>NC_089255.1:5462142-5765595 GCF_963930625.1 Muntiacus reevesi | reverse complement strand
ATTCAACCTATACATACACACACAAGAAAAAATGCAGGAAATGAGCTGTGATATTTTAAACTATATTTTAAAAGTTTTTTTAATTTGTAGTGTGTGTATATGTGTGTGTGTTTCAGATTCAAATTGCCTGGATTGGAATCCTGGCTCTGACATTATTAGCTGTGTGGCTTTGGACAAATTATTTAATCTCAGTTTCCCCATCTACAAAATTGAGGAATAACTGTATTATCTTCAACTGGTTGTCTTACAAGTATTAAAACATGTGATATCTTAGAACAATGCTGTGTGTGTGAGCTAAGTTGCTCAGTCGTGTCTGACTCTTTGCCACCCCATGGTCTATAGCCCGCCAGGCTGCTCTATCACTGGAATTTCCCTGGCAAGAATACTGGGGTGGCTTGCCATTTCCTGCCCTGGGGTTGAGGGGGTATGGTCTTCCCAACCCAGGGATGGAACATATGTTTCTTTCGTCTCCTACACTGGCAGATTCTTTACCATTGCACCACCTGGAAGCCCTAGGGACATACTAAATGCCCAGTTACTGGGAGCTACCATCATCATCATCATCATTCACAGGACAAAAAAATCCAAAAAGCTAAAATTAGGATACAAAAAGTCAGTTTGTGAATGTCCATGCCTGTGAGAGAAGGGCTTGGGATAGTATGACACTATTACATTTAAGTATGTTTTCTTTTAAAATGAAAGCAAAGAGGGCGCTTTCTCCTCTAAGTGGAGGAGCTTCAGTAAAGAAGGAGGAGAAAGTGGAGCCAATGAGTGGAGAGAAGCAGAGACCCCTCCTGGTCCCCAGAGGGTGAGCAGTGAAGGAAGTAGCTTTTGGGAGAAGGGATGGGTGATGTTCAGCTTCCCGTAAGGCAAGGCAGTGATTTGTTTATAGACTTGCTCTGTGCTCTTACAAAACAAACAACCTCTTCCTTTTCTTTTTTTTTTTTTCCTTTTCATTTTAAACTTAAGCTAATTCAAACAGCTTTTTGCTCCTGGTAACCAAAAATTTCTGACCAAAACAAGTAGCTGATAACATAAGAAAATACACTCAACCTCACTGAGAAACGAAGAATTGCAAACTAGAATGCTGAGATAGCCATTTCCGCCTACCGCATTGAGAAACATTTAACAGACTGCTAAAAGCTCAGTGTGGGTGAGGGGGTTGGGAAGAGTCAACACGCACACGTCTGCTGCTGAAAGTGTACATTTGGTCAAGCTTTGGGAGAGCACTTACACATCAATCTATTTGCTCTTAGATTTAGAGAGTCCACCTGCAAGGATTTCCCAAAGAACATCTTGGACAAGTTAAGGAAGATTCAAGTTCAAAGATGATGACATTGCTTCTATTGGTGAGAAAACTAGAAACAGCCTGGGAGAACTGATGAGAATTCTCCTCAACAGGCGAGTCATTAAACATGTGGGTCAGCATGTCAGACGGCTACAGCGCACCCTGGCTCCTGTGTTCGCACCGTTGTCGAGTCCCTTCCCCTTGAGTGTGGAAGGACCCCCAACAGAACACCTCAGCATTGACTGCATGTCGCTCTGTGATGGGTTACACGAGATCCTGACTTCTGTCCTGCTAGCAGGGTCTCTGCCCCTCTGGCTCTGATGACACGAGTCGCCATGGTGGGGAGGGCCATGTGGCAAGGAGCTGAGGATGGCTCCAGGACAACAGTCACTGAGGAACTCGGGCCATCGATCAGGAAGGACTCAAAGCCTCTTAACAACTCTGCCGGTAAATTTAAAAGCACATCCTTCCCCACTCCAGCCTTCAGAAGAGAACCCAACCCAGCTGACATCTTGGTTACAGTCTAGGAAAAGACTCTGAACAGAGGACTCGGCTAAGTTGCACCTAGACTCCTGACTCACAAAAACAGTGAGACAATAAATGTGTGTTGTTTTGAGCCACTAGGTTTGCAGTCATTTTTTTTTTTTTTTTGCTTCACTAGATCACAGAAACTATGTCACTTTTCAGAAGAGTTACATTAGATATATTTGCATGAATATGGGGAAATATCCATGCTACTCTTATGTTAAAAAAGTAAGTGGAAGAGTAATATATAAGATCCCATTTTTACAAATAAATGTCTAAAAACATTTGTATGAATAGATAAAAATCTAGAATGAGACATAGATCAAATTATTCATAAGCTTATCTCTGGAGGAATAAGATTTCAGGAAACTCATTAAAGCCATATGGTTTGAATTTTTTTTTTACAACAAACTTTATGCTTCCATAATAGTGGAAGTATTTCCATTTAGAAGAAACAATAATACTACCTGGCTTAAAACATCAAAGAACTTTAAAAAGTATGCTTTGCTGTGTGTGGCAGATACTGCTTAGTGATCAGCCCAATACTTCCATTCCCAGTCCTCTTCTCCTTTCCCTGCATCCACACAGAGGTTAGAAGGGTGACTCTGTCACTTCACAAGTCTCCCTGTGGCTAGGGATGGCCACAACCGGTCTGGGCAAAGGAGTCACACGTAGAAGTCCAAAAAGGGGGGAAATACTGCGGGCTCCCTCCCACTTCCCTTTCTGCCTGCCTCACGAAGCACGGTCTGGTGGAAAGAGGCCCCTGGAACACCATGTGACATCTGCTGTGATCCTGCAGGGGCATCAGTGAGATGAAGAAGGCTTCAAGGAAGGGCATGTGATCTACCTGGGAACTCGGAGCTGAACTTTCAGGGCAAGTTAATACCTAAATGTGGCAAGGGAGCAGGTGGAGAGAGAAAGGGAGAGTGCCCCGACAGAGAAGGATTCAGTTGCCATATCCTCAAAGAGCAGCAAATTAAGGATGGGATCATATTTTCTGCACATGTGAATATTTCCTCCTTAAAGCAAGATGTGTTCAGCTGTAAACTGTGAAAACCTGGACTCATGTGGTTACATCATTTGAGTGTTTCATTACTTCACAAGGGAAAAAGGTGGCAAGCCGGTGTTTCCAAGGTTGGTGCAGGAGCCCTGCTGTGTTCGGGTTCTGAGTCCATTTCTTCCCTAGTTTTTCCCTCATGAGCACAACATGGATGCCTCAGCTGCAAGATCCAAAGAAGGAAGTGGCAGAACAAGCAGGCCGGGCATCAGGAGAAGGCATGCCTTCTGTCCCTCTCTCCTGTTACAGATGGGAAATTCCCCATCCCTGCCCCAAAGGCTAACCCTTTGTCCCATTAGCCAGACTGAGTCACATGATGGTCTCTATCTAAAATGGAGGTTGGCAAAGCAAGTCTCTAACTTTCCAGCCTTGACAGTGGGTAAAGCAAGGACAAAGGGTGGTGGAAATCACTGTGGCAAACCACAGCTCTTGCCATTCTGCCCCTGCCTGGACCAGGGACAAGCTCCCCATGATTTCTTGAGCTGGGCCCAGGCTCACCTCCGAACTCTATGCCTCCCAACACTCTGATTAATGACGCAGCCAGGCTCCCAGAGGATCAGCCCAGCATGGGTCCTGAACTAGCTTTTTCTTTATTCCAGGAGTCCCCAGTTCAGGGCTGCCTGTGTCCATCTGCGCTAAACATGCTTTCCCACCCTTGCTTTAGGACATGGCTAATAGCTCCTCTTCTGTGCATTAGTCAGGGCTCCCCAAAGAACAGAACCAATAGAATGTGGATAGAGAGAGAAAGAGAATTATTTTAAGGAACTGGCTCATGCCATTAAGGAGGCTGACAAATCCAAAATCCAGAGGGTGGGCTGGCTGGCTAGAGACCCAGGATGAATGCATCATCTACTTTGGATTCCCACGAAACAGTCTATTTTCTACTGGAGTGGGCCGGGAGAGCCAACTAGTTAAAAGCAGGAGCTTTGGAGGTAGTTACATGAATCCTGCAGCTAGCTGCCAGACCTTGGAGAAAACTCTGACTTTCAGAGCCTCGGTTTCCTCATCTGCAATCTGGTAGAAATAACAGCATTTACCTCACAGGGCTTTAGTAAAAATTATTTGAGTTGATGTGTTATATAAAGAACACAGCATAGATACAGAAGATGGTACCTGCTCTGCAAATTGTGTTCCTTCCTATCTTGAGAGTGAGAATGGGCACTTAATGCAGTCTTAAAGTCACCAGGGAAAATAGCCAAGTGCAGGCTCCTTGGAATTGTCCAGTGGGGTGGGAACATGTTGCATCTATCTGAGAACTCCAGCCCTGAGACCCTTCCAACACCTCTCTCCAGACCCAGAGCACAGGATGGCCAGGAAATGCTGCACTTCACACACCCCAATCACAGTCTCAGGCGTCCTATCACAAACCCAGAGCTCAGGATAGAGACAAGAAATGACTGATGACAAAAACCGGAGGGGTTTCCCTGGAATTTTCCGCAGACCACTTTGATAAATGCTATCACTATGCCATTCGTCATCTTAATTGTTGCAATCTTTTTTTTTCTTTTTTTTCCAATTTTAAGCTGTCAGACTCGTCAGAGATTACTCATCCAAAGAAGGCACTTTTTTTTTTCTCTATTTTGGTCAAATAGTGGTTTGGGTTTCCTCAGAACAAGAAGGTTCTTCCGGCTTCCTTTGAAAGACAGTTCTTACATGTTCAGAGCCAGGAGGGCTTTGAGGCCATCAGATCCTGAAGCCCTCTATCGAAGTGGGGAGCCTATTTGTAATAATGATGACTTCAATGATCAAAGTGCTTAGTTACCAAAGGGCGTCAGATCTTTATTACAGAACTGGAGACTTTCAGAGCTGGAAGGGGTTGCAAATGTCATCCCAATCTGTTGGGTGACCGACCATGAGTTGCCTTACTTTACAATGTGTGAAGGGTATCGGTTGTCTATGAAAACCCTCCAATGACTTCATTTCATTTAGGATGAAATCCCCATGCCTCACTATGACCTTGTACCAATACTGTCTCAAACCATGCCCCCCCTCCCTCCTACACTCAGTCATGATGAACTTTGTGTTCCTTGCTAAGTCCAAGTTTGTGCCTACTTTGCATTTGTCCCTACTGCTCCTACATGGGACACTGTTGCCCCTTATTTTCCTATTCCTGGCTCAGCTCAAATGTCACATGCTCAGAAAAACTTTCTCCAACTGTCTTCAAGAAAGTGCCTCCCCTGTCATACTCAATTACATTACCCCACTTTGCTTTCTCATAGCAATTCTCTTTAGTTAAAATTATCTGGCTTATTCTTACTCAGTGTCTTTCTACACCTTCTAGCAAGTCAGATCTTTGTCTATCTTGTTCATTACTGTATCCCAGAGTCAACTCAGTGCCAGACATAGTAGGTCCAGTATTATGTGTTGAAAGAATGAATGCATTTAATAGTCATTTCTTCCATGTAAGCCTCATCCTTTTGAGGCAGACCTTACTGCCTGTGCTTATTTAATGGTGAGTTGACATTGTTGAAATAAAGACCTCTTACACTGATATTCAAGAAAAGTATAGGTAACCCTTCAGTAAAAGGTCATAAAATTAATGTCTGTCTGTGTTTACTAAATAATGCACTTCAGTTTTGTAAATCATAAAAATTGTAATTCTTAAACCATAATGTCAGAAGAATGAGAATGTTTCTGAATGCTTGTAATCTGTATTTTGATTAAGAATCCTACAGTGGATTTTGAAAGGCTTTATTTAGATTATGTGTGAACTTAATACATGTCAATTAACAAAACAATGGTTTTTAATGTGTATTTTCTTTAAAAAAAAAAAAAAAGCTCATTTTCTAAATGGGCTTGTGCCATGCTAAGTCGCTTCAGGCGTGTCCGACTCTGTGCGACCCTATGGACTATGGCCCACCAGGCTCCTCTGTCCATGGGGTTCTCCAGGCAGAAATACTGGAGTGGGTTGCCATGCCCTCCTCCAGGGGATCTTCCCGACCCAGGGATTGAACCAGCATCTCTTACGCCTCACCTGCACTGGCAGGTGGGGTCTTTCCCACCAGTGCCACCTGGGGAGCCCAAATGGGCTTAGAGATGGGAACTGATTCCCATGGCCCCTTATCTAGTAATTCACTGTTTTGTAACAAATCACCCCAGAGCTCACTGACTTGAACCGACAAGAACATACCATTTCTCTCATTCATTGCGTGCCTGGGTGGTTCTGCTGGGCTCGCCTGCGCTTACACATGGGACAGCCGGCTCTCGCCCACCATGTGGTCCTTCAGATGTCTCCACAGCCTGGTGGCCTCAGGGATGATCCCAAGAGAGTAAAAGCTGGGGGATCAAGGCCTCTTAAGGCGTAGCCTCAGAAATGACCCGGCATCACTTCTTCTGGGTTCTGCCCATCCAAGCAAGCCATAAGACAGGCCCAGACTCGGGAAGGGACACAGACTCCACTCTCAGTGGGAGGAGCTGTCACACTGCAAAGGAGCAGAGGGCCATATGGTGGCCGTCACTGAAAATCTGCCACAGATAGTAAGTGCTGGAACCAGCTCGACTGAACCTCTGACTCAGCAAGGAAAGCCAAGGACCAAGTTGTTGTCTGTGACTCCAGAAATCTAAATGGCCTAAGTCACACTTATCTCTCAATTACATTATGTGCCCACCACGTGGACCTCACTCTGGGACCCAAAGTTAGGGAGCAACCTCTCTCCATGGCATATCTCCTGAACAGACAGTCTCATGACAGACAGAAAAGGGAAACGACAAGGACTCAATGGCCCAGAGCCTCTGCACAGAAGTGACACAAATCACATCCACGGTTACGTCAGTGGCCAGTCAGGTCACAGACGGTTCCGCCTCTCCTGGGAGGGACGCTGAACGTGAATGGACAATAATCTCATCCACATGGAGCTTATTTTCCTCTTCGAGTCCTTTAAAAAAAAAATATCCTTCAACAGAGCCAAAATCTGTCTCATTTTAATTCTACTGTTGGTCCAAGTGCTGTTGTCTCATCTGCTTCCTCTGCCCACAGAGCCGAGAGACAAAGGTCGTCGGAACTGTCTCTTCTCTGGGAGCCAGCCAGTGTGAAAACCTGCCAAAGCCCCGCCATGGCTCACGGGATCAAGTCTAAGAGCCCACGGGCATCCTCTTAGGCGCCCCCACACTTCGACTCCTGCCGGCCTGCCAGGCTGCACTCCCTGAAGGCCCCAGGCTGTCCGACGGCTTATGCCGCTCACCGAGTTATCCCCCCCGCCTCTGTGGCCCTTCCGCTGTTCTCCACCTTGTGAAGTGCTGTTTTCCTTTGAAGATCTGCCTTGAAAACCATGCCTCTCTATAGACAACTTTTGTTTTCTTTGGCAGGGTCAACCAACTTTCCTTTTTCTAAACCTCTTCATTATAGCATCTGTTCATTCACTCATTCAACCTACACTTTTAGAGCATTTGTTATTGCTCCAGGCTCTGGGGAGACACAAGGAATTGTACAAACAAGTTTCCAGCTCCTTCACTGGTTACATTCTGGTATGCTAAAGCAGGCAATGAGCACATAAACAAATGAGTAAACAAAGTAATTTTACATAGTGATAAATGTTTTCATTACAATAAGAAAAGGGTGATAGAAAAATCTGGTAGCAAGGAAGTGACTGTTGTAAGTAGGATGATCAGGCTTTGTGACCTTGCTGACTTTTGGGCAGCTGCAAAAAGATGTAGGGGAAGCAGAGAGAACAGCTGGTTCAAATGGTCTGTGGTGTGATCCAGCTGGGCTTGCTGTGGGCACAAGGAGGAATGTGCTGCGGCTGAGGAACATAGAGAGAGGCAGAGAATGGTAAGACACGAGCTCAGAGAGGTGGGTCATGGCCAGATCATGTGGATGGTGATAAGGAGCCTGGATTCTATTCTAACTACAACACAAAGCCATGGAAGAGTTTTCATCAGGGAAGTAGAAAGGCATGATCTAATTTATACTTTTTTGAGATAACCTATGTTGCTCTGTGAGGCTTCCCAGGAGGCACCAGTGGTAAAGAACCTGCCTGCCAGCACAGGAGCCATAAGAGATCTGGTTCAACCCCTGGGCCAGGAAGATCCCCTGGAGGAGGACATGGCAACCAACTCCAGTATTCTTGCCTGGAGAATCCCATGGACAGAGGAGCCTGGTGGGCTACAGTCCATAGTTGCAAAAGAGTCACACATGACTTAATACACACACACATACGTTACTTTGTGAATTGTTGGTGAGCAGGAGTAGAGTCTGTGAGACCAACTTGGAGGCCTTTGCTGTCATTCCAAGTTACTGGTGACTTGGATACACCATCTACAACAGCCTCCCCCAGAAGCTGTGACCTCTGAGCTCCAGGGAACTATAACCTTAGTCTCTGCATCTCAGCACACACATAGCCCTGGGGGGGGTGTGGTGGGCACAGTGACAGAATGACTTGAGGTGGGGTGTCAGTCATCCGCAGCACATACCTGAAACTTAGACTCAGCAGAACCAGCTCCCTTTCCCCCTGCTTTGTCAAACTTCTGCAGAAACTCCCCTCCACGTATCAGATGGGGCAGCCCATCTGACTGCCTGCCTCGCTTACTCTGGGTTTGCAACCCAGGCCTGGTACAACCCTCAACATCCTGCCCACCCAGGCTCTGCTCCACCAAGGTCTGCTGGGTTAGCATAGCAGCCTTGATACCTTGATCTGAAGAGAGGCTTTCTCCCATTGAGCCTCTGTGTTTTCATCTGCAAGGCGGGTGTTATTTTCCCTACTCCAAGAGCCCTTTTTCCGAAGATGCTCCTTCCTATCTTTTCTTTCTCTCCATCTCTCCCTTCAAGTAGAACAAATCCACTCTGGGCATTTCTGAAACTCCACTGATTTTTTTATTTTTTTTAATTAATAACCCCTGAACTGATTTCTTGGTGCCCTTAAGCCTCAGGCCCTCTTTGTTTCCAGTTCAGATCCCAGAATTATCCAGACTTTTCCCTTGAAACTAGTTCTTCCTCTCTCTTCTAGCTAGATTCCAGGTGGCTGGGAGCTGGACACCCCAGGGTAGCGGGTGCCACCTGATCCCATGGGTCTAGCCCTCCCAGGGCAGGCCGTCCAGCTGTGGGCAGAAACCAGTGCTGAACCGCAGTCAGGAGTCCCTTTCCTCTCAACCAGGGAAGGCACAGCTGGAGTCTGGGTCCCAGGCCAGGCAGTGGGGGCAGTGGGCGGGAGGGAGGGGAAAAGCGAGGGAAAGAGGGGGGAGCTTGACCAAAAAAAAAAAAAGACAAAAGGGAAAGTGTGAGGCAGAGACAGAAGGAAAGAAGGTCCAGGAGAAAGCAAAAGACAGAGTGTGGGAGAGTGTGGGAGAGGCAGGAAAGCCAAGGAGGGGAGCATGTGAGTGTGTGCGTGCGCCGTGGGGGAAAGAGACGACAGAGAGGGAGAGAAAGAGACTTGGAGAGGGAAGGAAGGGAAGGAGCGAGCGGGAGCCAGGAGCAGCGAGCTGGGGGCGGAGACGAGGAAGTGGGTGCGAGGCGCAGGGCGCGGGCGGGCGGGGAGCGCCGCCCGCTCCATCCCTGCCCGGAGCGCAGCCGGCGCGGGCGCAGGACGGAGGCTTGCCCGAGCGGAGCCACCTCGGCGGCGGCAGCTCCAGGTAACGCGGCCGCCTTCTCCCCGCCGGGCCTGGGCGCGGGGTGGGGTCCCCGGGCAGGCGCTGGTGGAGAGGAGGGGCGCCCCTGGCGGCTGCGCCCGGTTCCCCGTCGCCGGCTTGACCCTGACCCCGGGTTCGAGCCCGGCCCGTCCGCGTGCGGGCTGTGTCTGACCTTGGACCAGTCCCTTTGCCGGCGAGACTCAGTTTCCTTTTGTGACTCGCGGGGGTGGCGCCTGGGAACGTGGCAAGCGCGGGGTGCAGCCCCGGTCGGTCTGCGGTGGTGCTCTGGGCGCGGGATCGCGCGGAAGTCCCCGCTGCCCCCGTGGGATCGATTTGGAAAACCCACTTTCGCAGAAACAGCCCATGATTTGTCCCTATGTCTGGGCGCTGGCGTTTTCTCAGGGCGATGTCTGTGGGCGCAAGGCTCGACTTTCTGCTTAAGGAAAGCCGGTAGAGGGCAGGGGCTGGGCCGGGAGGAGGCTCCCAGCTCCTTAGGAAGCCTTCGCTCTCCTGGACTGTCACCCCGATGCCCCATGCCCTGGAGCGAGGACCGGGTACCGGGAGCTTCTGGACACCGAGCCTCCGGGATGGAGCCGGGCAGGTGGCCTCGGCTTCGAGGCTTGGAAACGGCAGTTCTGCCGCCTAATGCGTGCAGCTGACCTTGAGCATGGGAGCCTGAGCTTCACTCAAGGATAAGAAGGTGGGGCAGGCAGGTACCTGCGGGTCGTGGCATTCCCCTGTGGCAGCTGTCATGCCCTAACTCGGGTGCCCAGAGTCCTGGCGCGGGCTGCCTCCTGAAAACTCATTTGTATGTGCCAGATCGGTCCTGGTCTCCTTTGCCAGAGATGGTTAGTGGTCCAGCTGGGCATGAAGCAGTGCCCAGGGAATGAGGAGGGGGGTGTCAGGAGCCCCTCTCCCCAACCCAGATACAACATCCTGGTGGTTATTTTAGATGTGACGCCTTTGAGATAACAGCTTACATCCAGTCAAGACTCCTGACGGAAGCTCTCTGAGCCTCAGTTTCCTTATTTGTAATAGAAAGTCATGAATTCCTCCCTGTTCAGGAGATTTCTGTTGCTGGAGGTTAGGAAAGGCAATTAGTAAATGATATTTATTGACACCTCGGACCCTGAGTTATGAGGAGAATTGAATAGAATGAAAAAAGAACGTTTCTTTTGCACATGCCAGGTCTGGTAACTCAGCGTGTGATGTATATGGTATTGGCTATAGTCATTGCAATAATCAGGGAAGCCAGTGCCATTAAATCCCAGTTTACAGAAAACCAAGGCTCACAGGGTCTGTGATTTCCTCGGGGTCACACTGATGGGAAATGCCTGCCCTGGGGCTGGCCCCAGTCCTGCCTGATTGCAGAGTGCGTCTCACAGCACCAAACTGCCCCCCAGATATGGTGGTCGATGGCGTTCCTGGCACCTGGTTCATTGCTTGCTTGTTGGCTGGTTTCTTGTGAAGCATGTAATAGGAAGAGGTGCTACATAATCGCTGGAGAAAGTGAGTCTGAAGTCTGGCTGTGGTGTGTGGGGGGTCCCTTTGCCAGGTGATTTCTCCAGGAGTCTGGAAGGAAGGAAGGTCACGGCCCGACTCCACACAGGAAGCAGATACTAGGCTGACTCACTCTGTCCCACCAACTTTTCCTTCCCCTACCAGCTCATCCCAGTTCACCTTACCTCCATTAATCTCAACCAAGGCTGCCGCTCCAGGTCACAAGAGCAGTCTTCCTTCTGCATCCTCCCATGATGACTAATGGAGCTGACCGTCTGGGCTGAGGTGTCCGAGGGGAAAACAGATCCAGCTGTGCTCCATCTCCGCGAGGGCCCCAGAGAAGCAGAAACGGGATTGGGTCCCAATCTCAAGGATTTAGCTCAGCTTAGGGAGAAAGTCTGTGGTGACGGGAAAATGGGCATCCTGCTCTGGGAAAATGGGTGTTCCGGCAGGCTGGAGAGGTTCCTTTGCCAAAAATGTTCTCAGAGAAGAGCAGAATATCCAAACAAGATGATGGGAATATAAACCAAGGCTCAGCTGGAAAGAGATTCATCAAGAGAGAGGACCTAAATGTTCAAAAGTAGGAAATCAACTGAGGAAACTATGGGACAGTGAGGTGGCTAATAAAAATGGACAATCCTCTTTTTTGATGATAAATTTTTTATGTTATTTGAATTTTACTACAATATTAAAACACTTGAAATTAAAGTATAGTTGATTTACAACATAGTATTTATTTCTGCTGTTATAGCAAAGTAATTCAGTTATATGTGTATATATATATATATATATAATATATATTTAGAGAGAGAGACGTTCTTTTTTAAAGTATTCTTTTCCATTATGGTTTATCATATGCTCCTGAATATGGTTCTCTGTGCCGTGCAGTAGGACCTTGTTTATCCATTCTATATGTAACAGCTTACATCAGCTAACCCCATCCTCCCACTGCTTCCCCCCTCAGCCCCCTTCCCCTGGGCAACCACCAGTCCGTCCTCTATGAAAAATGGACGGTCCTTCATGGATGGGCACTTGTGTATGTGTATATGTAGCATCACAAATTGGTGGCAAGTACTTAGAAAAAAGACTGGAAGGATATAATCCAAATGGTGTTAACAGTGTTTGCCCGTGGGAGATTTATTCCCGCTTTATAATTTATAGACTTTACAGATTTTAGTCAATGAACATATGCTATAATAATTAGTGGACATAGAACTGTCTGATTTTTACTCCACCTGCTCCCACCTCTTCCTGGCCAGCATCCAGGACACGGCTGAAGTATGGAGGCCTGTCAGCAAGAGGGTCACCTCTGTGTTGAGGCCTGGCAGGCATCTTAGAAGGAAGAAGGAATACTAAATTTTTAATCCCACCAACATCTGGCCTGAGTTGTTTTTCCTGTGTGCTCGTGGTAAATCTGTGAGGCAGGTGCTAGCGATAGCCCCACTTCTCAGAGAAGAAGCCGAGAGTGAGACCTCTTCAGCCACTTCCCGGTGTCCCACAGGGTCCAAAGCCAGGCCACCCACATTCAGAGTCTGCGCTCAGCTGGAGTCAGGAAGGGTCAACAGATTCCATCGGTTGACATTTTAGTACTTATCACAGAAACCCTGGGGGAGGCAGTGCTTCTCTGCACTTTCTGAAGAAATGGCTCGAGAAATCCCCTGGTGGTTCGGTGGTTACCCTGGGCCCCCTCTCACTGTGGGGGCCCAGGGTCAGTCCCTGGTCGGAGAACGAAGATCCTGCAAGCTGTGGGGCATGACCCCCAAAATTAAATCAAGTTTCTGTTTAAAAGAACAGAAATGGCTCAGCAGTGACCTCTGAAGTGCCAGGCCTTGTGCTAGGGACCCAAAGGCACATAAGGTGCCATCCCTGCACAGACGTGGGGGAGAGCAGTGTGTAAACTGGGTCTGCAGGGCCTTCCTGGTGGAGGTGGGGGATTGTGTTAGGGACACTGGGGCCTCAGGGGAGGAAGAACGGAGGCTCCCTGGACAAGATGGTATCTGAAATGGTTCTGGAAGGATAAGCAAGAACCCACCAGGTGAGCAAGACAGGCTAGAACAGTGGTTCTCAACTGGGCAGTTTGGCCACCCAGGGACATTTATCAACATATGGAGACAGTTTTGATTATCACAGCTGGGGGTGGGGAGGTGTACTGACAGCCAGTGGGCAGAGGGCACGGATGCTGCCAAACATCCCACAAGGCCCAGGACGGTCCCCACAACAGAGAATTTACCTGTCCAAAATGTCAATGGTGCTGAGTTGAGAAACCCTGGAACAGAAGAGAAGGGCCGTCCTGAGCAGGGTTGGCCCATGCAGGGCGTCCACGGATATTCAGCAACTGCCACCTTGGAGCCCGTGACGGCACTCCTGGTCTCCCTGCTGCCACTCTGCCCCCACCACCAGCCAGAATGGTCTCTTTTTAAACAAAAACCATAGAAGCTTTATAGAGATATAATTCACCTGCCATAAAATATCAAATATATAAGCCATCTGCTTTGAGTATATTCGCAGAGCTGCACAACCGTGGCTGCTTTCTGATTCCAGAACATTTTCATCACCCCAAAGAGAAACTTTCTACACATTGGCTGTGACACCCTATCCACCCCCCACCCCCCCACAAATCGCTGATTTGCTTCCTGTCTCTGTAGATGTGCCTGTTCTGCAGATTTCGTGTCAGTGGAATCATGCAACATATGACCTTTGTGTCTGGCTTATTTTCAGCATTGTGTCTTCAAGGGCCATCTATGTTGTAGCGTGTGTCAGTATGTCACCGCTTTTTATGGCCCAAATAATATTCCATTGCATGGATAGACCAAATTTTGTTTATCCATTCATCGATGCTTGATTGGTATTTGGGTCGTATCTACCTTTTTGGCTATTATGAGTAACACTGCTCTGAACAGTTGTGTACAGGTTTTGTCAGGACATAAATTTTCATTTCTCTGAGGTATATACCTAAAAGTAGAATTATTAGGTTGTATGATAACACTAGGTTTAACCCTTTGAAGAAGCACTAGAGTGTTTTCTGAACCTGTGGCGCCATCGTACATCCCCACCAGCCCTGTCTGAGGTCTCCATCCTCCCTGACACTCATGGTCTGACTTTTGGATCCTAGCCATGCTAGTGGGTGTGAAGTGATATCACTGTGGTTTTGATTTGCATTCCCCGACAGCTAATGAATTTGAACACCTTTTTGGGTGCTCCGTGTCCGTTTGTGTATCTTGTTTGCAGCACCGTCTTTTCACATCAGCTTTAAAACTTGGTTGCATGCTTCCCTTGCTTAGAGCGAGCCACAGACCCTGCAGAGAGGTACCAGGCCTGCCCGACAGGGCCTTGCCCCCATCTCTGGACGCACCTCCCCTCACTCTGCTATGGCCAAGCCGACCTCAGAGCAGCAAGCCCATCACTGTGTGAGTCCTTTGCGGGGGGTTCCCCTACCCCCACTGCCACCCCATCCTCCTTTGCACAGCAGCTCTGGGATCAGCCTCAGAAAGAGCTTCCCTGTTCTCTTGGTCTCAAGGGCCTTCCCTGACACCCACCCACAAGCTTTTTCTATCCCTTTCAAGGTTTCTTTTGGATATTCTTTTTAGTATCTCATAAAATCCAGAAGAACTGGCCTCCTGTGTGACCCTGGGCAAGTGGCTGCCCCTCTCTGGGTCCCGGCTGCCCCATCTGAAAACAGACACAGGTATATGAGCTGGCTGACCTCATAGGGCCTTTCTAACTCTGCCCTTCATTGATGCCAGCTTCCCTGTGGTAGCTCTGCCAGGAGGCGCCGGCCTGGCGCCATGGCAGCGAGAGAAAGGTGGCTGGAGCCAAGTTGGTCACGGATCGTAGTAGGCAGTGTGGCTGATAATCGCCAGGTCCGTGGGGACAGTCTCCAGGAGCATGTGGCAGCCAGGAACAGCAGGAAGAATTGTCAACAGCTCAGCCCAGGGCTCCACCTTGGCCTCATTCAGCTCTAGAGTCACCCACTTTCCCCAAGAGAGTAATCTAACCTCCAAACCCTCTCTGAGCATTAGAGCCATCCGGCCCCTCACTCAGTCACTTAACAAACACTTCTTGGTGGTCTGCCGTGCCTAGTCCTGCGTGGTGCCCCGAAAACATAGAGACAGGTAACCGCCACACCTGCCCAGAGAGCCAGGTGTCGTGGGGAAGGCAGGCTTGCAGCCAGCAGCAGGACAGCGGCAGCCCTGAAGTGGCGAGTAGCCCTCAAACCGGAATACCCACTGCCTGGCGGGGAAGCGGGAGGATTCGTGAGCTGGGTGCGGGGATGAACGGGAGCGCAGCAGGTAGGCAGAGTGTCTGGGTATTAAAGGCATAGGAAGAGGTGTGCAGAGACACGGTTGCAAAGCCTCCAGGTGTGCTCAGGGCATTCAGGACAATTAGGTTTTGCCTGAGGCTCCGGGGTCAGTGGAAGGAGGTAACAGAGGATTCAGTTTGCTGAGGTCCTGATCATGGAAAGCCTGCAGTGCCAAGCAGAAGAGTGTGGACTTAGCCCTGGAGGCTGCAGGTACCAGGCAGAGATTGGAGGCTGCAGATAGAGGCCAGCAGGTTGCACTTTTGAAAAGTGCCCTTTCCCCAGACAGCACAGAGGCCAGGGTGCTGGGGAGAGAAGGGGAGACCAGGCACTCTGTCTGGGTACCCTTGCTCTTTCCAGATGAGCAGAGATGAAGGCTGGAGCACTGCCGCTGGAGAGAAGGGGCAGAGTCTAAAGCTGTTTGGCAGACAGAAGCACCTGAAGGAGATCGGGGAGTCTAAACAATGAACGACATGGGAGATGCCAGGGCCAGCCTCCCAGGTTGCTGTGACGGGGAGGCATGGGACCTGTGGGAGCTGGCCCATGAGGATGGCGTTTTCCTGGTGGCTGAGGCACGACCTCAGAGGCAGTGGAAGAGGGTGTCCAGACCGAGGGATTGGGCTCTGCAAAGGACCAGAGCTGTGAGACTGTCGAGAGTGAAAGGAAGGGTGACGCTTCCTGGGTGGTTGAAGTACAGGGCGTGATAAGAGGGGAGGGGAAACTGAGGCTGGGGAGGGCAGGAGGGGCAGAGACTCTGGCCTCTGAAGGCCGTGGGACTCCCGGCTACGGCCCCACTGCCCGTCCCTTCCAGACGCAGAGCACTCACTACCCCGGAGAAAGCCCATTGCTAGAATCAATCACCCCCCTTCTGGACCCCGTACCACACTCCCAGGGCAGAGATGGGTAAATGTCAGACCCCCGCCCCCCCGACCCCGAACACTGACCGATGGATTTGGTCTAGGGCAGAATTTGCAAAGCCGTATGAAAGGCGGGAGGGTGGTTACAAAAGCAACCAGGTCCTGGGGGCCGACCTTGCTCTCGGAGAGCAGCAGGAATGTGCCAAGGTCATAGACACCTGCTGGTGGAGGACTTTCGCAGGAAACTGTAAGATACTTTTTATTAAGCCATTATTTTAAAATGAGATTTCATTGAAAAGTTTGGGTCTTTTATTTATTTTTTCAAAGACTGTATATATTTTCAGATCTTTCTTCCTTCCTTTCTTCCTTTTTAAATGTTTACTTATTTATTTGGCTACTCCAGATCTTAGTTGCAGCACACAGGATCTTTGCTTTCAGGCCTGAGGGATCTAGTTCCCTGGTCAAGGACTGAACCCAGCCCCCCTGCATTTAGTGGTAAAGAACCCGTCTCCCAATGCAGGAGATGTAAGAGACACAGGCTCGACCCCAGGGTGGGGAAGATCCCCTGGAGGAGGGCATGGCAACCCACTCCAGTATCCTCGCCTGGAGATCCCCATGGACAGAGGAGCCTGGCGGGCTACAGTCCACGGGGCTGCAAAGAGTTGGACACTGAAGCGACTCAGCATGCACACACCCTTGCCTTAGGAGCACAGAGTCTTAGCATTGGCCCACCAGGGAAGTCCCGTAGATGTTTTATTTTAAAGCCAGAAGTACTCACATCAGGGCTTCCCTGATAGCTCAAATGGTAAAGAATCCGCCTGCAATGCGGGAGACCTGGGTTTGATCTCTGGGTTGGGAAGATCCCCTGGAGAAGGGAAAGGCTACCACTCCAGTATTCTGGTCTGGAGAATTCCATGGACTGTATAGTCCATGGGGTCACAAAAGGCGGACACGACTGAGTGACTTTCACTCACTCACTTAAACATCATCTTTCCAGTTTCTCCTGAAGAATGTGGTGATCCCGTGGCACTGGGCCCATACTGACTACGGTAGCCATCCCTCTGGCCCAAGTCCTGATACCCTCTCTGGGTCACCATGCTTGTACCCCCAGTCCCAGAGGATGTAGACTGTTCACACACAGCCTGCCTGGGTCCTAGGCCCTCAGACCTAGGAGGTCTGACCAACCTCCTAGTTTTCTTTACCAACTGAGACACCAGGGAAGCCCATACAAAGGTACATGATATAATATACAAAGGCCCCGGCTACCTTGCCCAAAAGAGGGGGTCAATTTTGTTTTGTTGCAATGTATCTTTTCAGATTTTCTTTATGCAAAAACATATACACTTCATATATAAACATATGCATGTGTACTAAGTCACCTCAGTCGTGTCTGACTCTGTGACGCTATGGACTGTAGCCCACCAGGTTCCTCTGTCCATGGGATTCTCCAGGCAAGAATACTGGAGGGGGTTGTCATGCCCTCCTCCAGGGGAGATTCTTTACTGCTATCGCTACCTGGGAAGCACCACATATAAACACATGTTTACATATATATGTATGTATTCTCACCTTTGACATAAGGAGAATATATTAGACACACTTCTGCATCTTCATGTTGCCTTTTAGTCCCAGTAGGCTTCATTCTCAAGTGTAGAAGATTTTGAATAAGGAGATGTAGAAGATAATAGTAACAAATAACTGTATCACCATCAGAAAGCCACTATTACCATCCAGCCCGCCCTTCTAGACATAAACTTTATTTCTTGTGTTTCTCTCCAGCTGGTTAACAGGGCAGGAGTTCATAGTTGCAGTCATCCTCTGTATACAATCTGAATCCTGCTGCTTTACTACTTAAATGTAAGCATTTCCCCTTATTTCATAGTTTCCAAAATGTGACAGCAGCAGCTCTAGTAATTCCATTAGGACATAATTTACGCCACTGTTCTTCCAGTTTTGAACATATAAAAGTCATTTGCAGCAGCACCTGTCATGAATAATACAGTTAAGCCTACAGTTTTGCGTGTATTTGGAATTGTCTTGAGTGAGCCTCTTCAGAAAGCCTGCACCCGGAGTAGAAGCCAAGCAGCAGTGATTTGGTCCCCAGGGCTGGGGGCTGGAGGCTGGGGGCTGGGAGCGTGTGGCTGAGGGAGGGGGTGTTGGGGGGCCTTGCGGGGAGGAGGGACCCGGAGGCCAGTGGGCAGCTGGAGGGAGGGGGTTCCAGTCCCCGCCTTGTGCCGAGTGTTCGTGCGTCTGCAGAGCGCTCCCTTGCCCTCAGCACTCAGTCTCTGGAGCTTCACACACGTTTGCCCAACTACTCCTCACAACAGTCGGATAATGGGGAGGTTCCTGTTATTTCCATTGTGCCCCGTGAGGAATCTGAGATGGGAGGAATCCAAGCCCTTGCTCCCCGTGGCTGCATAAAGAAGCAGCGGGGCCAGAACGTGGCCCAGGTCCCTGGGTCCTGGAGGCGCCTTGCTCTTAACCCCCCACCAGCCATTCTACACCCTTGTGTGTTTGGGACTAGTATCCCCGTTTTGCAGAAAGGGAGACCGAGGTTCAAGGCAAAGCTGCCTGGCTAAGAGTGCCTCCTTGGCAAGTAGCAGAGATGGGATTCGATCTTGAGGCAGCTGCTGGCTGAGATGGGGAGTGGTGAGAGGCGGGCTGGGAGGAGAAGCCTTCTGACCCACACGTGGTCCCAGCCAGCCATGGCGACTGTGCAGGGCTGCCCAGGAGCACCTACCCCTGTGCTCAGATCTTTCAGATGAAGACATGTTTACCTGGGTGCCTTCTCTTGCAGGAGGGCAGGCAAGAAGACCAGAGAATGGCCAGGGGGCAGGGAGAGACATTTACCAAGGAGCCACCACGTCTCTAGCATCCCGTTACCTTCACATTTCATCTTGCCAGCATCGCATGCTCAGTTTTCTGCTCATTTACAGATGGGAAAACTGAGCCTCCGACAGGTTCCTGGTTCCTCTCCATTACACAGTGTTAGCTTCCTGGGTTGAGTAAAATACTCAAGTGTGGCAGGTGGCCCTGAGTGTCCTGGGGTGGACTTGGATGGCAGCTGTCTCAGATAACAACAACCATCCCATCACACGGTGAACAGATTGGCTTTTTAGTTCTTCTTCAGACCTTCTTCTTTGTGCAAGGAAAGTTATCAGTTAGGTGATAATGTGTCTTTAGCACCTTTGTAGCACAGCCTTTCTAGCTAGGAGAGGGTTGGGCTGGCTTTTCAGGCAGCAGCAGCTACATGGAATTTAATAACATCAGCTCTGTTTCCACTGCCTTTGTTTTCAGGGTAGCCTATTTGAGGGAAAGTGATCCTGGTGGTTATTGTAATAATAAGACAAAATTCCTTTTACAATTCATTCTATCACTTTAAAGAAAAATGTTAAGTACAAAATAGAACTGGTATATTTTGTGGGTTTGGCAAAATCGTGGAGTTGGTCCATGAACGCATGAGGTTTGGAAACACAGTAGGCTTCAGACAGGGTATGCTGTTTGCAATTGGAAGCCTAGAGGGCCCTTCCCTCCTCTGGCAGCTGCGTGACCTCAGCCCAGGCATTCGGCCTCTCTGAGCCATCTTTGCAAAGTGTGCTAATAGTGACGGCCCTGGCAGCTCCGCAGGGAGCTCTCCTGCAGGACTCACTCTGAAGTAATGGCACGTGGAGGGAGTGGAAGGTGGGGGAGGGCAGAGAGGACTACCTAAGATAACCAGAGTGTGACTGTTCCTGGCAAGCCTTCGCTGTTTGCAGTGGATATCTGTAAGGTGACCCAGTGAGCTGTAGGACTTTTGCCACACTTGTTACCTCAAGTCTGGTCATGGGCTTTGGTCAGGTTACAAAGCACCATAGACCTCAAGTTCCTCATCTATAAAGTGGAGATAAATAATGGTGTCCCTGTAGGAAGGCTGTTGCAGAGAGATTAAATGGGATAAAGTATGTAAATATCAGTTCTTAGAACATTGCTTACACTTTCAAAGCACCCCCTAAATGTGGTATTATCCTGCAATGATGGTTGTTTTCAGTATGCATTAGTCAACCCAATAAATATGAATTGAGCCCCCATTAAGTGCCTGTCAGGGAACAAAAAATGATGCCTATATTCTATTTCGGACAAAGATACGGTGAACAAATAGGGAAAAAAAGAAAAATGCCAAAAAAATATTGGCTTTCTTAGTGAAGAGCCAAGTGGAGGGGATATGGTGAGGGTCCAGGAGCTGCTCCAAGGGTCAAGGAGGATGCCCTCCACAGAACTGATATTTGAGCCAAGATGCCAGTGTCCACCCACGTCAGCAGCAGATCAAGGCAGAGGCCTGAGGAGGAGGCAGTGCATGTCCAAGGCTCTGGGGCAGGGTCAGAGTGGTCGGGTACCCGGTGAGTCCTGAGGCTGAGGAAGGAGGTCAGAGAGATGGGGCACGGATCCCAGGGGTGGGATGTCTTGTGATCCAAGGAACGTGTATAAGGCACAGTGTGAATGAGACGGAAGCAGGAGGGCAGGGCTGGAGACCAAAGGGGGCAGCAGACATGCCTGTTGACAGCTGTCACAGAAGCCCAGACAAGAGATGCTGCTGGCTTGGACGAGGACCAGGATGGCAGCAAACAAAGAAAGTAGCCTCATCCAAGACATACGTATTTCAGAGGGAAAATGCACCCACTTTGCTGATGGGTTGAATGTTGGGGATGAAGGAAAGACAGTGGTCCAGGATGATGCTTGAATGTGTAGCCTGAGCCCCGAGGTGGATGAAGGGAAACCAGAGGCTAGGAAAGAGACTCAGAGATCCCCCTTCCCTTTGTGTCCCCGATGTCCAGAATAGACAAACTCTATGGAGCCCGAAAGCAAGTCGGTGGTTGCCGGGAACCGGAGACAGGAAGTGATTGCTTAACAGGTGTAGGTTCCCTTCAAGATGATGACTATGTTTGAAAACCAAGTAGAGATGGAAGTTACACAACATCATGAATGGACTGAATGCCATTGAATTGTGCACTTTGATCTCATGTGCCTTTCACCTAAACTGATAAAAAGGGGAAGAAATAGAGATGCTCCTAGACAACAGTGACCAAGGGAATTTGTTGTCACCCGATGTGGCTTCAGCTTCCCATCATCAACCGTTGGCAGAAGCCAGTCAGATGATCTGGGGTCTCTCACTGAAAACAAAACATCTCAGCAAGGACTGGTCACACAAATAGTCAGCAAGTGAACTGAATTATATGCATGTCTTAGTTGGTGAGAGGGCAGGGCGGTTGGCTATGGACATTCAGAGACAGTGGAGTTAGATCTGGTTCAAAGCCCTGCCTGTCTCTTTTCCAGCTATGCACCTTTGGACAAGTGACTTAATGTCTGAACCTGAGTTTCACAATCTGTCAAATGGGACTCATAATAATCTCTGCCTCACAGAGATATTTGGGGCTTCCCAGGTGGTGCGCGGTAAAGAATCTGCCAGTCAAGGCAGGAGACTCTAGAGATGTGGGTTCACTCCCTGGGTTGGGGAGATCCCTGGGAGTAGGACATGGCAACCCACGCCAGAGTTCTTGCCTGGAGAATCCCATGGACAGAGGAGCCTGGCGGGCTACAGTCCACAGTCCAAGGGATCGCAAAGAGTCAGACACCACTGAGTACTGCAGAGCAGCCCAGAGATACTGAGTTACCTGTGGGTGCTCAGCGGATGGAAGAGACCAGTGTCCTGGCTTCCAGCCCCAGTCATCTTCCCCGCACTGTGATGCCCGAGTGAGGACAGTCGTCACAGGAGAAAGTCCGCTTTGCTCCACCATGCCTTTCACACATGGGTGGGGCTCGTCTTTGACTGTGCCAACAGCAGCGGTTACAGAACCTGTCCCAAATTCCAGGCAATATTTGGGTCCGTTCACCTCTCAGCCTGTGCAGAGGGGGCACTCTCCCCCATCAAGGGGGCTGCAGTGTTTGGGACAAGATGGGCTTGAGAGCAGACAGGAAAGGGTGGAACCAAAAACTCAGATCACCAGGAGCCCAAGGCCTTTCTCTCTAATGAACAACTTCAACCAGAAATTGTTTACTGCCATATGAGGCTTTTACCGAACGTCAAGCCCACTGTGGGGAAGGAGTTAGAAATCTACAACCACGAAGATCAAAGACAGCAAAAGAGGAAGCATCTTCAGCTGCAGATGCCCGGGGAACTCACCATCATCTCTTTGGAAAGCCTGAAGGGTGTAGTTTCTTTCTCTGTAGGAAAGCTGAAATAATAGCAACTGAAAACCAGGATTATGGAGTGAGACAGTCGGGGATTCAAATTCTGACTTTTTGACTTAGTGATATTGAGACTTTGGGCAACCTCACTTTCCTGAACCTGGGTTTCTGCATTTTTAAAATGAGGAAAAGACCTCTTGCCACAGGATGTTGTGGTGAAGCGTGAGTGAGAGGATGTTCAGAGAGCAGATGGCCCTAGGCATGTTGTGGAGCAAGCATCTGACATATGTTCCCCAGTCAGAAGTGCCTCATTGATTGATGGCTGACTGGGATCAAGAGGGTGGTGTCCTGCATGCCACTGGTTCTCTAGGCAATCTCGGACCTGTTGATTGAACCTCCAGGGCTGGGCTGCTGCCCTTAGAACTAAGTGCAAACTCCTCAGCACTCCCCTCACAACTACATTTCCACTCCCCACCCTGAGAACTGGCTGGAAAGGTTGGCAGAGGCCAGATCATGCAGGGCTAGGACTTGGCAGGCATCGTCATCTTTATGCAAATGACAGGAGAAGCAATTGGAGGGGCCGGACCTGACCAGTCCTATGCAGTGACTGCGAAAAGAGGGGTATCTGAGGGTGAGCTTGGAGCAGAGGACTTACTAGTAAGGGGCTCTTGACTGAGTAGTCAGTCAGTTCAGTCACTCAGTCGTGTTTGACTCTTTGTAACCCCATGGACTGCAGCATGCCAGGCCTCCCTGTCCGTCACCAACTGCTAGAGCTTACCCAAAGTCCTGTCCATAGCATCGGTGATGCCATCCAACCATCTCATCCTCTGTCATCCCCTTCTCCTCCCGCCTTCAATCTTTCCCAGCATGAGGGTCTTTTCCAGTGAGTCAACCCTTCACATCAGGTGGCCAAAGTATTGGAGTTTCAGCTTCAGCATCAGTCCTTCCAATGAACACCCAGGACTGATCTCCTTTAGGATGGACTGGTTGGATCTCCTTGCAGTCCAAGGGACTCTCAAGAGTCTTCTCCAACACCACAGTTCAAAAGCATCAATTCTACTCTTGACTGGGTAGACTGAGTGCCAGCCCTGGCTTGGAGCCCCGACGCACCAGGTCCCGCTCTTAAGCATCACCTGAGCACATGGTCGCCTTTCCTTTGCTGTTGTTCCTTCCACCTGGGTGCCCTCCCTCTGCCTTTCTCTGCTGGTCAAGCCCTGTGGCCTGGCTGTTAGTTTGGCCATAGGTGATGTCTGCCCACAGCTGTCATTGTTCAGTCGTTCAGTCGTGTCTGACTTTTTGCGACCCCATGGACTGCAGCACGCCAGGCTTCCCTGTCCTTCACAATCTTCCAGAGTTTGCTCAAACTCACATCCATTGAGTCAGTGATGCCATCCAACCATCTCATCCTCTGTCGCCCCCTTCTCCTCCTGCCCTTGATTCTTCCCAGCATCAGGGTCTTTTCCAGTGAGTTGGCCCTTTGCATCAGGTGGCCAAAGTATTGGAGCTTCAGCTTCAGCATCAGTCCTTCCAATGAACACCCAGGTTGATTTCCTTTAAGATTGACTGGTTTGATATTCTTGCTGTCCAAGGGATTCTCAAGAATCTTCTTCAGCACCACAATTTGAAATCATCAGTTCTTTGGCAATCAGCCTTCTTCATGGTTCAACTCTCACATCCGTACATAACTACTGGGAAAACCATGGCATTGACTATAGGTAAAAAGATTCCCAAGGTCCCAAGGGACATATGGGGAAGGAAGTTTATCCCACACCCTCGGCTGAGCCCCCATCAACCCCCCTGGGAGCAGTCAGCCCCTTTTCACGTGTGTCCTTCCTGAACCAGTCTGTGCATCAGTGCAAGACCACAAGAACACACGCACGTTCCCCCTTTAGCATGTCACACTCACACATGCAGAACCATTCCACATCAGCCCCAAAGCCTGCAATAGTCCTTTATTTAATTTTAATTTTTTTATCAAAGTACAGTTGATATATGGTATTATGTAACTTACAGGCATACAATATAATGAATAACAATATTTACAATATATCCTTGTAGCTTATTTATCCATAATAGTTTGTACTTCTTAATCTACTACCTTTATATTGTCCCTCCCTCCCATCCTTCTCCCCACTAGTAACCACTAGTTTGTTCTCTGTGTCTGTGAGTCTGCTTATTTTTTGGAAAACAGCAAAGAAGTTTCTCAAAAAACTAAAACTAGAGCTACCATATGACCTAGCAATTTCACTCTTGGATATATCTGGGAAAGAAAACCCCACTAATTTGAAAAGAAACACGCACTCCAATGTTCATAGCAGTGTTATTTACAGTCGCCAAGGTGTGGAAGCAACCTAAGTGTCTATCAACAGATGAATGGATAAAGAGGACGTGGGACATATATACCATGGAGTAGTATCCAGCCACAGCAAAGAAGGAAATATTGCCATTGATAGCAACATGGATGAACTTGGAGGCTATTATGCTGAAGTGAAATAAGTCAGACACAGACAAACAAATACTGTAGAATATCACTTATATGTGGAATCTAAAAAATATGAGAAACTGGTGCACTTGTCCTTTTGATGATTGCATTGTGTGCTGCCACAGGGACTTGAACACCATTTCCAGGTCACATGATGAATTTCTCAAAGTGCAACTGCTGGGTCAGTTGTTCGTTTTTAGCATCCGTGGGGTTTTCCAGGCCCCATAAAATGTTGCCTTCTGCACACACACACCGCTGTCACCTGCCACCACCCACAGCATCACCCAGCCTCCTCCCAGTTCCCACAGCCCCCTGCTGCTCCCCACACCCACCATGGCCCCCGGCCCCATCTTTAGGCAGTGTCTGGACTGCTGGAGGCTGGACCCGCCTCACCCTTCGGGTGCACCTCTGGGCCCTACCCTGCATCCCGGGCTCCCAGTGATGGAGTCCCAGAGCCCGCCAGCCTTTCTGAAGTGGCTGGCCCCCACCACCTGGCCTCCAGGCACGCTGCTCAGCACCTTTGTCTGCAGCCACAGCGGAGCTTAGAAGGCCCGTCTTCCCTCCTTCAACAATAAGAGTCACTCCGCTGACATAGCTTCCACTTCTCAGGCACCTCTGGGACTCCTGAGCGGGCAGTGCTCCTGGGGGAGCTGACCCTGGGGCCACTCTCTGATGCCCGCAGCACCCGGTACCCAGAACATCCAAAATGACCAAGTGACGGGGCGATGTTCTGGGACATTATGGCTCGTAAAGACGAACTGCCTGCCAGGGACCCAGTGACCCCTGCATCTCATTGCCGGCAGTGATGACTGGGGGCAGCCAGCAGGGCCCAGTGAGGCTCCCTGCCACTCTGCGGCCACCCCCACCCCCTGGTGTCCCCGCAGGACTGCTGGACGTAAAGCCCCCTCTGGGCTTCCAGTCGTGCCATCCTCCACTCACCCCCCCCCAAGGGTTCCTATGGTTCTGCCGACATCCCCAACTCTCTGCCTCCCAGTGTTTGTAGCAGCTGTCCTCTGCTTGGAGCCCGCTCGTCACCTGTTTTCACCAAGTGACCCTTTTCCTATCTATTCATATCTCAAATCACATACCCTCCAGAGCAGGATGGGTCCCTCTACCGTGTATCACTGTGGCTTCTGGGCTGAGTCGCTCAGTTGTGTCCGACTCTGCAACCCCATGGGCTGTAGCCCGCCAGGCTCCTCTGTCCGTGGGATTCTCCAGGCAAAAATACAGGAGCGGGTTGCCATGCCCTCCTCCAGGGGACTTCCCAACCCAGGGATCGAACCGGGGTCTCCTGCATTGCAGGCGGATTCTTTACCAGCTGAGCTGCCAGGGAAGCCTGTGGCTCCTTACAGTCCCCCTTCATAGAACTGTCAACATACTGCAGTTGAATCAGCAGCTCTGCTGTGAGTTACTTCATGTTTGCCCCCTCCAACCCCAACCTCCACCACGCTGTCGGAGGAGTTCCAAGATTTGTCTTCCATGTTCACTGCTGTCCCCTGGCACCCCAGCACAGTGTCTGCCCTGGGATCCACTCCCTACATTTATAGAGCATGTGTGAATGCAGTTTCCTGGCTATGGGGCTTTCGACAATAATAAAAGGTAACATTTTTGTTACTATGAACTATTATTCTTATACTATTATTATATTTAATGTAACCTGCCATATGCCAGGCACAAAGTGTTTCACACACCTTTGCTCTCTGCATTTTCACAACCACCAAGTGAAGAAGGACATATCATTACCCCCATTTTATAAAAGAGAA
Source organism: Muntiacus reevesi (assembly GCF_963930625.1). Classification (NCBI taxonomy): domain Eukaryota; kingdom Metazoa; phylum Chordata; class Mammalia; order Artiodactyla; family Cervidae; genus Muntiacus; species Muntiacus reevesi. Next base: position 5,739,103 of record NC_089255.1, on the reverse strand, counting down.
AACTAAGGCTCAGAGAGGTTGCAATCATATGTCCAGGGTCACCAAGCTCTTAAATGACAGTACTGAGACTGAAACCCAGATTCATCCAATGTCAAAGTCCTTGTCTTTCAGCCCCTGGGTGTCCTTTCACTTGTAGGTGTGTCAGTTTTGCACAGTAAGGATCACATGACCTACTCCACAGACTTGCCCGCTGGCTCCCCCAGAAGCCACTGTGTGCTCCCTTAGCACACAACGGTTGCCTGGTGAATATCATTTTCTTTTCCTATTGTAAATGATTGCTTGGAGAATTGGATTCATCTTCCAGGTTGAGTGAGAAACCCAAAGGAGCTTTAACTGATTCTCCCACATTGCCAGCTACTCCCCCAGTGGCTTTGCCTGGGGGGTTAGGTACTTAAACTGCAAAGGGGGAGCTTCATTTCACTTCTTAGTGAAAAGGGAAAGAAAAGTATTGCACTCAGTTTGATAAAATTTTATGAGAGAAGACCCCAATCCCCAGACTATGGCTTCGCCCCTCTGTTGGCAAATAAAACAGACTGTTCGTGGCATCTCTCGCAGGATTTTGTGGGTGGGCAGCAGTGAGAGGGGCGTTGGGGCATTAGGCAGACCTGGTGGGCCTTTGGCTGTACCTCTGCTGGGGGGTGACCTTCAACAAACACTTCAAGCCCCATTTTCTTTGCAGTCACAGGAGAGGATTGAGCAGGGTCGTGGTGTTCCACATTCCACCCACCACAGAGCATTCCTAGGGAGACACACTTTGATGAGGCATCACCAAGGACCACATCCAGAGAAGAATTTTCCAAGGGCCCTGGAAACTCAGATTTCTACCCAGTGGAGAGTTAAAGAACCTCTCTCTCCCGTGTCCCCCAGAAATTGCAAGCCTCTACTAGAGGTGGGTATAAGTGGGAGGCAGAAGTGAGAGGAGATGGAGCAGGTGCCTCTGGAAGACTCTGAAAGACTTCCTGGAGGAGGTGACAGAGACAGCCAGGTCTTCAGGGAAGAGTGCGAGTTCCCCAGGCCTGGAAGGGAAGAGGGGCATTCCAGGCAGTGGGAATAGCATGTACAAAGGCACAGAGTCGTAATGGGCCTAGGACTTTAAAATCAGGAGGAATTAAATGCCACCAGAGCTATTTCTACAAGTGTTGTCCAGCTAAAGGGCACCAGGCAGGCAGGAGCTAAAGCTAAGGAGAAAAGACAAAACCAGGTCACGCAGAACCTTGAAAGTCACGTCGAAGATCTGTCTGTACTTAGAGATGACTGAGGCTGGTCATTGGAGGTGATCAAAGCAGACTTCCCCGTGCAGAGCCCAGCACAGTGGGTTTAATACACATCTGTGAGGGCACTGAGTGCCTTTAACACACTCAGCTGTGGCTGCTCTTGAAGGCTAATTGGCCACCTTGGCCTCCCAGAGGTGCTTGATGTGATGAATCAGACTCTGAGCAGGGCACCGCTTTTTGTTACGGCTGCATTTGCCAGGTGATGACTGTAGATGAAGATCAGAAATCTCCCCAGGGGCCAGTAAGTGGCACAGCACCCCATAAGCAAATTCTTCAGAAAGTGCTTTTTTCAGAGACTCTTAAGGCGAAAACTGAGACGACATAAGAGGAAGCAGTGTGACACATACAACTGCAATATCTGTGGTCAGCCTGCAAGACCGGGACAGGAAGTGGCTGAAGCCGGTTTTAATGAAAATTCTATATCATTTTCACACACACACTCACTCTGTGTACTCTGGGCCTCTTCTTTAGACAACAAGAAATGCTTGCTGACTGGCTGGCTGGCTGGAAGGACAGATGGATGGGTGGATGGAAGCTGGGGACAGGTGGTCTAGATCCAGGCCCTGCTTGCAGACAGACACTGAGCCATATTAACAAAGCCAGGTGCCAACAGTATGAAGTGAAAGTAGAAGTGTGAGCTGCTCAGTTGAGTCCGACTCTTTGCAGCCCCATGGACTGTAGCCCTCCAGGCTCTGTCTGTGGAATTCTTCAGGCAAGAATCCTGGAGTGGGGTGCCATTCCCTTCTCCAAGAGATCTTCCTGACCCAGGGATCGAACTGGGTCTCCTGCATTGCAGGCAGACTCTTTACTGTCTGAGCCGCTATAACTCAGCACAGGAGAGGGTACCCCTGCCTGCAGGCTTCAGGGAGACAGAGGTACAGGGACGCCCCACTTTTTGAAAGTTTGCTTTACCTCACTTCTCTTTCACGAAAGACCTACCTGTTTCATACCAAAAGAAATCCAAGGAGGATTTTTGCTTTTATGGAAAAAAAAAAAAAAGGTGAAAAGCAAAAATAACGTTCAGGTTTGTTTGGCGGTGAGCTATTATAGAGGCAGCCTGCATGCACGCCCCCCCCGCCCCCCCCCCAAGCTCCTTCCCTGGGAACCACATTCAGCATCTCATCATCAAGCTGCGAAGTGTGTCTGAGCATCTGTGCTTTATCTTGATTTATTTTGTGCGTCCGTTAGCAAGATGGGTCCTAAAATAACGTCTTCTTTACTTTACACCATGTTGGCTTTCAGAAGATTTCAAAACAACATCATGCTCTCAGATGGTGGGGGACGGTGTGGGGACCGGTGTTTGAGCTAGGCCTTAAAAGGGCGTCGTTGACTGAAGACAAGGAAGAACGGGACTTGGAGTGAAGAAGACAGCAAAGGCAGAGTCAGGAGCAAAGAGACTGGGTGCATTTGGGCGAAAGTCGGGGTGCCAGAATGGCAGAGTGAGGGAGACAACAGGACTATCTGCTGAGACCCACTTGGAAGGACACATTGAAGTCTGTGCAGGAGTGGGCCTGAAGGCAGCTGGAGGGACGTAAGCTGAATCCAGGCTCTCTGGACACTCACTAAGGGTGTGACACCACTGGGCCTGTCTGAGCCTCGTTCTCCTCAACTGTTAAATAGCAACAGATTCCTCTCGTGAGCAGTCATTGTGTGGCTGAGATCTTCCACTTAATATGCGTGAAATCACCTTGCCCAGGACCCTGCTGTAGTGCAGACGCTTCATCGCGGGTTGAACCGTTCCCCCGCTGATAGGCACTCAGATCGTCTCTCATCATTTGCCACTTGCAAACCTGCTGCCGCAGACCTCCTTGCTCATGGCTCTTCTTGTGATGGTGGTGGTTGCCACAGTCTAGCTTCCCAATAGAATGCATTAGATCTAAGTGATCTAGAAGGGTGTCTACTATATAGTAGAGATTTTGAAAGAAATGAGGAAAGGAAGTATCAGAACAGTGTCCTACATGTGTCTGGTACAGGCAGAACCTCAGAGAAAGAATGGATGGTCCCCATAACACCAAACAGTCAGCAAAGGTCACCTTCCCAGTGTGAGGGCTTGGGTATGCAATGATTCAAACAGTTGGCCCTTCCTGTATACCTCAGAGCCCTTGGTTTACTGCAATAAGCAATGTCATCGCTTTTAAAGTTTGAAAGGAAGGTTCAAGGAAGTGTTTTTTATATTAGCTGTGATGGTAACAATGATGGTAATCACAAAGACAGTGATCTTGTGGTCGTGACCCCAAGGGCCATCACGCTCTAGGGCCATCATTCTACCCCCAAAGCTCCACATGAAAGCTCCTGCCTTCAAGAAGGTTACTGGAAACTTCTGGGACTTAGGCTATAAAACAGAAACACAACCGAAGTGGTTGTTCTTTGAAGCTCCAGGAGCTCCATGAAGAAAGGAATCAGCGCTTTCTTTGTGGTGGTTGTGGCCATGGCCCCAGCCCCTCAAAAAACACTGGGCACGTTGTAGGTTCTGAAAGAAATATTTGCTGAAAAGAGCAGAGAGAGGGAGGAGACAGAAGGGAGAAGGGAGGGAGGGAAAGAATTAATTTTTAATTATATAAGAGGCCGGTTTATTCAGATTTGAAAGTCTTCAACGTTAACTAAAACATCAGTTCAAAATACCTAATCCTGGCTATTAAGGAAACTCAGAGGAAATTTTGATCAGAAATAGGGGTTCTCAAAAAAAAACAAACAAAAAACCAAAACCAAACAGTCTTGCTGCTACCCCTTCCAAAGTTAATTAAGTGTGGCAGTAACAGCAGTACTGTTTGGGCTATTTATGTAATGAAAAGATCTTCTAAAAATAATACTTAGAGGCCCAGCCTACTAGGCTAGCTGGCTGAGCCGGCTGGAATGGCAGAAGGTGACCAGGAGCTGTGATCCCTGCACTGACATAGCTGTTGCGATTAAACGATGCCTCTCTTATTCAGTTTGCAAAACCACTCCAGGCCAAGAGACTGAGGCTTCATTTGTGTCAGATGGCGTTGAGCTCCTTCCTGAGAGGAGTTCTGCTGGCTGTTAACTTGATTCTCTGCACACTCCCAGATCCCAGCAGACTGCTGCTGCTGGCTGTTTTCTGGAAAACCAGGTTCTGCTTGAGAGAAAGGGCCCAGGAATCAAGCAGGGCCTTAGCTTGTTTTGCGTGGATCAGAATCATAGACTATCACCAATAAGAAGGAATTTAACCTGATATTTAACCGAAAGAAGCATGGCGTGCCCTGGTATTCATTCCACTGAAGTGATTGATGTGGGACCAGAGGTGGAAAGGAAGGAGGAATGGAGGGAGGAAGGAAGAAACTAGAAACCACCAGAATACCTGTGTTAGAGTGATGACAGGCAAACCACGGCCAGCCACCCCACAGACTGTTATGTAGCCATTTGAACGACTGAGTGAGGTCTGCACCCGCTGACCTGGAAAGTGAGGTTTAGAGAGCCCACCTCTGTCTAGAGCACAGGTGGGGCTGCAGTTGGCAGACTGGGACGGCAGGCTAGATCTGGTCCTCCCTTTGGTTTTGTGCATCACGTGAACTAAGAATAGCAAATTTACATTTTTTGCATTTTGCAAAAATTTTGCATTTGCAAAATTTTACATTTTGCTTTAAAGAGTTTGAGAAAAATTCAAGAGAAGAAGATTTTGCCACACATGAAAACGATGTGACATGCACATTTCAGTGTCCACAGCAACGTCCAGGATCACTCATCTGTGCATTGTCTGTGGAGGTGTCCTCACACGGAACAGTTAAGTCAGTCGTGGCAGAGAGCTCGCAGGACACAAAGCAGACACAAAGCCCACTGGCTGGCCCTCTCCGGGAAAAGCTGGTTGGCTTCTTGTTCATAGCGTGGTGATGTTTCATAAAGCGAGAGTGTAGAACGCTGCTCTCAGCACTTGGCAGAGTCAGTGTATTAACACTGGCTATTTTTTTCATTCATTTTATCATTTATCCATCTAGGCGTAATGCCTTCTGGTGGAGCCAGGCCCTGAGAACCAGCAGTGACCAAGCAGATGCAGCGCCCGTTTTCTCAGAGCGTAGAGTCTGAGTCTAGAATCTCTAATGTAAACAGTATAAACGTAAGCCTGTCCTACTGTGTCTCCTGTGATGACTTGGTGGTCAGCCCCTTGCATGCCGTATCCCTTCCTCCTCTCACTCTGTATCCTGATTGCCCTGGTCCCTTCTAAGGAGAGATGCCAGCCTGGCCTCCGGGTGTCTTGGAGTGAGGTCAAGGTCTAGAACTGTTCATTTTGAATTGGGTCATACATACTGTCGGTCTGGTTTCAACATGCTCAAAACTCCATCTTTGTGTTTCTAGCTCACGCTTTCCAGGGGACCCTAGAGGGCGAGGCAGCCGTGCCGGACCCCCATCACCTGGATGGGGGCAGCTGTCCACCATGGAGAAGGCTGCAGCCATAGCTCCACATGAAACCTCCCCAATAAAACCAAAGCCACCTCCAGACTCACGCCCCAGTGCCTCAGTCTCCATGCAAAAACCAGAGAGTGGAGATGTGTTCAGTCCTGGGAGGAAGTCGGCTCTGCTGGAGGCGATTTGAGGACTGCGGTTTGAACCAGGAACCTCGCTTGGAGAACTAGATGTCCCTCATCTTCCTTCCCACTCATGCCCCCCACCTTCTTGGAGATCATTTTACTTATTTCTACAAAAAACAGCACTAGCTTGGTCCCTGGAGCCTCCCCACATTTGGATACTTCTCTCGGCTCTGCTGGGCAGCCTGGAGCCCAGCGGTGGACATAATTGACCTGCTGGGGAGCTGGAAGAGGAGCAACCGTGGGCCTGGGGTGGGGGCAGGGGGACACAGGGGCAGGAGCTGTAGGGACCCAGGATGGCGTCCAACGGCACGGCCTCTTCCTCTTGCCTGGACCCTGCCGCGTTCAAGGTCACCGTCAGCGTAGTCCTCACCCTCCTCATCCTCATCACCATCGCCGGCAACGTGGTCGTCTGCCTGGCGGTGGGCTTGAACCGCCGACTCCGCAGCCTGACCAACTGCTTCATCGTATCCCTGGCCATTACTGACCTGCTGCTCGGCCTCCTGGTGCTGCCCTTCTCTGCCTTCCACCAGCTGTCCTGCCAGTGGAGCTTCGGCAAGGTCTTCTGCAACATCTATACCAGCCTGGATGTCATGCTCTGCACGGCCTCCATCCTCAACCTTTTCATGATCAGCCTTGACAGGTACTGCGCCGTCACGGACCCCCTGCGCTACCCCGTGCTGGTCACCCCGGTCCGGGTCGCCGTCTCCCTGGTCTTAATCTGGGTCATCTCCATCACCCTGTCCTTCCTGTCCATCCACCTGGAATGGAACAGCAGGCCTGAGAACCACAGTGACAGTCACACCACCCCCAAGTGCAAAGTCCAGGTCAACTTGGTGTACGGTCTGGTGGACGGGCTGGTCACCTTCTACCTGCCGCTGCTCATCATGTGCGTCACATACTACCGCATCTTCAGGATCGCCCGGGAACAGGCCAGGAGGATTCACAACGTCGGCCCGTGGAGGGCGGCCACACTCAGGGAGCACAAAGCCACGGTGACACTGGCTGCCGTCATGGGGGCCTTCATCGTCTGCTGGTTCCCCTACTTCACCGTGTTCGTTTACCGGGGGCTGCAAGGGGACAGTGCTGTCGACAAGACTGTGGAAGACGTGGTCCTGTGGCTCGGCTATGCCAACTCGGCCCTGAACCCCGTGCTGTACGCTGCGCTCAACAGAGACTTCCGCACGGCCTACCAGGAGCTCTTCCGTTGCGGCCCTGCCAGCCACGAGGCGCGCAGAACTTCTCTGGGGTCCAACAGCTCTCAGCTGGTGAGGCACACGAGCCAGGGACCCAGCTGGCCGGCAGAGAGGCCACTGAGGCTCCAGGTGTGGAGTGGGACTGAGGTCGCGGCCCCCCAGGGAGCCACAGACAGGTAACTCCCCGGCAGTTTGCATGCGGGATGCACCATGGTGGAGGGGAGGGTCTCCCTCTGGGTTGACAGCCGTTCACCAGGGGCTGCTTCGGATGCTGCGTGCTGGGAAGCCTTCATGAGCACTCTGCAAACCTTGTGTTGCTCCATCCTCCCGAACGCCCCCTCAGGTAGAACTTTTGACCTCTGTTTTCAAAAGGAGCCAGTCAGATCTCAGAGAACTTCGCCAGGGCCCCACACAGAGCTGGCATCTGCATAGAGCGCCCCTGACTCAGAACGGGCTGGCCCTCTCTTCTAGCTACCTCGTCCTTACAATCCGGGGTCCTAAGTGTGAGGCTCAACTCTGCCCACTTAGTTAGTGGTCACAGGTGTTCACTTAAATCCGACAGCCCTCAAATAGCCATGCGCTAGTGCTGCCGCCGGGGGCTTGAATCAGAGGCCCCATTCAGCCCAGTCTTGAGCACCTGTGATGCACCAGATCTCACTTGGTGGGGTGCTCAAGTGGTAGGAGAAAGAGGCTTGGCTGCGTCGGGAAGGCACAGCCTTGAAAGCCAGGCTTGGGCATTGTAGCTGTAGGTTTTAGGGGAAGATAGAAGGATTAGAAGTTAGGATGGGGGTAACCCAATCACCTCTGTGCTTTGGAGAGAGGACTCTGGTTGTCCCTTCAGATGTGGACCAGAAGAATGAGATGGGGACATCGGTGAAGGGGGATGCAGGACTGCTCCATAAGAGGGAAGAGAATAGAGCAAAATCTAGGAGGCTAGTAAAAAGTGGGCTTGGAGACCATTGGATGTCTGGGACATAGGGCATGCAAGAGAGAGGAAGCCCCAAGACTCCACCTTTGAGAGGTACCCGGCCTGGAAAGAGAAGGTCAGAATGAGATTGAGATAAATTCACTTGTGACAAAGCCCCTGAGAGGTATTAAGGGAAACCTCCCCAAAGGCTTGAGTGGCTCGAGGAAGCTGACACTTGGAGAGAAGGTTCACAGGTCTTAGCAAGCTCCATCTAGCTGCTGAGGCGAGTGAAGGATGCTGGGAGAACACCCGACACATACAAATGCTCAGGAAAAGTCACCCTCCTTTCTCTTCCCACAGACCATGCCTTTGCCCCCCAGAATGCTGGTCTGTGTGAGTGATCCATCCATCCACCCATCCACCCATCCACCCATCCATTCATTTGCAAACATGTGTCTACTTCCCATCACACGCCAGGAACTGTGCTGGGCGGCAGGGATGTAGCAGAGGCGCCTCGGCGTCCGTTCTGACAGACAGGCTGCTCAGCCCATCTCGGCTCTGTGACTTGAGCACGTCTCTGCCCTCTTGGGCCTCAGTGTCCTCCTCTCGTGGAGACTGGGGTTTGTCCTCAAGCAGCCTGCCCTGCTCACCTCCCAGAATCACCCAAAGCACGCGGGGGCCAAGGGATGTAAACAAGCTCTGTGAGCCCCCTGGCAGGATACTTGTCTGCTCTCGAGCTCTGAGCACTGGACTCGGGAAAAAGGCTTGGATGACCATTGCACACCTACATCCTCTGGGAGCTGGTATTGTTGGGGATAAAATTGCCCAACTGGACCCCTTGGCCTTCTGTCCCTCTGGCCCTTGCAGCAGCTGGGTGTGGAGTGTGGGTCTCAGGCCCTCCCCCTGTCCCCTGTTATCCTTCCAGACGAACTTCATTGCTCCTGCATCCAGCCTCCTCCAGGCCTCCCATCTCTAGATTCTCCCTCTCCAATCCATCCTCCAAGCTGCCCAAAGACATCTCTCCAAAGCGCAGATCATGAGGTCTGAGACTGGATGAGATGACCCTGTCTTTCCACACTGCTTCATTCAGGAAGAGCAGCGTCAAGTACAAAGCTCATTTAGTTCACAGAGCAAAGGACGGAGTGTACACTCGGGCAAAAGCCACTGACGCAGTTCAGCCTGGAGGTCATTCCACTTGCTCTTGTGCTAACCAGTGGGACCTGGGTTAATAGGCTGCCTTTACCCCCAGATCCTCAGGGAGACATCCAGTAAGCACCCACCGGTAGTAACCAGCCCTCATCCAACACCCGTTAGGTGCCAATTTTACCTTGGCCGTTATTTCTATATGTTGATCTTTCCGTGACAGCATCTTATCCCCACCCCTCCCAGCTGCTGGGTTGCAAAGGGAGATAAAGTCGGTCCCCCACGCTGCTACCATGCTTGCCACCTGTGACTGGTCACGGTCTGGTTGAGGAACAGATGCCATGGTTCAGCGCTGCGTGTGCTAAACCTTGAAGTCCACTGTGCAGGACGCCCAGAGGAGGCAGTGACGACCCAGATAGCCTGGGAGCAGCCCTCTGAGCTGAGCCCTGAATGCAGATGGGAACGACCTTCCAGGTGGTGGTGCCGGGGCCCGTTAGACTCGGGGCCGCAGCTCATTCTCTGTACCGCCCTGCGAAGTAGGTGTTTAGCTTTCACGTTACAGATAGGGGGAATGAGGCTCGGAGAAGGAACTCAAGCTAGTGATGCAGCCAGAGCCAAGATCTGAGCAGGAGCAGAAATAGCAGCCCTGTTACTGAGTGTCCTCTGGGTGCCCGGCACGCAGCGGGCAGTGAGAGTCCACCTCCTCTTCCGATCGTCACCGCCACCCTGGCCGCCAAGGCCAACTGAGAGGGCGGGCCTGCCTGGGTCACACGCAGCAGCCGCGGGGCAGAGGGGTCCGGCGGAGGCGGTGGTGAACCGGCTGGAGGGCCTCGTATGTGGTTGTGGGAGTGGGTGTTCAGGAAGCCAGGGGTTGCGTTTCCAGTGGAGGCTGCCCGGGTGATCAGGGACTTGAGACCCTTCGTAAGGTTGGCTCCCAGCTTCCCTGATGACCGATAGTGTGTCCTTTCTGCTCCCTACTTGGGCGCAAAACCCAGCATTGACCTGGCAGAGAACCCTTATCACCGCCAAAGGTCCGGGTGCCCTTGGTTGGGGGTGGTGGCGGTCGGGAGGGGGGGCAGGGGCGTGGCACAGTCAGCCAAGGGGAGACTCCAGGAGACAGTGGCCGACCTGCAGCCTCCTTCCCCGAAGGGCGCTCTGCCCTTGCCTGACCCAGGTGGCCGCCTTCACCTCGCCCCTCATCACCTCTCCCCACCTTTGACCCCAGGCCCCCAGCCTCACCCCCTCTGCTCCACTGACCCTGCTGAGTAGACGCCACTGCTTCTGCTGGGAATAGGCTGGGGTAGCTCCCAAGGGAGGGCCGCTGCGGCAGATGACCTTGAACTTGGCGACTGGAAGCAACACAGATTTCTTCTCTGCTTTTTCGGGAGGCCAGGAGACTGGGATCGAGGTGTGGGTAGGGCGGGTTTCTCCCGGAGGCTTCATGGGAGAATCCATCTCCTTGCCTTTTCTGGCTCCTGGGGGCCACCGAGCTCCTTGGCGTGAGCTCCTTCACATCACTCTGACCTCTTGCTTCCGTGGCCACATCTCCTTCCCCTCTTCTCCGTCTGCCTCCTTCCTTTAATAAGAGAACTTGTGATTACATTTGGGGCCCACTGGGATAACCCAGGATAACTTCCCCATCCTAATGTCCTTAACTTAATCACAGATCCAGAGTCTTTTTTGCCACATAACGTTCTCAGGTTCCACCATGAGGATGTAGATCTCTGGGGGCCCATGTACGGCTCCCTGACTTAGCATGAGGATTAGAGGCCCTTCATGGTTTACCCCTGACCACCTCCTGACCTCATCCCCAGGCCCACAGCCATCCTCCAGTCCCTTCTGCCTTCACCAGAACAAACCCCTCTGTGAGTTCATTCACACACACTCCCCGAGAATTCGCTACACGCCCGCACTGTTTGGGGGTGTCGCATTGAGCCAGGCAGAGGCCTTTGTTGCAAAGGGATGTTATTCTTGGGCAGTGGTTCTCTGAATGTGGGCCCTCGGCCCAGGGCAGGCTTCCAGGAGTGATATAGCTGACATTGGCCACACTGCCTCATCCGGGCAGAGTTAGGATTCTAGTCCAAATCCATCTGACCCCGAAGCCAGGTTCTTTCCATGATGAAACACTGAAGGGACTCAAGTTCAGCCCACACTCGGTCCTAGTCCCATAGACAGCAGACAGGAAACTACGGCCCAGGGACGCAAGCACCCTGAGGCTCAGAGCACGTTAGGGGAGGGGCTGGAAGGAGACCCTGCTGCTCTGAATCCCTGCCCAGGGCTCTTGAGTCCTTCCCCATACACTCAGCCGCCCTGTGCTGTCTCCCAAGGCAGGGGGATGAGCTTTCTGAGCATGAGTATCTGCGTCTCTCTAGGGACAGGGTCCTTCACCTCTTTGCAGGGTCCCTGTGCCCACTGCCCTCCTCCCAGAGGCCCAGAAGCGAGAGTCAGAACTTAGGAAGGAGAAGAGGTGCGCCGGGAGGCAGGGAGCCGCAGGTGCCCCTGCGGCCAGCCCCCTCCCCTCGCAGGCCTCTGCCTCCCAGCTGCCCTCCCTCCTCCCACTGGCCCTCTAGCCCTCGCCCCGCGGCGTCCCCCGCTCCCTGCCTCCTTCCCTGCGCCCCTCAGCTCAGGCCCAGCCCAGGACAACTTCTCACCCCTCCTGGCACACGCCGTCTGCTCCATGTCTTCTCCCCTAGACTGTGAGGCCCTAAGGGCTGGCCTACGTCTCTGTTGGTTCCTGCCTAACTCCTGGCACGGGGCCTGGCACAGTTCGCCCAGTAGTGTTTGTTGAGTGAATAAGGGAATGAGGGAATGTGTAAATGTCTTGTCCTAGGTTCGCAGAAGCTCAGAGAGGTGACTAACACCACCCCTGCTTAAGGGATCAGGGAACCCAGTCTCAGAGGGAAGTTCCTGGAACCTAGTGGAAGCTCAGAATTTCCTGGTTCCCTTTTCTAACTCTGACGTCACTAAAGGGCTTCCCACCAACTAGCAGTGTCAGCAACCTGCTGTGCATCACGGAGTCACCCCACACATCACACGCCCCCCAGGGATGATGAAAGGATCGCGGAATTGGGGTGGGAATCCAGATTTCGGACAACCTGGATGTGGTCCATTGCGTCTCCACACCGCTGTGTCCCAGTTTGACCTGAGGTTGGGAGCCGGGGGAGGGTGGAGCTGACCTTATCTTCTGCTCCAAGTCCAGTCTGGCCCGGCAGAGGAGGCTGGGATCCCCTTAGCAGTAAAAAGTTTGCATGACTGATGTATACACGTTTCTTCTTAAGAAGAGCTTTGCTCAGAAAGGAAGCATTGCATAATTTACCCGAACTTGTCCACTCATATCATTTGGGTTCTGAAATAGACTAACCTTCTGGCATGCTGATTCCAGTATTTCTTCAGGGCCTTTCCGAACACTCTTGGCACAGGTGCCCAGAGCAGCTGGTATCCTGCTCCCCATCCCTTCCCAACCCCCACCCCACCGTCCCAAGGGGCCTTCCTGCTCCCTGCACTGGAGCCCTGCTGTGAGCTGCCTTATCATCCCCGCCCTCTGCACCTGACGGTCACACCGCAAGGCTACTGGGGTGTCTTCCTGCCTCGGGGTGGAACTTAGGGAATCTGACTGGAGCCCTGGTCCCATCCTAGTTAGGGGTTGGGTGATGTTAGACAAGTCGTGGACAGTCTGAGCTGCAGTTTCCTTACCTGTAAAACTATGACTGTTATCAGACCTCTCTGCAGAATTGGGAGAGTAAAGTGGAATCAAGGATACTGGCATTTAGCACAGTTCCTGGCACGTGGCAGGTGCTTTAACAGACACGAGTTTTCCTTCTTTGCCATCCATCTCTCTTTTCCTTTCTCCTCATTTTGTCTCTTTTCTGTCATTTTATAGCTTTCTTTCATGTCGCACTTTTGTTGAGATATACTTCACATACCGTAGGATTCACTCATTTCAAGCACACTTCACTGGCCTTGAGTCTATTCACAGAGTTATGCCACCATCGCCACAGTCAATTTCAGCACCTTTTCATGACCCCAAAGAAACTCTGGAGCCTTTAGCCATCAACCTCCCAATCCCTGCGTTTCCCACCCGACCACGGATGTCCTTTCTGTCTCTGTGGACGTGCCTGTTCTGGGCGTTTCAGAGGAGCCATGGTCTTCCGTGCCCGGCTGCTTCACTTGGCATGTGCTGCGGAGCTGCTTTCTGCGTTTTCTGTCTTTCCCCACGCTGCTCTGGTTGCCTTTCCCTCCCGTTCCCCACTCCGTCCGTGTCCAGGGTCCCATCGCTCTCTCACCAAGCGCTCGGGCGTCCTGGCGGCTCCTGGTCGTTCACGGCCCTGGGGTGGGGGTCCGGGTGTGAGGCTGGCTCCTGGACCGCGCGGTGGCCTCGCCTCTCCTGCCTGGGTGAGTTGGGAAGGCCCTGCTCAGGCCGGGGGGGTTCTGTCCTGCTACACAGCGGAGCACATGGGCCGCACCAAGGCATTAATCCTTCTCATCTTCTGTCTCTTCAGGGAGTTTGGGGAGTGAGACCCCCTCCCAGCCCTGGAGTCAGGGGAAGGAGAGCAGAGGGAAAGGAGGTGGGAAGCCTTTTACAGCCTCACAAGTCAAGGAGAATAAACCGTGGCCCCCAGGAGTCACTTGAAAGGTAGAGAACCGCTCCTTTCCCGCCCTCCGGGGCCGGCGCCTTTGAAGCAGGCTGCAGGCCCCAGCAGTGCCCGGCCACCCTCCCTCCCTCCCGCTGGCTTGGCACAGAACCCGGCCCCTGCCCTTTCCTGACCCTCCCTTCTGGCTCCTTCTGTCGCAGGTCTGACAGGACTGCTATGGGCTTCCTTCCCGGGGGCTGCAGTGTGGAGGGAGGGGGATCCGTGCCTTTGGGCCCGCCCTAGCAGCTTTGCGCCAACAAGAAAAGGGTGAACACCCTAGGTGAGCAAATTAGGAGAAGGCCTTTTCTGCAGGGCACCCAGCCCCAAAGTACACGGCTTGGCGAGCAGAAGGAGGTCTGGATTTCAGCCCTGATACTCTCATGCAGAGAACAGAGTCACAGAGAGGTCCTCACACCTTCCAGACCCCTAGGAGAAGGCAGGGTGGAGGGCAGGGCTCAGCAAGCCTCTTCTGCAAAGGGCCAGACAGGATAAGTAAGTTAGCTTATGGTGCCTGTGTTGTGTGGTAGCCAGCACTCAACCCTGCTGGCATAGCAGGAAAGCAGTCCCTGACAATACATAAATGAATGGTGCTGGCTGCCTTCCAATAAAACTTTATTTATGGGCGCCAAAATAGAAATTTCATATCATTTTCACTAGTCACAAAATATAATTCTTCTATTCACTTTTTTCAACCATTTCAGGCTAGTGTCTGCCAGCCCCTGTATACTGTGCTATTTAGTACCTCAGCCGTGTCCGACTCTTTGCAACCCCATGGACTGCAGCCTACCAGGCTCCTCTGTCCATGGGGATTCTCCAGGGAGGAAGAATACTGGAGTGGGTTGCCATGTCCTCCTCCAGGGGATCTTCCCAACCCAGGGATTGAGCCAGGTCTCCCACATTGCAGGTGGATTCTTTCCCATCTGAGCCACAATGGAAGCCCAAGAATACTGGAGTAGGTAGCCTATCCCTTCTCCGGGGAATCTTCCTGACCCAGGAATCAAAGCGGGATCTCCTGCATTGCAGGCGGATTCTGCACCAACTGAGCCACAGGGAAGCCCACCAAGCTCTGAGGTGGGTGAGAGGAAAGGGTGCTGGATTTACTGGATTTGTGACTTTGGGCAGGTGGCTTGCCGTCTCTGAGCCTCCACTTGCTCATCTGAAAAATGGGGATAAAAATACCCCCCCCCCCGTGAAGAGTCTGATGAGGTTTAGCACCAGTTGATGCAAAGTGCCCGGCACAGGGTAGACGATTGTAAATGGTAGTTTTTCTTTCTTTCTTTCTTTTCCTTTCTTTCTCCCTTCCTCCTCTCCCCCTTCCCTCCCTCCTGCCTTTCCTCCTTTCCCTCCCGTGGCCACCCGGTAAACGAGCAGCTGGAAAGTCCAGGTCAGGCTCCGTGGACTTGTATCTCAGCTGTGCCACTGAATCACTCAATTTGGACCCTGATCCTGAGCCTCATGTCCCTTCTCTGAAAATGGGGGGCTTGGATCCATCTCAGGGGACCATTCCAACACGAATTATATCTAAATGCTTAACAAGAGAGAGAAATTGTGCCAAACTCCCAATAGTGTTTATGTCAAGAATCTTCTGGCAAGGGCGGGGAGGAACCTGTTTTTCATACTAATGAATTGCTCTGAGGATGAAGAGGCAAATTCAGTAAAATGTGCCTTCGTCGCAGCCTGCGCTCTGTCGGCAGGGCGTATGCGCAGGTAGGGGTGCAGACGGGGTGCAGACGGGGCTGCCGGGAGGGCCTCAGCCTGGCAGATGCAGGGCCCGGCTTTCCCACCACACCCCTCTCCGGGCCTCGGCGTGCTCATCCGTGACAGAGGCCGCAGCTCCTAGCAGCTGTCTCTGCTCCTGACGAGATGGCAGTGGGTCCCAGGCAATGCTGTATCCCTTAAACCCACAGCAGCCGTGTTGTGGCAGCGTTGGGGGGCTGGGACAGGGTGTGCCTGAGACCCGCTGGGCATTTTAGGGTGTCCAGAGTCCCCGAGGCTCCCCTGGGGTGTGAGGGCCATTCCTTTCCTGCCCGTTTTTGTGCAGAGGGATGGGGGCAGGGGTTGTCCTAGCTCCCCAAACTGGCAGGTGGCTCTGCTTGTCTACATCTGCTTGTGTGGAAGGCTGCAGCTTGCGGCGAGGACGGGCGGGTGAGACCCAGGCCTTCCTCATTCCAGGACTGAGAACGTGCCATCATCCTCTGGAGACGGGTGCTCTGCGTGGGCAGCGGGATATTTCCCAGCACCCAGAGGTTTCAAGGAACTTCCCCTTTCCACATTGACTTGGGAAACACAGAATATTTATAAACTTCATCATCATTAAAATGGAACATGAAAATCAGAAGTCAGAGAGAAACCCCAGTCATGGGGCCATCTTCCACAAGCCCTGAAGTCACGCTCTGTACTCCCTTTCTGTCTCTGTGAGCAGATGTGGTCCTACCGTCACAGCGACAAGAGGATCCATGCATGGAATTCTCTAAGACAGGTCTCTGTCTCAGGGGCTGCTGAGTCTTACTGATTCACTCATTCACTTGCCCTCTAGAGCCCCTGCCCTGTATGGTGGGGAGGTGGTTGGAGGGGGTGCAACTAATGGAGCTGTCAGATGAGCTGTTAGGGACAAAACGTGGGGTAAGTGCTGGGACCTGGCGGATGGGGGCCAAGAGGGCCCTGGGGGGCCCAGCAATTGGGCAAAGCCTCCTGGAAGGGGTGGTGGCTCAGCGGACTCCTGAAGGACAGGCAGGAATTTTCTAAACTGAAGGGCGGAGGTTGGAGGTGCCGTTCTAGGCAACAGAGGCTTGAAGTCAGGGAGGAGAGGAGAGAGGGACTGGGATTCACAGGGTCTGGGAAGCCAACCAACATGCTTGAATAGAAAAGGTATTCCCTTTTCTAAAATTTGCCCCCATCTGAAAAGCAAGACTGATCACCTTAGCCCTTCCCTCCTTTCCAGGGCTGGAAGAAAGACCAAGGGCATTAATGTCTGGCCTAGGACAGAAACTTGGAGCGCAGTGCTGGGGTGTAAGCTCTTGGTTTCATTCCGCTGTGTGTGCCCACAGGCCACCACTTAACAGACGGTGGGGAAACATACATTTTCCAGGTCAGGGGGTCTCAGTCACTTCCAGTTGTAACTGTGGCAACTTTGGAAGTAGAACCCCACCAACACAAAAGTCGCTTTCCTGCCTGCTCCTTCCCTGCAGGGTAAGCTAAGCTCCTGGGGGCTGTCTGGCCCCCACAGTGTCCGTCTTCATCTGTGGCACCCACGCCATGCCTGCTGCAGGCCCCCTGGCATTGCTGAGGACCAGCCACGTCCTCCCACCGGCCTTGGCCTCCGCCGCAGGCCCCCACATCACCCGGCAGGAAGGCCCCAAGGCCCAGCCACATGCTGAGACTCACTGTAGGTAGGGGGATTTTAGGGGCCTTCTGCACCCCCTTGGGGGCAGAGGAACTGGGGTACAGAGCTCCACGAAGCCTCCTCTCTGCCATGTCTGCAGGGGACCCCCCACACCTCACCTCCAATGAGCATTCTGACCCCAAAGGAGGGGCTGGGGGCAGGGCCCACTCTAGCAGGGAACTGACGCTCAGCCTCCTCTCTGGGCGGGGGAGCTGCTCTTAACAAGGCTCCCGAAGGCCGGATGCCATTGGAACCTCTCACATGGCTCTGTTTCCCTCTGGATCGTGGCCCGAATGGCGGGAGGGCCGGCCCAGGCGAGAACCCAAGGCAAGCCCAGTGCACCTCCAGACAGTGTCCCCTCCTGCCCTGCCAGAGGCACGGCGCCCAGCTGGCACACGGGCCTGCAGTCAGCAAAGGGCTCCCTGGTGGTGGTGACCAGTAACCCCCGCTGCGTGGCTGAGCATGGTAGCGTCTGACTGCCTGGGAGCTGGTTGACCTCAGGCAGGCTACCTCTGCATGCCTCCATTTCTTCGAGGGTCAGATGGGAGTTGCAGGGGTTCACGGAGAGAACAGACCTACGGGCCCTGAGAACAGAGTCGCCCACAGCCGTTCTGGTGGGGGAGGGGTTCCCCGGGAGCCTGAGACAGGCTGAAACGTTCCCCTGTGTTTGCATTTTGCCCTTGTCTAGGCATTATTTTTGCTATTATAAGCAACCCTGTGATGAACATCTCCATGCAAAGAACATTTTGTTTCTTTCAGATTATTTCCCTAGAAACTGAATTTCTGGAACAGGAATTACTGGTCAAAGGGGAGGGATATTTTCAGTCTTGTTACACTTCGCTTAATTGTTTTCTAGCCTGGCTGTGCAGTGTGGGGGGAGGGAGTCACTGTCGGCCAGTTCTGACCATGCAGGGGG
This sequence comes from Muntiacus reevesi, assembly GCF_963930625.1. Classification (NCBI taxonomy): domain Eukaryota; kingdom Metazoa; phylum Chordata; class Mammalia; order Artiodactyla; family Cervidae; genus Muntiacus; species Muntiacus reevesi. Next base: position 5,721,116 of record NC_089255.1, on the reverse strand, counting down.
GAGGGCCCTGGAGCTGCTGTGAGGGGGCTGAGGAGGACAGAGGGCATCCTCAGCGAGGAGGAGAGGGCTCCGCCACTTAGGCTGGACGGGGCGAGGGAAGAGGGGAGCAGAAGGGGCTGAGGGGGAGCCATCGGGAGCCCACATCCAGGGATTGAGCCCATCAGAGACCAGAGAATGCACAGCGTGTGAGTTGAGAGTTATGTTTCATTCGAGCAAAATCAGGACTGTAGCGGGCGGGAGAGCGTTTCAGACAGCTCTGAGAAGCTACTCCAAGGAGGCAGAGGGGAAGGTCAGTGTGTATGTGATTTTGGTGAAGGGGGTATACATCAGTCGAGCACATATTTTTTTTGCAGAAGTCACGAGGAGCACTCGTCACCACGAAGGATTTCAGGGCTTTCTAGACATGAGGAGGTGCAAGAATCAGGCTCATAGAATCGGCTCCTGAAACTATCTGTCGAAGCCCTGTTCCGCCAGATTTTCCAGGGCACAGTGCCTCAGTGCCACCCTCCACCCTGAACTCCTTCAGGGGCTGTTGCAAGTCAGCAGCTGCGGCTGCACGTGGCTTAATCCTTATAGGAGGTTCGTGGCAAGTGCCGATTTGTAGCTGACAGGAGCAGATAAGTCTCAGATCTAAAGGGTTGACATGATGGTGCCAGGAGTCCAGCCTGGGATGGAGTTCCCGCCTGGCCTGGAGCAAATGGCAGCCTCCCTGAGCCTCAGTTTCACATCAGTGAAATGGGCATGATCCTTCGCCTGCCTCCCGGCGGCAGTAAGAATGGAATGAATGATAGGAAATTACTTTGGAGTTGCCTCGGGTACTGTGGGTTCTTTGTCCACGGCATCCACTGGCGTGAGTAGGGGGGAGGGCGGGGAAGGGGGTTACTTCAGTTTAAAAAAAACACGCCAGTTTCAGGATGAGGATTGAGCAAGCCGGGCGGTCTCACATGGAGGTCACTGGAGGGTTGGAGCACCCGGGCTGGGTGAACACAAGCTCCCCAGGACTGGGGGCTCTGAGCACGGCACATTGGACGGGGAGGGGACAGGGCAGGGAGCCCCAGCTTTGCAGGCGGCCAAGCTGCACTCTCTCAAGCCGCCTCCACTTACTTGCTTGTTAGTGACTGAGGGTTTTGAGAACTCCCTCCACTGCTGGAGATGAGAGGATCCCAGTATCAGACGTACCACATGCATACTATGAGAGTTCCGTGCTAAGGCTGACCTATGATCACCCCCATCGCTTTATTATCCTGCCACCTCATTCCCCAGCTGCGAGTGGGCCACACGGAGGCAGAGGAAGGGCTGAGCGGAAGTAGGGCTTGCCACGCCTTTACGTGTCCTTGCAGCAGCAAACCCAATGTGCTGTAACATGCCCAGCGCTCCTTAGCAGCTGTGTGACCTCAGATGAGTTTCCTAAGATCTCTGTGCCTTTGCTTCCTCCTCCATCCAACAGAGGCTGATGTGTGAATTAAGCTGAGCCGCTACTGACAGAATGCCCAGAGCCGGGCCCCGCTGTCAGTGGCTGCTGTCGGGGCCCAGCGCCCAGGTTTCGGACCCCGCCGCTGTGGCACAGAGCCAGTTCCTCCCCCCACTGGCTGTGTGACCTTGGTTAGGTCGATTGCCCAACCCTACAAAGAGCCGGTCCCCTCCTCTGTAAAGATGCGGGTCGTGGGGCCCCCGAGGCACTCCAGGCTGACAGTGAGTGCTCAGTGTGACTGTTGGCTGGGGGCCTCAGAGAGGACCCCACGGAAACCAGCAGAGCCGGCCCCGGGGCCACGGCTGTCCCAGCGGGGGCGCATGCTCCCTACCAGCGGGGCGCACCCCCTGCCCCACCCCTGGGGCTCCTACACCCACGGGAAGGTACAGTCACACCAACCCATGCACTCAGCAACTCCTGCAGACCAGCCAGGCCACGCGGCAGCTGAGACCGTCCCTCGGTCAGTTCAGAACGCTCCCCGGGCAGAAAGCCTTCAGCGGTGCCCAGGTGCCAGCAAGGCCAAGCTGTTCTGGCCATGAATCCCTTTCCACTCCCCTCCCCTTTCTCCAGCTGACCTAGACCATCCCAAGTTCTCAGAGTACGACCCATGGCTTGTGCTGCCTCCCTGGGCCTCGAGAAATGACCCATCTTTCCAACACACCTGTCCAATTTCCACTCATTGCCCCAGACCCGATTCCAAAGACACCCGCTCCACGACACCTCCCCGGATCCCCAGGGCCAGAAATGGCTGCTGTCCCAGACCGTCCTGCCCACGCACAGTTACTCACACTCCGATGCGTACACTCCCATGCACACTCAGGCACTAGCATACACGTTCTTGGGTGCACACATATGTGTGTTCACACACACATACCCACTCACATCTTTCAGCACCTTGAGACCAGTGGCCTCGCCCTGACCATCTCCTCCTCTCTCATGTTAGCTCTCCATCATTACTGACTTGGTCTGACCCTCAGAAAGGGGTGGGAAGGGAGCAGAGCTGGGAGGCGACAGCTGTTGGTTCACATTTGAGCTTTGCTCCTGAGTAATCTGGAGGCATCACTTACTCGCCAGCAGCCCCTGCACTTACCTTGGAGTGCCACTAACTAGAAAAAGGATGCCAAGCACCCCGCTCAGGACCTAGCACGTGAGCATTCAGTAAAGGCTCGCTTGTCAATCACTTACTAGTCATTCACCAGTACAACTCATGGATGCTGGCTATGTACCAGGCTGCCGGGGTCGCTAGAGTCACTACGCGCCCTTCCCTTGGGCTCCTAGTCTGGTCCCATGCTGTGGCCCACCAGCATTTAGGGGTGTATGTTCTGGGAGGTCTCCAATCAAGACCACTTTCAGGAGCCTAAAGTACCCTGACCATCACCATCCTTTCTCTTGTCACAGGAAAAAAACTAAAAAGGGATAATAGTTTGTGACTGTCACTTACTATCTCAACTTAGTCCCAGGGAGTTCTGTGTGTGTCTTCTCTGTAAGGAAAATGAACACTGTTTTTGCAAAGCTCCTGCAGGAAGCCTTTGCCCAGCTTGCTCCTGATGCTTGAAGGAGAGAGAGAAAGCTCCACCTGTGGACTTAGTCCTGAGCGCCCACTACACGGTCCTGACCCTCCACCCTTCAAAGCAGACTCTGTGTTTACTTCCAGAAAATTATGAGATGCACTGAAAAAAAAAATCAGTTCTTTCATGATCGAAGGGCGGAGGTTTGGTCATTTCAGCCAAATGTTGGGTAATACTGGTTTGTGATAGTAAACAGTTGAATGAAGATAACACTCATGCGAGTGGGCTCTGGTAACTTGGCATCTGGGAATTTCTGCTTCAAAGCTTATTTTAGGGTAACCAGAAATTGGGTCTCCTTGGAGAAGAGGGTCACCTCTGATTTTCATAAAAGCGTAAGGCAAGGAGTCAGACACTTGGTTTGCAGCTGGCTCCCAGGGGACTAGACGGGCACTTCTCCTTTGTAAGCTCCTCCACTTCCCTCTTCTCAAGAATGAGATAGGACTTCCCAGGGAGCCGGCTCCCGGGATGTAGGTGAAACTGCCGGCCTGTTTCACCGGCTCTCCCCGGAGCTCGGGTGTGGGATGAGCAAGGGTCTGGGTCCAGGGGCCAGCCCAGCCTTCAGCACAGAGGCCCTCAATCACCAGTCCTTGCTGACCCTCACGGCAAAGCAGCTCACGGCTGTACCCATCGCAAGACAGAGACGAAGAGGGAGAGGAGAAGAATTTTCTAGAATTTCACAGCCTTTCCCTTCCCCCATCCCTTCTCCTGGCTTCCACAGCCCTTGCCCTGGGATCATGCCCATTTCACAGATGAGAAGATGAGTTTCAGCAGAAGGTGGAATTGTCTGAGACCCAACAGCAGGGGAGTGAGGCAGCCTCAACCAGAATGCAGGACTCCAGCTTCCAAATGTCACATTTTGTCCCAGTCAGCCCAACAAAGGGCTGGTGTTCAGCAGGGATTGGCTGACACGCTGCCTCTCGGTCCTGAGTTCCCGGCTCAGGGTGCTCTTCTGGGCTAGCAGCGGTGGGAAGGTAGAAACAAGACCAGCACGAGACACCACAGGCTGCGAAGTCGGAAAGTCAGAAGACAGGAGCAACAATGTCTAAACTGAGACTGACTGGGCCTTTCACTCATCAGTTCACACACAAGATTGAACCCCTGCTATAAACTTGGACAGTGGGGTAGACAATGACAGATCCTACACCTGTCTGTAGTCTGGGAGATAGACAGGTAAACCGATCGTTAGCCCAAGAAGGTGAGTGTCTCAGCAAAGGGGCTCTAGGAGGCAGGAGGGAATCAGTAACCTTGGGAGACCTCAGAGACAGCTCCCCAGGGGAGGCTATGCCTGAGCAGAACCTTGAATGACTCCAAAGTGCGCAGCAAGGAAGATAAAGGAATTTCAAACGACGGGGATGACATGTATAAAGGGGCAAGTATTTATAAGAAATAGCGGATTCTCATATGGGTATGGTGGTTCTGTGTGATGGTTTGTACTATAAGAGGTAGAGGGTAATGGGAAAGGCCACGGCACTCATTCTCTGTAGTCCTTACAATAGTCCTGCAAGCTTGCTACTATTAGCATATTTCACAGATGAGGAAAGGAGGTTCTGAGCAGGCCAAAGCAAGGCTTCTCACTGAAACTGAGTCCTGACCCCTGGTGGCTGAACATATTATAGTGCCTTTGTGAGAAGAGATGGGGCTTCAAAGGACATTTCTTTAGGAATGCTATTAGAACATTTAAATGCCAGTAGCAGAAACCCAGTTCTGAGAGTCTGGGATTGGTGGCGGTTGGGGATTGGCTTAGAACTGAAGAGATCAAGGTCCAGCTTCAGCCTGGACTCGGTCACTCAAATGTCATCATAAATTTGCCTTTCTCCAGCTTGCAACTAGTTTCATCCTAGGCTGCTTCATTTTCAGTTAAAGTTTCCCTGGGGTGCCGCCAGAAGCTCCAACTTACATCTTCCCACCTTAGTACCCACTCTTCATGCAAAATATGCCCCTTTCCTCCTGTTCCAACAGAAAATTTTAAGCTTATGTTGCATTGGCTGGTTTGGGTCATATCTCTACCGCTATACCCAGACCTGGACCCAGGGCAATGAATAATAGGTAAATCTCACCTCACCCACATGGATAGGGTAAGGGAAGTTTGGATCCCAAAGAAGAATCCAGGTACCGTTACCAAGAGAAGGGGAATTGATGAGGGGAAGGTAAAAAATGAGATGTTTCCATAAGCCATTACTGAATGGCAGATACTCTATTACGGGCTCTCCTAAAATCCCATTAATGTCTTCTTCAAGTGTCAGGGCAAAAATGGGCCATGAAGGAATATTAACCCTACTAGGATCTCTAGACATGTGTAACATAAGAGAGTCTACAGAGGATAGGAATCCAACTTCTCTGGCATGGATGGCAAGCTAAGTAAAGGCGGAAGGGCTCCATACCACCAGACACTGTGAAGTTAAATATGCATGGTAACCATCTTTTATAAGAGGACAGAAATTCTATATGCTGAGGAGCAAACAGAAGGAGAAAAAAAGGCTGTTTAAAACAGGCAAAAAGAAAAAGGGGGGGGACAGGAAATTTTAGAAAAGATGGGACAAATATAAAACACAAAATCTCATTGAATGAATTAGTCAAAATCCATCAGTAATCATAGGTAATGTAAGTGGAATAAGTTGTGCCAATTTAAAAAAATGAAGGGTGTTAGGTATGATTTTTTAAATCCAAACAAATATTTTTACAAGAGATAGACTTAAGGAAACAAAAATGTAGAACGTATAAGGAAGGAGACATAAGATATACTAGGCAAATAGTAATCAAAAGAAATCTGGGTAGCTGTATTAATATCAAAGTGAACTGTAGGCAAAAAGGATTATTAAACATAAAGATGGTCACCACCTTTTGAAAAAAGATTCAGTTCACTAGAAGGAAAAGAATTCTACTTGCTTCAAAAAGTAAAATTGACAGAACTATAAAGAGAGATTAATCATTAACATGGACAATATTAAGAATGAAAGGGAGATACTATTATAGATTTTGCAAAGATTAAGAAAGAGAATAAGAACACTGTGATCAATTTTATGCCCAAACAAGGGAAAACTCAAATGCAGTGAACAAATTCCTAGCAAAACAGAATTTGCCAAAACTGACTTGGGAAGAAATAGAAGGTGTGAATGATCCTATAACCTTTAAGAATAAAGTGAATGAAACACGAGAAGTACTTGGTTTTGTTAAGGAGTTCTACCAAACACTCAAGGAACAGATCATTCCAGTGCTCCTCAGACTGTTCAGAGGAGAGAAAAGGGGAAACTCTCCTGTTCATTTAATGAGACCAGCAGAGTGTAAGATCATAAAAATGAGAAACAACTCAGATGTCCATCAAAAAGTGAACAGATAAATAAATTGGCGTTATCTTCCCATAATGGCATTCCCATTTATGACAGTGAAAATGAACTACAGGTCCACGTGTCAACACAGCTTAATCTCAAAAATATAATGTTAAACAACAACTTAAAAAAAGGTAGTACATTAAAAAAAAAAACCTAAAACATGATCCCATTTATATAAAAGTAAAATGCTGGCAGAACAACACAATATATTGTTTACCAATACATACATATTTGCTGAAACAAGTCAGAGGTTGGTAAATTCTGTTAGTTAACCTGAGAGGTGGTTACACTGGTATGCATTTTAATATTCTTTAATATTTTAAGCCACACATATATGCTTTTTATATAATCTCTTTGATGTATTTTATTTAAAAATATTTAAGGACAGAATCCGGAGAAGGCAATGGCACCCCACTCCAGTACTCTTGCCTGGAAAATCCCATGGACGGAGAAGCCTGGTAGGCTGCAGTCCATGGGGTTGCTAAGAGTCGGACACGACTGAGACTTCACTTTCACTTTTCACTTTCCTGCATTGGAGAAGGAAATGGCAACCCACTCTAGTGTTCTTGCCTGGAGAGTCCCAGGGACAGGGGAGCCTGGTGGGCTGCCGTCTATGGGGTCGCAGAGAGTCAGACATGACTGAGCGACTTCACAGCAGCAGCAAGGACAGAATCACCTGGAGCAGAAGATCTATCTGAGTAGAGGAGTTATTCGAGGTGTTTAGTGTCCTCCTTTTGTTAGTCTCTACGTTCTGAATCTTTTACTATGAACATATGATACTTCATAATCACATTATTTTAAGAGATTTTTAAGCCTTTTAGGAGAAGGGAGGTAATTTCATAGCCTAGAGCTATCTTGTCTTCCATACTTTCACTAATCCCAGTAAAAGTCATATTATCACAGTTCAGGCTCCGTCTGGAATGTTAATCCAAGGTTAGATCCCTGCCTGCTTGGTTAAATATGTACCCTGCTGGCATGGAGAACTGGAGCCTCTGAAATGCCAGGGGTGTGACCTTGACGTCCAGGTGAGAGTGGGGCTGGCCAGACTCGTGGCAAGAGGCTGGGCCATGAGAGGCCTCCAGCATCAGCTAAGTCAGGACATGCCAGGCGCTGAGGGAGGCGCGGGTGTCAGCTATGGCTGCTGGCTGTGTCCCTGTCCACATTACAGTCAGGCAGCCTCATGTACAGCGCCGCTCTGAAGGACTGCAAGAAGAGCAATGACGCTCTTCTCTCTCTCTCTGGGGAAGGCAGTGAGTTTGATTCCTCTGGTGGCCAGAATCCCTTAACAGATGATGGCTAGAGCTGAGGCCAGGCACAAGCTTCAGTAGGACATGCGGAGAGGACCTGATCTCAGGACCAAGTGAAGGCTAGCTCCCAGCTTGGCACTGGATGTGAAAAGCCACTGCTCCAGCAGCCTAGGCAGGGAAGCACGAAGCTAGGCAGCACCCACTGCCTTAGAGCCGAAGCCAGATTTTGTCCTGCCCTGGAGCTGCAGAGACCCAGGCAGAGTCTCCAGGGGCCACGGATGGGCCAGGGTGGGCAGGACTTGCAGGGGCACCCCTGGAACCACAGCTGCTGGCAGATCCCCTTGCCTGCGCACTCAGATCCCCCAGCCTTATTATGTGCACGTAAGGTCTCCACGCCCCTGGCTGTTCCCACCAAAATAGATGGACAGGACTTTACACGATCGCCATAAATGGAAACGCAGTATCACTTGCGGGAAATGGAAGCACTTGTGCACACAGAAGCAATGACACGAGACAATCCCCCAAGTCTGTACGGATTTCACTGCCTGATTAAAGCTCTGAGCCTGTGCTTGCTCCGGGTTATAAAGGGAGACCCGCATGCTGGGTGCTGAAAAACACACGCCCCCCCGCCCCATGTGGAGTCATCCCTCTTGACCTCAGAAGGCTTGAGATAAAAACAATAAAGGAATTCTCACTCACTGAACATAGAGGAAGGAAAAGCAGGTCAGCCATCCACACTGCAGCACGCAACAGGCAAAGGTATTTTGTATACCTGGGTGTGAGGACAGCCTTTCTGAAAATGTACATCAAATACTCTGCTAAAATCTTTCCTCCGAGTGTTTTGGCTAGCTTTCCTTCCGGGACCTTCAATCAGCTTGACTCAGCAGATACTAACTGAGGACTTACTATGTGCTGGCCACTCAGTAGGGGTTTGAAAGGCAAGCGCCGTGCTTTCAGTGACCACAGATTCTAGTGGAGAGGCAGACGTATTCACTGCCGGTTTTAATGCAAGGCTGAACAAGTCTTTATGTCTTCTCCCAGCCTTCCCCCCCACTCATGCAAAACAGGATGTAGGTGTCCAGGAATCATTTTATCCAGACACAGAAATAGCAAACATTCACTGGGTTCAAACTATGAGCCAGGCAATATATGGGATACTTGTAGACATTTTATAACACTTAATCCTTTCAAGGATTGGAAAGGTGGTTATCTTTACCTCTGCTTAGAGGGGTTAGGTAACTTGACCAGGGTACACAGCATGTTAGAAGCCGACTTGGGAGTTGAAAGCCAGTCTCCTGAATGTTCCCCTGTGTTGGAACCCCTGTTGACGTGGGTGGTCCCCCCGCTCCCTCCCCCCCAATTCTGTCCCATCTCGCCCCACCCTCCCCAGGGCGCAGCTGAGAAGAAGCAAAGGCCCGGAGGCCGGGTCTGGCCCTCCGGCCTTGCCTGGTGCTCTCCTCACCTGGCCTGTGCTTGTATCCCCCCAGGAATCCAGCACGGTACCGCGCCGCGTGCTCCAGAAACCTTCTCAGCTGCTGCAAGAGCCTTTGGGCGCTCAGGTTCCTCCAGAGACACGGGGGAGGCCCCTGGGAGGAGCAGCCAGGGGCGCCGCCGTCAGAGCAGCCACCAGCAACACCCGCCCAGGAATCGGTGAGGACGCTGCCCTCCGAGACTGTGTAGACCCGGCCCCATGACGCTGAAGATAACTGCTCCCCATCACCAAGATTTGACCCACGGAGCCACCAACGACCCCAAAACCGCACAAACCGCAGAGGACACGCCCCACCTTGAGCCCGGGGACTCCCAGAGCACAGGGCGGGTGGGTGCTGGGGTCCTCTGGGCTGGGATGGAGCTGGCCTGCCATGCCCCGGGACTCCCCTGCGTCCGGGTCTGCCAAGTCCCACGGGTTCAAAGCTCACGGTGGTGCTGGCCCTGGGTCACCAGCAGAGATGGCGGCACTTCTGAGGACCTGTGTGTGTGCAGAAACACGGGTGCCGCCTGGGCACGCGGGGGGTGTTGCCATCCCAGCGCTCTGCGGGATGCAGGGAGGGAGGAGAAGGGAAAGGAAGGCCGTCGGTCTTTAATGAACACCTTCTGTGTGCCCGGCACTTCCCCTGCGTCGGCTCATGGCTTCCTTAGAAGCGCGGCTGGGATCGCAGATGCTACTTTACGGGGTGGAGACGGGCTGAGAAGCGTGGGGCCGCTCAGCTAGAAGGTGCGTCTCGCACAGGACACTTAGGAATCGCGGTGGAAGGAGGGAACAAACAGCAGGAGGATGGGTGGAAATCCAGGCGGCCAGCCCAGGCTCTTCGCCGGGACCCTGCGGGTCTCTGCGGAGAGGCCTCGGCACTTCCCTGACTCAGCCGACGCTCCTGCAAGCGAGGCTCAGATCCGGGGCCCGGGGGGCGCCCTTCATGCTGCAGTTCTGGCTCTCTGGTGCTTTCCATCTAGAAGGAGTGGCGTGGGGCGGATTTGCGGGGGGAAATGTGAGGGGGGACCGGGAGGGCCAGGTTGGGGGGACGGGGAGGGGGACCCAACAGGCCCGAGGCAGGACGTTGGTCCCGGCGCGCCCTCTGCTGGAGGCGGGGGTCCTGCGGCGGCCTCCCGCTCGGAGCAACTCCTTACTCACTCTTCCCCCGGGGGTACCGCCCCGCTTTCCTACCTTCAGGGTTGTTGAAGAGACCCAAGGAGGCGGGGGAGATGAGGGTGCCCATGGGCTCCCCGCATGACCACTGCCCCGCCCTGAGCCCCCTCTTCCCCTGGTTGCAAGACCCCCTCCTGGCGTCCCCTCCCCACCCACTCGCGCCTTTCAGTCCCCCTGCCCGGCCTTCCATGTGGCCATTGCCTTTGCCTCTCACTGCTACTCCTCACTCTCTGTGGCCTCATCGGCACCCCCGAAGCTACCAGGAGGCTTACCTGGAAGATTCCTCACAGATGTGTACCTTCCAGGTTCCTGCTGGAAGCCCTCGCTGTTTCTCAGTCTCACCTGGAGCACGTCCGCCTCTGCACCCTGACCTTTGCCCTGCAGCTGCTCCTCCCCGGGGTCCCCCTCCCCAGATAGAAACCCTACCATTGGCTTCAAAGGTCCGTCTTGGCCCCGCCCGTCTCCTGGCTCCCGGCGGCTCCGTGCTCTGGGTGGACTTCGCTCCCATGTCTCCGCCTGGTTCTCTCCACCTGCCCTGCCTCCCTTGGTCCCGCTGCCTTCCCCTCCATCAGGAAAACGGGAGAGCTTCCCGGATTCCCCCCTGGCCCGCCCCTCCCGGTCCACTCTGTCCTGCAGTCAGAGTGGGCTGTGCAAAACAAAATGCAACCGCGCCCGGAAAACCAGCCGGCAGGCCCCGCGCGGTGGGCCCTGCTGTGCTCTCCAGCCTCCTCCTTCCCCCACCCTCTCTTCTACCTCTTCACCCCAGCCCCACAAGCCTTCTCCTTTGGGTTTATTTATCTCACTGCTCCTTCCAGCTGCGCCACACACTGAGTTGTTTCCATCACTTGGAAAGCTGCTCTTGTCCTTTCAGCCACGGGTAAAACATCCCTGTGATGTTTGATGAAATATCACTTTTCAGGGAGTCTTCCGGAGTCTTCCTTGACTGTCCCTATTGGGTCTGGCCTCCCACCCGCACCCCTGGAACTGTCCTCGGAAGCCATAGGCAGGCTTATTATGCCTGCGTGGTCCCCTGACCCTTGTCTGCCAGTGAGTCCTGCCTGGTTCTATTGACCATTGTGTGTCTAGCTCCTCGGAGACTGTTTGGCCCACATAGTGGGAGCTTTAAGCAATTTATCTGCCAATACACCTGAAGGCACGATTTGCCCCAGTGTTCCCCAGAGATGCTCAATCTGTTGGCTCGATTCCTCTGAAAATCTCAGAATCCCTCTCTTGGAAGTTTTCCCAGGAATCTGAGACAGGTGGGTCTCTATGTCATAGCCCAGGTAGATGGGGCATAAGATGGGTCTGGCTGATCACAGACGCAGCTGGTCAGGGCTGATGTCAGGGTGCCTGCGTGCCACCTGCCACCGCAGATCTTTCTCTGAGCTGCCCCACCCTCCTGGAGACCGCCCGCATCCCCTGCTGGCTGCAGAAGTGGGGCGTGTGCTGCCCAGGGGAGAAGCCTCTGCACTGGGCCCCCAAATCCACATTTTGTGTTATCATGATGTTCCAATAAAGCTGTCAAAACAGATGCTGCCTTGCGGTTTTATTTTTTAACTTCCTGGTGAGGAAATACTCACCAAACTCCATCATACAGTGTGTCTTGATTTAGAAAAAGAATTATGATAAAATGTTGGGGTAGAAGCCAGCTGAGAAATTGCCTTGAAGGGTAGAAGAGTCCTCAGGAAAGGAGGTCTTATCTTGAAACATCATGTTGGAAATGAAGGACAGGCTGGTCAGAAGTTCAGATCTTCATCTGACTCACCTGGTAAGCCAGGTACATGGTACGCACTCAATCAGTGTTTGTGGAGGGAAATATTTCTGAAATTGTCAGATTCAGCGATGCCTTTGTTAGGTGGGAGAGAGAGACATCTTTAAAATGGAAAACTTATCAATCAAGGAAGTCTTCTGCAGTGGAGAGTAAGTGAAGTGCAAGTGAAAAACCAGGTCAAGGATTCTATGCAAGGAATGATTCTCAAAGGCACTCATGAAAGGGCTTGGAAAAGGGAGGGAGGGAGCTGACCAGAGTCCAGGTCACTGTTGGAAAAGTGGTGTCAGCAGTGAGTAGTGATCCCTGGAGTGGAAGGAGGAGGCTGTGGAATCCTGAACCTCAGGGGCCTCGCAGAAAGACACACCAAGACACACCTTGATGAATTCCCACAGGAAGCAGAGAAGAAATCGTTTGAGTCATCACAATCAAAGCTTACAGGAGCTGATCTGCCTGAAATGGATTTTCATATATTTCAGAGCAGAGAAGACAAAGTGTGTTAAGGGGTCTTATAGATGCCCAGCCAGGGCCAGAAGCCTGGGGACCACAATTTCCAGAATCTCATTCCAGCGGGTTCAGATTCCACCAATGGGAAGTGGAGGAGAAGCAAAACCACTGTTGCTAAGTAGGCCAAGGAGGGAGGGACAGGAGGAGGGGAAGGGGCTGCAGGGAGGCTTGAACACGGCTGTGGGTCACGGAGCAGAGCGGTTCCAGATGGAGTTGCATCCAGGAACATTGCCTCATCCTGTGAGTAGTGGGAAGGCTTTGAAAGGCCTGCATTGAGAGGGGACTGATGAGGTCTGTGTTACAAAAGAGATCTTTGAGAGTCCAGCTTCGGAAAGGGGTGAAGGCAGGGTGAGCAAGGGCAGCCCCACTTTGGGGGTGGGGAGAGGAGGGGTTGACAGTCACATCAGATCTACTCCAGACCATAGAGCAGACTTCAGGCTCCAGGCCAGGTACCTGAAGGAATCAGACCCTTCCCGCCCTCCAGAGCGGTAGGCTGATGCCTAAACAATGTCACCCAGTGCTGGGGTCACCCAGGGAGGAAAGTGTGCGTGTGCAGTGTGGAAAGATGTGGGCCGAGGCAGCTGTGAACTTCTAGGGGTCGACGGCTCAGAGCCCTTGCCCGTGTGCTTAGCCGTGGCCGACTCTTTGCGATCTTTTGGACTATGCCTGCCAGGCTCCTCAGTCCATGGAGTTTTCCAGGCAAGAATACCGGAGTGGGTTGCCATTTCCTTCTGCAGGGGATCTTTCCAACCCAGGGATCAAATCCGCCTCTCCTGTGTCTACTGCGTTGCACGCAGGTTCTTTCCCCACTGAGCCATCAGGGAAGGTCAGATGCGGGGAGCCCGTTTGGCACCCATCAGCTAAGCTGCTAGCGGGTGACACTTGGCTGTTCAGGCTCCAGCTGGAATTTGGGGGAGAGTTTATCATCTTCATTGTCCATTTTAGGGAGCTCTTTCCAGGTCCCTCAAGCAGGAAATGACAGCCTAGGACACCCTTCTCCCACCACAGTAGCCAAATCCCACTGGATTTTGTAAGCATTCCAGGGATAATTTAAGAACACTTAACAGTCACCAACAGCCCACAGGGCAACTGGGGAAAGGCCTTCTTTGTGCGCCAGCAGCCCTCCGGGGCTCATAATTTTGTTATTTGTGAAGAGCATTTTGCAGATGTTGACGCCAGGGCCCCAACCTCTCCACGCAGGATCATGGAGAGCAACGCGTTTCTCAGGCCCCGAGATGCCGCTGTGTGAGGCAGGCACTGGCCTGACTGACCTCGGCCCTTACTCCCTGGGGCTTTGCCAAGACCTTCATGTGCCTGGTGGGCCTGGCAGGATTCCCAAGGAAATAGGGCCCCAGAGGACACGCCTTTTGAGCAGCACAGTTCCCAGATCATCCCATCCTTCACATTCACCTGAATTTTTAGAAGCCTTGTCATGCACTCAGACATTAGGTCAGCCCCTCCACAGAGCTGGTTTTTCCACTGGACACAGGCAGAGGGTAGCATCCCCACCACTTGGGACCTGAAGAAAGACAGGGTGCACCCCACGTTAAAAGCCCAAGTGAAATAGCTGGGTTTCCAACCCAGACCACCTTGTCTCCCAAGTCCAGACTTTTTTAAATTTTTAACCATTCATATTATGAAATTTATGTGTAAGGATTAAGCGATAATCAGATATAGCCTCTTTTCAAAATTGTGACATTACAGAGGAATGCCAGAGTTCTTTGGACTACCTCTCCCCAGCCTTGAGCAATTTCCAAGGCAACCACTGCTACGAAGTGTGCCGTATGGTGTTTGGTTCAATTTGTTTGGTTTTCAACATAAAAGTTATACTGCACCTCAGGGACTGAACTCAATAATCTGTCTTCAAGGTTCAACTACATTAGCACATAAAGGGCTCCTTACTTATTTTGTCTCATGGTATTGGTACCCACAGTTCATTTAGCTGTTCCCCCTAGTCATGGACATCTGAATCATTTCTAGTTTCTGTTTAAATAATAACGCACTTTTCCATTAAAGGTTATTATAGGATGTTGAGTATAGCCCCTTGTGCTATACAGTAGACCCTTCTTGTTTACCTATTATATATATGGTAGCTTGTATCTGTTCACCTCAAACTCCTAATTTACCCCTCCCCTGACCCTTTCCCCTTTGGTAATCATAAATTTGTTTTCTATGTCTGTGAATCTGTTTCTGTCTTGTAAAGAAGTTCTTCTGAATCACTTTGGTATATACCTGAAACTAACACAGTATTATAAATCAACTATACTTCAATTTAAAAAGTAACAATATGCTGATCATCTGAAACAATGTTTCCTTGTGTGCACCTGCACGTGGGGTTTGTTCTCATTGATGTGTGTACATGCGTGTGTGTCTTTCTGTCTGTCTGTGTCTGTGTGTGTCTGTGCACGTGTGTTTAGCACACCTACAAGCATAACTGTGGATGTGGAGCATTATGTGTTGCCAAGTAGTCCTCCAGAGAGGCACGGCTCGCTCAAGCTCCACCAACAGCACTAGGCGGGGCTTGACTCCTCACAGCTCCATCATCCACTTGTGCCTTTTCTACCATACCCTGTGGGGCGTCCTTCACCCCCAAGAAGTCACAGTAGTCCTCCTAGAGGTGCCTTACCTCCAGTAAGGGCAAGCAGAGGCTCCCTTGGCTCACCCTGGGTTTCCCACGAGCTTTCCCAAGCCTCATGCTCCTCCTTGGCTCTCTGTGGAGGACAGCAGACTTGCCCGAGTCGCATCACTGGAGAAAGACCGTATCATTTCACTAGAGCCACAGTAGTGCTGCTTAAGAAATGTCCACAAACACACTCAGCATACGACAGTAACATTTATGCAGCTCAGAAATCTGTAGGCTGGCTAATGGAGGACGGGCTCTGCTGCGGAGGCTCATCTTAGCTCCGCAAATCTCTTATCCTCTCCTGGGACCAGAATGCCCATCCCGGCGTTCTCTTCTTGCAGAAATGGCAGGGACCTGGGACAGCAAGCCCAGCAGCACGAGTGCATTTCAGGCTCCTGAGCAACTTGCCTGCAAACACAGCGATAGCCAAAGTCAGTCACATGGCCCAGGCAAAGATGGAGTGAGTATATCTGAGGTGGAGAGAGGGATGAATGTTACAGAATGACCAGCTAATCCACTACAGTGGCCAAGCCTGGATAGCAACTGAAGGCTGCCTGACTCTAGAGCTCGGCATCCTCAGGATAGAGGAGACCTGGGTCTCTCAAGCCACTGGAAGTTTCCTAGAGCTCTCTACACCTCCCACGCCACAATATTGTAGTTGCTTCCATTTCCAGTACCCCACACACCTTATGCTCATTCTCTATCCTGGCCTACAGTGAGGTCTCCAAGACTCAAATCTGGGCCCTAGCTGAAGACACTTCTGTTCTGCACCGCCAGCATTTTACCGCCCCCTCAATCACCATCACTTGGACAGGGCCTTCAGGGTCACATTATGGTCTGGCTCTGCCTAAAGTTCCAGGCTCACCTCATACCTCTGTCCCTTGCTCACCCTGCCCACCCAGCCCAATGGCCTAACCTCTTATACAGTCTCACTCTATGGCTATGTCCCCTGCAGAATGTCCTTCCCAATCTTCAGAATTCGCCTTAGCCATTTTTGAAATTTCAGCTTGGGCCTCACCTCTATTTCAAAACTATCCCTGCCCCTTCCTAGAAGAGCTAACCACTTTCTCCTGGGTGCTCGTTCTGTCCAAGGACACATCTACTTCTCCCAGGGGTTCCCAGACCCCGAGGCCCTCAGGGACCATCAAAGTTCACTGATGGAAAAAAACAGAAAAGGACACACTGACAGTTTTTGAATAATATCCCTGCTGTGGGTTTATGCCCCTGCCATACTGATCTTGTGTATGTGTATTCAGATCACCAAGGGGCTGCTGCCATTCTGTGCACAGTGATGTGACTTGATGGAGATGTGGAGTCAGATCCTATTTTTTAGGAGAAGCCAATCTGGATATCTATTAGCAATTTTTATTCATTTTAATTAATTCATTTTAATGAATTAATATTAAAGATCTCAGAAAAGTGGTGGGCATGTAATAAGCTTTGTAGAAGTAATAGAATAAATGGGTGAAGAGCCAGACCATAATAGAAAGACAGATAAATTAATAATGATAATGGAAAATAAATTAGGTAGATAATATATAGATCTTTGAAAAGATGGCAAAAATTTTTTTTAAAAAAACACTGTACAGACCAAATCAAGCCTTTTCCCAGGCTACATTTGACCAGAGGATCAGTTCTTGTTCTCAGATACAGGAGAAGTGCCCTGTTTCTCTGTTGGAGCCCTCAGAGGATGGAGTGGGGATGTGGCATGTGGCTGCCCATTCCGAGCTGAGCCCCCTGAGGACGCCCCCCACTGCCCACACTCCCAGTCCTCCCTGCTGCCCTTCTCCCTCAGGGTGAGGTGGGCAGGGGCAGGAAGAGCAGAGGAGAAGAATCTTGGAGAGAACATGAATTGCTTCTATCTCAAAAAAAGCTTTCTCTTTGGTGCTCAAAACTCCAAAGAGCCTCCTGGTCCTCCGAGAGGGTCTTTGAGGTGCCTACTCCTCCCATCTCCATGGTCAGTGCCGTGGATCAGGCCTCGCTGCAACTTTCTTGGGCTCCTAACTAGCTTTCTATTTCCCATTCTCTCCTGCTCTAATATGTCTGGCCACCTCTCTACACCCTCAAAGGAGGAGTAGCTCATGGTGTCGGTCTGGCTTTGAAATCTGATTCTGTGTGAACACTTTACCTCCTTGCACACTAGTTTCTTCCCCATAAAATAGGGGTAATTACAGTATCTCCCAGGGCTGTTGGAGATCAGGCTCTCAAGGTGCTTTGAACTATGCAATAGAAGAACTTAGCTATGAGTACATGCTTGATAAACGTCAACCATTGTTATTGCTGAAAGGCAAATCATTCTAAGCACTCTTGTACTTAAATACCTTTGGGGCTTTCATCACCTGTGGATACAGACCAGGCTCCTTGGCTTGGCACTCACAGCCTTTTCCTGATCTAGGCCATGTTGTCTGTCCCTTGGCGCTCCCACGCGGACATAGGTTCCAGTCTTGAGATACACACACACCCTACTCTGAATGGCTGTGCGTTCTTGCCTTGTCAGTCCGGGTCTTCTAAATACTGGGACCTGGCAAGCGATCCCTTCCCCGAAGTTGGGGAAATCTACCACCACCCTTGGAGCTTAGCCCAGGATGTGAGACCAAGTCAGGGCTGCCCTAGGCACCCAATACGTCACGGAGATTTGGGGATGGAGGACATTCTGAGCTTACTCCGAGCCCTTGTTCCAGGGACCCAGCGTGCATCTGACCTGGCAGGCTGAGCCAGGCAGGACCGAGAGTGACGCATGCGGTCCTCTCTGGCCGTCATTTCCCGCCCGTGAGACGGCAGTGCTGCGAACCTTTCCTCTACGATATCTCTAACCCGCACGGCCTTTCCAAGGCCTTTATTGTTCACTGGCTCGCCTGGTTTTGGTTGAGCGCCTGGATGAGTCTGAAAACTTTTATTTGAAAAATGATAGGAGAAGGATCTGGAGTCCCTGAGGCATGGTCTGGGGTAGCAGATGGTGAGGGGGAGGGATGGGAAAAGAGGAAGGAGAGGAGAGCCACCAAGATGGAGACCACACACATTTCCAAAATGACACTTCAGCAGAAAGGGGACGCCTAGTGCGCGTGTTGCATTTGTGAGCACTCATGTGAGCCAACTCGTCCTGCACAATTCCTCTGACAATGAGATCTCCAGAAGAGCCCACTGTCCTCATGCATATTTCAGTATGTACAGCTCTTGGGGGGCATATAGGAAACTGGTAGCCAGGTCCCTGTAGAACATAACAGAAGGGACCCCAGAGGGTGTAGCTGCCCAGAGGCAGAGGAGACCATGAGAACCCGAGCCCTTTGGGAAGTCACCGGAGTCTGGGGAAGACTGTGGACTTCCCAGAAGGTAATGAGTGAGTGGGGTCAAACCAACCTTGTCCAGATCTCAAGTAACTGGGGAACCTCGGTTGTCATTTTGTTTATAGAGTATTCATAAAACCTACCTTGTAGATTTAAGAGATATGATTAATCAAAGTATCTAATGGATACATGGAGACACAAGTATTTGAAGAGCTTTTTCCTCTGGTTACATCCTGCAGAAAATGGCTGGCCTCACAGTGCCAGAAACAATGTAACGAGAATTTCCAGTCTGAAGAGCAGGCCTCATACAGCATAAAATACTAAAGCACCAGGTGGATCTAAGCAGGTGTTTCAAATGGTCTGAAAAAGTTTAGACTC
Source organism: Muntiacus reevesi (assembly GCF_963930625.1). Lineage (NCBI taxonomy): Eukaryota > Metazoa > Chordata > Mammalia > Artiodactyla > Cervidae > Muntiacus > Muntiacus reevesi. Next base: position 5,702,297 of record NC_089255.1, on the reverse strand, counting down.
ATTACATGTGAGTAGAGGAGAGGGGAGGGTCACCTCAGGTCTTGGAGTCTGTCTCCCAGAAACAGGTCACTAAAGGCAGACTCAGACCAAGTTGAATTCTGGTTTGAACCAGGCAGGCAGGGTAGGGAACTCTGAAATATCATGAAACAAGCCACAAATATGTTCCCTCATATATCCAGACATTCTTTCCTCTTAAAGGGCAAAATGTGCATTGGCTCCTATATTTGCAATAAAGTAAATGTTTTTTGGAATTAAAAAAAAAAAAAACCAACCTCTTGCTGTGCTAATTCTTCTCTAGGTCTTTAATTGTTTTAATTGAGATATAGCTCATATACCATAAAATTCACCCTTTTAAAATATATGATTCAGTTGAAAGAGTTGCATTGACATATACACACTACCACGTTTGAAACTGACACTTGGTGGTAAGCTCCTATGTCACACAGGAAGACCAGCCCAGCCCTCTGGGACGACCTAGAAGGGTGGGATGGGGTTTGGGAGGGAGGCTTAAGAGGAAGGGCAGACGACAGAGAGATGGATCCTTATGGCTGGGCTTCCCCAGCGGCTCAGTGCTAAAGAATCCGTCTGCAGTGCGAAGACCTGGGTTAGAGCCCTGGGTGGGGAAGATCCCCTGGAGGAGGGCATGGCAACCCACTCTAGTATTCTTGCCTGGAGAATCCCCATGGACAGAGGAGCCTGGAGGGCTACCGTCCCTGAACTTGCAAAGAGTTGGACATGACTGAAGCGACTGGGCATGCACGCATACTTAGGGCTGATTCAATATTGTTGTACAACAGAAGCTAACACAGTATTGTAAACCAATTATCCTCCAATTAAAAATTTTAAAATATGTATACAATTCAGTACTTTGTAATATATTCACAGCACTGTGCAGCCATCACCACTGTCTACAGAAATCCCATGCCCACTGGTGGTCACCGGCCTAGTTCTGACAACCACAAATCTCTCTATTCTCCATGGATTTGTCTCATCTGTACATTTTGCCACACAGACATTACAGTCAGAGAGCAGTGGAATCCACAGTGATATCTGCTGATATTCAGAAACTAAGTCATTTCTGTTGCTTACCAATAAAAATCACGCTACTTACCAATAAAATATATATGACACAAAATTAAAACTCTTTGCTATACGTCCCATTAAGTTATCTGATTTAGATACTCTCCAAAGGAACTTAAGGAAGCTAAGTTCCTGACCACACACACACACAAAAGAAAATGTTTTGCTGAATATTTTCAGAACTGACTCCACTGGGATCATGGACATGAAAGAATAAGTTATTTTCTTTCTGTATATAGTTTTTACTAACAGAAAAATCAGTTTTCCCCTGATCCATCTGTATAAATGTGGAACAGAGATTGAAAGACATGGATTTAAAGGAGTGGCAAACTACTTCTCTGCCTTCGTGGATCACAACAAACTGTGGAAAATTCTTAAAGAAGTGGGAATACCAGACCACCTGAACTGCCTCCTGAGAAATATGTATGAAAGTCAAGAAGCAGCAGTTAGAACTGGACAAGGAGCAGCAGACTGGTTCAAAATTGGAAAAGGAGTACGTCAAGGCTGTATATTGTCACCCTGATTATTTAACTTATATGCAGAGTACATCATGTGAAATGCCGGGCTGGATAAAGCACAAGCTGGAATCAAGGTTGCTGGGAGAAATATCAATAACCTCAGATACGCAGATGACATCATCCTTATGGCAAAAAGTGAAGAAGAACTAAAGAGTCTCTTGATGAAAGTGAAAGAGGAGAGTGAAAAAGCTGGCTTAAAACTCAACATTCAGAAAACTAATATCATGGCATCTGGTCCCATCACTTCATGGCAAAAAGATGGGGAAACAATGGAAACGGTGACAGACTTTATTTTCTTGGGCTCCAAAATCACTGCAGATGGTGACTGCAGCCATGAAACGGAAAGATGCTTGCTCCTAGGAAGAAAAGCTATGACCAACATAGATGGCATATTAAAAAGCAGAGACATTACTCTGCCAACAAAGGTCTGTCTAGTCAAAGCTAGTCATGTATGGATGTGAGAGCTGGACTATAAAGAAGGCTCAGCACCAAAGAATTGATCCTTTTGAACTATGGTGTTGGAGAAGACTCTTGAGTCCCTTGGACTGCAAGGAGATCAAACCAGTCAAGCCTAAGGAAACCAGTCTTGAATATTCATTGGAAGGACGGATGCTGAAGCTAAAACTCCAATACTTTGGCCACCTGATGTGAAGAACTGACTCCTTGGAAAAAATCCTGATGTTGGGAAAGATTGAAGGCAGGAGAAGAAGGGGGTGACAGAGGATGAGATGGCTGGATGGCATCACTGACTTGATGGACATGAGTTTGAGCAAGCTCTGGGAGTTGGTGATGGACAGGGAGGCCTGGCGTGCTGTAGTCCATGGGGTCACACTGAACTGACCTGCACCTAGGTCCAGACCTGCCCCTGGCAAGACTTGCTCAGAAAACCCCTTTTCTACTGTTAGAAAAATTCACTCAAAACTTGGGAATAAGGCTAGCGAATGACAACACGTCTTTGAAAGTCACACATGAGTATACCTAGCAGGCCTGACCAGGATTAATTAGCTGATTGTCTTGGGAAACATCCCTTTCTTTACTATTTACTGTTGATCAAGGACCAGACTGTGCAATGTTACAGGTTAACTTGCATAAGAGTGCGTGCACGCATGCTAAGTTGCTTCAGCCGTGTCTGACTCTTTGTGACCCTATGGACTGTAGCCCTCCAGGCTCATCTGTCCATGGGATTCTGCAGGCAAGAATACTGGAGTGGGTTGCCATGCCCTCCTACAGAGAATCTTCCCCACCCAGGGATTGAACCCAGCTTGTGTAAGAGTAATTTAAGCTGCAAATAATTTTCTTTTGGCCCAGTAGAAATGCAGAGGCCTTCTGTCCCATAGAAAAGACAAGGCTAAAAGTTATGGCTTATTGTTCTATGGAACACCAACCAGTTTGGGATCTAACTTAACAATCTTATTTCGAGATTCTTCCTTTCAAGATATCTAGCTGTCTCTCACACACTTGTTTGAGCTGGTTCTACCTTCCTGCTTATTTCCTTACTAATGGGATAAATTAACCTGTCACATGTTGACTATACATTTGCATGAGTCATGCTTTTAATCTTTCAAAAATTATGCTTTAACAAAACATTGGGTTTCTCACCACAGCCAGTGAGCAACAATGCCATGAAAAAGAGAGTGAAAGTGAAAGTCACTCAGTCATGTCCAGCTCTTTGCAACCCCATGGAATTCTCCAGGCCAGAGTATTGGAGAGGGTAGCTGTTCCCTTCTCCAGGGGATCATCCCAACCCAGGGTTCAAACCCAGGTCTCCTGCATTGCAGGTGGATTCTTTACCAGCTGAGCCACCAGGGAAGGCCAAGAATCCTGGAGTGGGTAGCCTATCCCTTCCCCAGGGATCTTCCTGACCTAGAATCAAACTGGGGTCTCCTGCATTGCAGGTAGATTATTTATCAGCTGAGCTACTAGGGAAGCTCCAATGAACACAAGCTTGTCCAAGATGTACAAAGATATTTGAGACCTGAAAAAGTTCAGAGCCTCCAAAATATAAGAAACATGTAAATCAGGGAATCAATCAATTCTTAGTTAAATAGTGACAAAATACACTATTTTAAATGTCTATATAAAGTATGGCTTGTCAACCATATATCACTTCCACTCAGGATTATGCCAGACCAGCCGGGAGATTTCAGCGAGCAACACGACGCGTTCCTTTAGGCTAAGAAATAAAGACACAGGACAGATGGGGTCCAGAGGATCGCTGCAGTCAATGATGCTCCTTTATTTCTCTAAGCTTCATTTATACTTAAACCAAGAAGGAGACATCACAAAGAAAATTCTTCCCCATGTACATCATCTTAAGATAACAATAATTAGAACTCTCACTAGGCGTCAGAGCACAGGAATGGCATCCTGATTTAGATTAGGGGTAATCGTAAAAAGGCTGTCTGTCTGCGTCTTGTGTGCATTCAAGGCTTACTAGTGTTGTGTTTATCTTTGGATAGTAAATTCAGAGGGGTGGCGGGACAGAGAGCTATGTCCTTGAAGGAACCCTTGATAGTCAAGGCAGCTCCCAGAGTCAGCTCTTTCAAGCCGCTCCCCACAGGATTATATAGAAATTACTTTTAATATGAGATTTTTCTCTGTGGTCACAACTTCTGATGGCAGGAATCCCTTAAGACTAAAGGGGAAGATATATTCTTTGTGTTGGTTTTACCAACAGTAAAATGGAATAAAAATAGCTCCGTGCTTGGAGACAGTCTCTTAGAGGAACAGCTGGTCTCACCTGCCCTGTTTCTGTGATGAAATTGATCCTAGGCTACAGAATCCCAGATCCGCACACCAAACCCGCCTGGGCTCCCAGGATCCGGCAGGAGAGGATGGGCACAGTCCGTGCCCTGCCCGACTCCCTGCATCTGCAGGACGCTGTGTCCTCTCTCTCTCTGGGCAGTCACCATGCTTCAGAACCTCTGGCGCAGGCTAGGGTCATGATGCATGTCAGCTGCCTATCCTGGCAACCAGATCCACTGCCCACTTGCACAACCCGTCAGACCTCGTGGGAAAACATCCTGATAGGAGGCTACTTCTTCTATGTGGTGATGACAGCCATCCAACTGATTTGGCATCATGGAATCTTTACTGCAGGCTCTGAGGACATGGCAATAAGAAATACTAAGAATTATTCTGGTCTTGAGCTGTCTTCTGGGGAATCCATTCACCACTGGTATCCATGGTAACACTTAGGCGCAAAGAAGAGGTCTCAACAGGGATTTCACGTCCTCATGTCCACAAGGTCCTTAGCTAATTTTTTCTTTTTGAAAGATCCTCATTTCAATCTTTGATCATCTAGCAGTGTCAATTTTGATTCACCATGGATCCACCATTCGCATTACCATCTCTTTCAAGCACAAGAAACGGAATCACTCTAAAGTCACTCTTACAAGTGTGGGGTGGGGGTTGAGGCTCCCTTTCTCACTTCTCTGAAACTGCGGTCAAACCCACCATATCATTGTTGACAAAGCCAAATTCTCTTCTGACCCAAGATAGGAGGAGAAAGCAAACACACAAGTTGCAGGTCTCAAGGTTTTTACTAAGAAGGATACACTCCTCTCTAAGCCTCAAAACTCTAAGATCTGAATTCCTGCTCCACTTTAAGTTCTAAAGGAACTTTAGAGCGTATAATTTATTCATTTGTACCTTGGTTTTCCCCATCTGTAAAATGGGAGTGACCATTAGTCTAAGGATCAGGTCATGATTGAATGAGATAATGTTCACCAGTACCCAGCACCTATTTGGTACCTTGTAAATATTTGCTCTCAAAGTCCCACAATGTTAAAGTGGATAACTTTCCCATGTCACCAACTGAAGCTAGTAAAGTTTTCTGGGTTTAAAATAATCCTGTAGTTTGGTGAGTGCTGAAGATATACTTATCTGGGGGACTTTCTCTACATCTTATCAACATATGAGGATGTTTTCAGACCCTACCTTAAATGACTCAATTAGTGTTAAATTCAATTATAGTTCACCAGCTGGCTTAATATTACTGCTTGCAGAATATGTTTAAATATAAACATTGATTGGCTTTGATTTTGCAGTCTTATTTTTACATTCTGGAATAAAATGAGGCAGAAGCTAGACATGGGGAGAGTGACGAACCAGTGAGAAGGGCAGGAAGTGCTGACCTGGAGGTTATAAACGGCAGCAGCTGCCACAGGAGCCCTCATGAGGTTGTTTAAATATTTACTCAACGTTTAAATAGAATGTGACTTGCAAAGAATTGGAAAGGATTGAAATCTTTTATTTGGCAAGATCAGATCCATCTTTCTTCTTCCAACCAGTGGTTTCCAAAAACAAAAGTGACATGCTATTAGGAGAAAATGTAAACGCTTCACTTCTGTGGATTTGCTGAGTTAAGGCTGCTGGGCTTGCCGCTGCTCAGCTTGTTCTTCGGTCTATTTCCTCTGTTTCTTGCCCTGGCAGGCAGCTGTCAATCATGGCTGCCCAAATCTGTAAGCATCCTCTCCCTTTTTCTGTAGTTTCCTCTGTTGTGAATTTCTTCTGCCCCATGGAGAATGCACACAGCTGCCTTTGCCAGCCTCCTTCACTCCTTGAATGCAGACATGTGACTTAGAATCTCCCGATCAAAGGCAGGGAGCACCTTTGATTTAAAAAGAAGCTCTGTGCAGAAAGCAGTGGACTCAGGCGGCAGTGCCTCATGCTGGAGGGCGGGACGCAGTCACAGCTCCAGCCAGCCGGTTCCGCCACAAACCTGAGAGCTTTCTAATAACCCCTGTGCTGGTAAATCCCTTCCTGCTTGATACCCAGCTCCTGGCATGTATTAGGTATTCAGTGAATTCTCATTGAATGAGGATCTGTCGAAGCAAAACCTCTGCTGGGCACAGCTCTTCAAGAACCCGCGTACATGCTTGGGGAAAAGCAGGGGATCTGCTTCAGGCGTGTCTTCCCTGCTTCACTGAGAAGGTGGTTGCCTGGTCGCCTGGGCCTGGACCCCAGGCAAGCGGCCTCCGCTGTGGTTCCTGTGCTTTGGGAAATCCTTCCCTGGCCCTCCATCTGCACCTCCCAGAGTCGGGGGTCTGTGGGGCCAAGAGGATGTGCCCATGGTAGCCCACCCGCTCCTCCTTGTCAAGCACACTTGGAGGAATTAGACCCCTGGATTTCCTCAGCCGAACATGCTAAAGCCCCATTGTAGGGTCTGTGCAGGCTTCACGCCAGAACCCAGCCTCCACGGGACAGACTCACGCACCGTGTGCATGCCTGGGCCCGGGGGGCTAATTTTTTTTTTTGGCTGAGCTGGGTCTTCACTGCTGCTTGGGCTTTGCTCCAGTGGCCATGAGCGAGCGGTGGCAGTGCGCGGGTTTCTTGCTGTGGAGACCTCTCTTGCTGCAGAGCCCAGCTCGAGGGTGCATGGGCTTCAGCAGCTGCGGCGCACAAGCTTAGTTGCTTTACACTATGTGGAATCTTCCTGGACCAGGGATCGGAACCATGTCCCCTGCATTGGAGGCGGATTCTTAACCACCAGACCCTACCAGGGAAGTCCTTGAGTGACTGTTTGCAGGGGGGGATATGCGGGGTTTTAACCCTTGAGCACGTGCAAGACTGGGGGCATGGGGGCGGAGCCAGGCTGGGAAGAGAGGAGAGATGGCTTCACGCCAAGGTCCAGCCCTCCCCTCCCACCATGCTCTGGTGCCCAGCTCCAAGGAGCACAGAGATTCCAGATCTGAGCCTGACTTTCCAGGTAGTTTTTACAGTATACTTGGTCAAGGTCAAAGGATAGAACATACTTCATTTTAATGGTTTGTCTGTGTACTGGTTACCTATTGCCGTATAACAAATTGCCCCCCATTAGCAGCTTAAAACAGCACACATTTACCATCTCACAGTGTCTCATGTCAGGAAGCTGGGACCTTCCAGGCTGACTTTCCTGCTTCAGTCTCAGAAGGCTGCCGTTAAGGTGCATGTTGGCCCAGGGGCTATGGTCTCATCTGAAGGCCCGACTAGGCTCACTCAGGGCTTGTGGGCAGCAATCTGTTTCTTTCAGGCCCTGGATCAGTTCCTTGCCACGTGGGCCTCCCTGACATGGCAACTGACATCATCAAAGCATGCAAGTCAGAGGCAGGAAAGAGTCTGCCATGAAGCCAGGAGCCACAGTCTCTGTAAACTATGACGGGAGTGGCACCATCACCTTTGTCATATACTATTGGTAAGAAGCAAGTCACTAAGCCAGTCCACACTCAAGGGAACACAAAGCACCCTTTGGCCAGGCCCCAAGCACCGGGGACTCCAGCAGAACCCCCAAACCCTGAGCTGAGTGTGAGCGGCTTTTCCACAGAGCCCAGGGCTCCGGGAGCTCCACTCTGTCCCCTGGACAGATCAGTAAAGCCCCATTCAGAGACAGCTTCCATGAAGGACAGAAATTACCACCTCCAGTTCCAATTACCAGCTGAGCTAATTGTAAAAGTAATTGCAATTGAGGGATCTAATTATCAGGCTGGGCCAGAGTAGTGCCTCCTCCCGCCTCTGGGGAGACTCCTGCTGCCTCCGGGGGGCTACAGATGTGGTGGGAATCCCATTCTTGAGGAAACAAGAGGTCTGGCTTGTATCCCAGAGACCAGAAGGCAACCCCAGATCAGGCTTCCCGGTGGAGAGTGGCTTCTCCCCTTGGGTTTCTGCCCAAGGACTCCTGAGCCTCTAGACCTGCTCTTGTGCCGCAGTCCATGACCAACTGTGAGCTGGCATCCGGTCATGGCCCCGCCCTGCACCGCCCTCCCCATGGGCCGGTACAGTAGGCACGGTCAGCCCCCTGTCTCCCCCGTCTGGCCTGGAGCTTGTCCGCACCCCGCCCCGCCCCACCCCCACCGCTTCCAGAGCCCACCCGCAGGACCCACTCTGGGCGTCTCCTGCCAGCAACACCCAGGCCTGCAGAGCACGCGCAGCCCAGGGAGCCGAGTCTGGCCTGACCCTGCGTGAGCCTAGCACAGGGTACAGTGCAGGAGCTCAGAGTCACCACAGAGAGCAGGAGGTCCACGCGGGGAGGCCAGAGAGCGGCCTCCTCCCCCAGCTGGCACCAGCTCCAGCCTAAGCCTAAGCCTTGGCCTAAGCCATACACACACTGTCAATATGGCCCACCTTCGGGAGACCAGAGCTGGGGCAGGGCCTGAGCAGTTTCTGGCATCAGGTCCCAGTTCCCCAGCATGTGATCTGGAAGAGGGGAAGGCCATGGGCTCCAGCTGGGTGCATCCTCTGGGCCCACGGACTCCTCGCCTGTGGGGAGCGGCCCAGCTGGAACACCGAGACAGGGTCTTTCAAAGCTTGGGAGCCATGGCCTGGGTCCCTCTTGCCTGGGACTTGGGAATAGCACTGGGAGAGCTCCTTGTTCTGTAGAAAACTTTCCAACGCAGGAGTGGCCCGATCTGTTCCAAACTTTTAATAGGCCCCCATTGCCCTTGAAAGGGCTTGCCTGGGAGCTCAGTTGGTAAAGAATCTGCCTGCAATGCAGGAGACCCCAGTTCGATTCCTGGGTCGGGAAGAGCCACTGAAGAAGGGACAGGTTGCCCACTCCAGTATTCTTGGGCTTCCCTGGTGGCTTAGCTGGTAAAGAATCTGCCTGCAATGTGGGAGATCTGGGTTCAGTCCCTGGGTTGGGAAGATCCTCTGGAGAAGGAAAGGCTACCCACTCCAGTATTCTGGCCTGGAGAATTCCATGGACTGTATAGCCCGTGGGGTCACAAAGAGTCGGACACAACTGAGCAACTTTCACTTTCATTGTCCATAGCACAGGGCTTCCCAAGTGACGCTAGTGGTAAAGAAGCAGCCTGCCAATGCAGGAATAAGAGATGGAGGTTCAATCCCTGGGTGGGGAAGATCCCCTGGAGGAGGGCATGGCAACCCACTCCAGTATCCTTGCCTGGAGAATCCCATGGACAGAGGAGCCTGGCGGGCTACAGTCCATAGGGTCGCACAGAGTCAGACACGACTGAAGTGACTTAGCGCGCGCACACACACACACACACACACACACACACACACACGCATGCGCGCACACATGCCCTTACAGAAACACCTACCTGCAATCCCCAGGCCAAAAGGCTAAGAACCCAGCCCAGGCCTGCCCTCAGGGAGCCCCCAGCCCTGTGGGAGGGTAGGACCCTCAGACAGCAAAGATGCAGGGAGAAGTGGGCACCCTGAAGCCTCGCCCAGAGCATCCCGGGAGCCCCAAGCTGGGAAGGAATGGGGGTGGAAGGAGGGGCCAGGGAAGGGCTGGGAGGGAGGGTGGGTCGGACAGAACCCACACTTTCTGGCTGGGCCAACCTGCCTTCTCTGCTTCTGTAACTTCATCCTCTGCTGCTCCCCACCCCACCCTGCTAACCCCTTGGCTCCTCCAGATCTGATGGAACCCCTGAAGCTTATTCAATCTGGCAGAGGGAGCGGGTGGGTTTCCTGATAGAAAAGAACACAAAATGATTAATGCAACATGAATTCCAGAGCCCTGGAAAGTGAGGGCCCTCAAAGCTTTGGGCCACTGTATCGCAGCTGACTTACCTCTCCCTTGCTGGGGTCAGTTGGACCCCTCTGGTCCCAGCTCCCTTTTAACCTGCACCCCACCTGCTACATTCCCTGGCCCCTCCCTCCACACCCCATTCCTGCCCAGCTTAGGGCTCCCAGGATGCTCTGAGCGTGGCTTCATGGCGCTCACTTCTCCCTGCATCTTTCCTCTCTCTGAGGATCCTAGCCTCCCACAGGGCTGGGGGCTCCCTGAGGGCAGGCCTGGGGCTTACAGACAGATGTCTCTGGAGACCTGAGGAAATGGTCTAATGAATGAATGCTTTTCCCACAAATAAAGTGATACATGAACATCTGTTATCTAGCCTTGAACACTTAAACGTTCAGTGGTCCAAAAGCAGGGGTTATACACGAGGAAGTTCTCCTGGAATCTTAGACAAGAGTACTGGAGTGGGTTGCTATTTTCTTCTCCAGGGGGATCTTCTACAACCCAGGGATCGAACCCAGGTTTTCTACATTGCAGGCAAACGCTTTACCCTCTAAGCCACCAGGGAAACCCCTTGCCACAGCTACAACCAGCCTGAAATTCCCAAGCTCAGTAATCCCAGACCCCAGAGGCCAGGCACGGGGCGGCCACCAGGGGGCAGTGCGGGAACACACATGCTCATCAGCAGCCCTTGCGAGCGCCCTTCCCTAAGGCTCTTATCTCCCTGCAGAAAGCACCTTCGCCCAGCCGCGGCCACCCCGCAGCTCTGAGTTCCCGCGCTTCTTTGCACTGTTTAACAAGAAAATCAGGGCTGTGCGATCGGGCAGATCCCAGGTCAAACCCAAGCTCTCTCATTTCCCTCCTGGCTGTGTGAATTTAGGCAAGTTCCTTCCCCTCTCTGAGCCTCCATCGCCTAACCTTTGGGGTTCTTGCTATGCCCTCGAGAGCCTCCAGAAATGGTAAATTGCCACGTGCGGATTGACGATGGGCTAATTATCATTCACCCATAGTCTCAGTCCACTGTCTGATTCCCAAAGCACGCCACATTAACCCAACTTTGGCTTTAGGGGAAAATGTTGAAAATGCCAAGCACCATAACAAGCTTATAAAAAGCTCTGATTTAGCCTCTATTAAAGACATCGTGAACAGTTTATTGATTTTTTTTAAGGGAAATGAGAGAAAACAGAAGCAAACCCTTCGGGGTGCCAATTGAATTAGCAGTTGGGAGTTTATTCCACAAGAGACAGCGGGCTCCGCAAAGCGCTTCCTCTAGCCCCTGCCCCGCTCCTGTCTTCTCCCCCTGCCCACAGCGGGGCGCTCCCTGGGCTTGTTACAGAGGAGAGCCCAGCGCCCAGCCCAGCACCCACAGTCAGTGCTCAATCAGTCCACACTGCATTGCTCTGAGGAAGGCGCTGGGAAACACTTTCTCCCCCACCATCCACTAGGGTTTCTGACGGCATCCTCAGCAGTGCTTGGCTGCAAGCCCTAAACCCTAACTTGAGGGAACTGAATCTATTGGAAGGATGTCAGCTCAAAAAGTGAAAGGAGCTCAGGGGATCGAGCTGAGCAAACGCTGGAGCATCTCTGGGGGCCCCAGATGGAGAGAACTCTTCTCCCGAAGGCCAGGCTGCCATCCCCGGGATGCGTGACCTCTCATGGCCTCTCCCTGTGGTTCAAGACTGCTGGAGTGAGCCCCCCACCACCCCCCCGCCTGGCCTGGCCTGGGAAACACATGCATCTTGATGGGTAGCCCCAGAACCACACCCACCCCCCCCCCCTCCAGAGAGCTCAGGAGGGACAAGCCCCCAGAGAAAGGGGCAGGGAGGCTACCGACCAGTGAAAGTCCACGACATTGTTTAATACAGCAAATTTGGGCCCCCAGCGCCTCCTCTCCTGTCCCTCTGCCCAGCTCTGCAGTGTGGAACATGGAAAGCTGTGGTGAGGGGGAAGCAGGCAAGATTCCTCCTTCTGAGAGTGTGAGAGCTGGCTGAGCGGGTATGGCTCACAGAGGATGGGGGGAGAGAGAGAGGCCCTTGGTGCAGACAGTCCTGGGTGTTCACTGGGTTGCTACTTGCTGTGCAACGTCAGGCAGACCTCTGCCTTCTCTGGGCCATAGCTGCATCGTCAGTTAAGACCTTTCTGCCGCCCTGGCCGTTCCATCCAGCAGAATCCCACTACGGCCTACAGAGGTGCCCAGGTTCCTCTGTCATCCACTACCTCTCACACACACTCACACACACACACACTCACCAGGCCCCAGTGAAATAGAAGCCCCTCCATATCTCATTCATTCAACAGCAAACTCCCAGAGACAGGAAGCTGGCCTTGAGCTTTAGCCCCTTTGCTCATTAGCTGCCACTAATCTTGAATTGAACTATGATTTTAAACTGAAGCATAGTTCATTTATAATGTGTTAGCTTCAGGAGTACAGCAAAGTGATTCAGTTATAAATATATAAATTCTTTTCCATTATAAGTTATTATAAGAATGTTGAATATTGTTCCCTGTGCTACACAGTAGGTCCTTGTTGTTTATTTATTTTATATGTAGTAGTGTGTTTCTACTAATCCCAAACTCCTAACTCTCCCCTCCCCTTCTGCCTCTGATAACCATAAGTCTGTTTTCTATGTCTGAAGAAGTTTCAGTTTCTTCAGCTGAAATGTGTGATGTGACTAACACCTTAACTTCGAACAGGTTTGGTGGAAGCATCGGATGAGATTACAGACGTGTGAGAACTCTGTCAAAATTATGGAACTGAGCAGATAGCTTCTAAACTGTGCATTTCCAAGTTGTTATTTTTGCCTTTCCCTTTGGGGACGTGGGAGCTGGTTCTGAAAACAAAGCCTAGGGCCTTTTATTTGGGAATAAACAAAGCCCTTTTTTTCTCTCTCTGGGCTTTACAACTCGCTTATCAGGAATCCTGCAGCTGCTTGAGTCCTGTCTTCAGTCTGCAGACCCATTCCGCAGATTCCTGGGGAGCCACCCTGGTGGCTCAGCTTGGTCCATGCTTACATGCTGGATGACTCAGCCAGTGAGTGTGTGTGTGTGTGTGAAGGATTTCACTTATACCCAAAGGTGGTACTTGCCAATGCCACATGTGTAGTGCTAGCCACAAAATTTAGACCCAGAGAAGAATATTCAGACACAGCAGACATTTATTTCTTCTCTCACACAATGTGCAAGTCTGAAAAAAATCCAACCAAAGAGGCCCTGCATTTCCAAACTCTATTTCCTTTCATTTTGGTTTACAGATTGGAGCGTTCTCGCCTAAACGCGTGTCTTTCTTGTATTACCTTACTACAAGCAGCAGAAAGAAATGAATGCCCGCTAGCTTTCAGACTCTTTACCCCTTTTCCGGAGACACCACATCCACGGCACGTTTTAGGCAACGACTCATTAGGTGTTCTCAACTGCAGGACGCGAGTCCCCCGCCTTCCTGCCTGTGACCTCCATGTCCTCCCCACCCACTGCCCAGTGCTGGGCCATGCCACACACTCTAAGCTTGTTACTATGGCAACACCTCCACTTCAAGGTACCAATTTATTAGAGTATTAATTAGAATCATATAAGCTGCTGAAACATAGATCCAAATAAATAAGGGCTGAAAGCATCAGAATTTGGTTTCTTCTTTGCATGAGAGTCCTGAGCCTGTGTTTCTAGTCAGGAGCTTCCTCCTCCTCGTGAGCAGGGAGCAGGCTTCACTTTGTGGCCGCATCCCCTTGAAAACAAGAGACTTGTCACTGCCTCCTTCAGCTTTAGGAAGGGGCGGAAATGAGGAGGGACACACCTGCTCTTTAAAAGGCTCAGCCTCCCAAAGGAAGTCCATTGCTTCTGCCTGTGTTTCATGGGCCGGAACTCAGAACTCAGCCCGTGACCACATCCCTCCGCAGGGGAGGAAGGACCAGGGAGTGAGAAGGGGAATCTGGGGGACCAGGCAGCGGCCAAGTCCAACCCCATCCTCAGAGATGTCTCTCTGGCCCACTGCACATGGCTGGGGGTGCATCTACTGCCATTCATTCATTTAATAAATATTTACTTAGCATCCGATTGTGTGCAGGCCCTGTGTGAGGGAAATGAACAATACCTCAGTGACTCAGACACCATCAGTGTCCTCAATGAGCTCACAGCTTAATGGAGAGACTTAAAAAATGAGCAATTACACCAAAGTGTGATCAAAATTGTGTCCCCCAGGACGATAGAGCTGATGGAGAGAGTACGAGGAAGGCGGCTGATAACACGGTGAAGGACGCCCTGGAGACGACATTTAGGCTGAGACCTGCAAGATGTGCAACCGTTGTCCCGAGGGAGGGTGTCAGTGAAGAGTGTGGCCCAGCCTGGCAGGCAGAGTGCGGCTGGTTGAGAACAGGCTGGAGTCCTAGTTGCCTTCCTCAGTGTAGTTCCTGGGAGATGGCTCAATCTTCGGCTGATGGAGGGAAACCAGAGTGGTGAAGATATTCACAAGGTGGACACACAAGGTACTAAGGGGGTTATTAGTTTCCTAGGGCTGATGTGACAAGTCAGCACAAGCTTAATGGCTGCAAACAATACATATGTATTATCTGACCCTTCTGGGCTGTTAGAAGTCCAAAGGGGGGCCTCAAGAAGGTTCTAGGGCAGTCTGTTTCCAACCTTTCCCGCTCCTAGAGGCAGTCCGCTTTCCTTGGCTCCTGGCTCCCAGCCTACTGCTGCATCCCTCTCATCCCAGCTTCTGCTCCCATATCCAGCCCCCCTCAACCCTAGGCTCTCCTGCTTTCTTCTTTCACTAATAAGCAATCTTACATAATTAGGGGATTATGTGGAGCCCACCCAGGTAATTCAAAACCATCTCCTCAGTTCAAGATCCTTAACTTAATCACATCTGCCAAGACCCTTTTGCTCTATAAGGTCACAAGTTCCAGGGTTTGGGATGTGGACATCTTTGGGGGGCATTATGATCGCCAGGTGGATCAGACAAGAAAAGGAGCATCCATGCAGGTGACCAAGCGCAGTGACCAGGAAGATGAGCATATTCGGAAGTCAGAAGGAAAGGCGGCAGAGCCCCAGCAGGAAGTCCATCACCCCCATCCACGGACATCTGTTTGTGCCTTGCCTACCTTCACTCTCCCCGCTTTGGAACTGCAAACCAAATTTATTCATGGAGATACTCCTGACATTCTTAACCTGGGGGTTGGACCATGACCAAGTTGAAGTCAACCAGTCTTTCACGCCCAGTTCAGTGGTGGGACTGGTCCAAGCCAGGACAATGAGAGCTTCCTTCTAAGTTATTTTGGAGTGGCTGGGGGATACATTGCTGCTGGTGACCATTGTTGGCCAACTCCTCTGACATAATCCATGGAAAAATAAGACTTGGACTTCCCTGGTGGCTCAGCTGGTAAAGAATCCACCTGCAATGTGGGAGAAATAAGACTTGAGTTATATTGAAAGAGATCATAACGTTGTTTGAGAATCCAGATCTAGCTATACCTGAAGCCAACATCTCGATCGTGTGAACAATAAGAACACAGCAAAATCCCATTTGGGCTTAATCGTCTTTCTAGCTGTGGCAAACGAATGGATGTTGTCACAGCCAGCCTCTGGCACTGGTCTTAGGTCTAGGGGGAACAGCCAACATCTCTCCCCTCAGTTTCCCCCATTCTTCAAGACTGTGTTTCACGACACCTTTCCAAGGAAGGTGTCCCGATTCTCCACACCCTCAACCCACCTGGCCCTGGTTGGAATGCTTCCCATAGGATCCTGACCTCTTCCAGGTGACCACGTCACCCAAGTACCTATGCAGAGCCTTCTTGACCTTCCCTGTTCTTTCACCCGCAGGGAGTGAGCTGCCCGTCTGCTCTCTGGCTACTCAGCTCCTGGAGCATGAATCCGTCAGAACCAGATGCTAAGCCGCAGGAGAGGCAGCAGCTGTCATCCTCCAGATAGGGAAAAGGAAAAGTCGTTGGCACCTCGCTGAGCGTTGCTGTGCCCTGTCCTTGAAGGATCAGAAAAGGCAGCTCAAAGCTTCTCACCCCGGGGTCTTCTCTGCAAGGCCAAGGTCACCCAGCAGAAGAGCAGCAGATCATCTATCAGCCCCTGGACAGAAAATCAGGAAGGGTCCCCAAGGTTCCTGGTGACCTAGCCCTTCCATGTCTTTGATAGGCATGGGTTCGACTTGAACGCCTCCAGAGACAGGGAGCTTACCATTTCTCTGGCAAATCATCCTCTCCCTGGACAGTGGGTCCAAGTCTACCCCTGAACTTACTCTTCCTCCGGTCTTTAGGGAAAGCCTGAGCGCATCCCTCTCCCCACTGCCCCTCCACCTGCTGTGCGCCCCGGTCCTAGCCCTCACGGCAGTGCGCTGAGAATGTCTCTCAAGTTCTCATCACTTCTGCCCCCCACATTTCTGTACTTCCCACCCTTTTACTTCAAATATCTCCAGCTCTTTCCTGTGGGATCCCTGGCATGTCATGTAGCCTTGACATGAACCAGAAGGTTCCAGAACCCCAAGAGTTCCCAACCTCACCCAGCTAAGTGCCTGACCTTAGCCAAGGCAGGCAGAGATTAGTAAAGAGTCCCCACCCTCAGACCACCTTGTTTCCTTGAATCCTAAGACAGCCTCACCTAGGGGAACTAGGAGGCAGATTGTCTCTCACCTGGGGCCTCCAGGGAGGCCAGCACAGTACATTTGCTGGTGAGGGGCATTCAGTTACATCCAGTTAGGGACACTGAGCCCAGGGGAGGTGATGTATCGCGCTCAGCATGGATCCCTGGATCCAACACTGCAGCTCTTCCAGGCTTCCAAAGAACCTGTGATCCCTCTGCTGGTAACAGGCTCTCAGTAAATGTCTCAGGAAGGAAGGGGAGTGGCAGGAAGGAGAAGGAAGCATTTTTGAGCACCTACTGGATGCTAGGGGCGGTTACTGAACCTCATTCACTTTATCCATCGAGACAGCGTGGCAATTGCTCCCGCCTTCAGAGAGGAAGTGGGCGAGGCCGAGGTCACGCGGTCTGTGCACGTCAGCGAGGTGGGGCGAGGCCGAGGTCAGGTGGTCTGTGCGCGTCAGAGAGGAGGTGGGCGAGGCCGAGGTCACGCGGTCTGTGTGCGTCAGCAAGGAGGTGGGGCGAGGGCGAGGTCACGTGGCCTGTGCCCATCACGCGTCACGAGACCGAGGTCACGTGGTCTGTGCACGTCACGAGGCTGAGGTCACGTGGTCTGTGCGCGTCAGAGAGGAGGTGGGCGAAGCCGAGGTGGGCGAGGCCGAGGTCACACGGTCTGTGCATGTCAGAGGAGGGTTTGAGTCCAGCCTGTTAAGTGCTGGGCCACCCTGTTTCTCTGCCGTCGCTTCTTCGAGGACAGCACAGGCTATAAATGCCCCAGCAATGTCACCGGCTGCTCCTGAAGGATTACGTGTGGCGGCTGCAGCTCTTCCTGTGGGAGGAGGAGGGTGTGGCTAAGGGGAAGACGCAAGGAAAATTTGAGATGGAAGAAGGGGCACCCTCTTTCTCTAGAGCAGAACATCAGATTTCATGAGCCAGAGCTGGCCGAGTAAGACGCCAGTTCTGCCTCAACCCACCCTTCTTCCAGAAGTCACCCCAGCCCTGGGGTATGGAGCCATACTCTTCTCCCCAACCACTCACAGCCCAGTAACCTGCCCTGGGTAAGCTTTGTACTTAACAAGGGCCAAGGGAATATTCATTGGGTGGACTGATGCTGAAGCTGAAGCTTCAATACTTTGGCCACCTGATATGAAGAGCCAACTCACTGGAAAAGACCCTGATGCGGGGAAAGATTGAGGGTAGGAGAAGGGGACTAGAGGATGAGATGGTTGGATGGCATCACCGATTCAATGGACATGAATTTGAGCAAGCTCCAGGAGATTGTGAAGGACAGGGAAGCCTGCCGTGCTGCATCCCATGGGGTCACAAAGAGTCAGACACGACTGAGTGACTGAAAACAACAAAGGGGCCCACGGGGCAGAGGAGAGAGAGTCTGGAACACCTTCACTCAGTTACTCCATGAACACTTATCCTTGTTGTAGATCCCACTCATTGGGTTCCCACCACGCATGTTGTACGTTCCAGCAGTGCAACTCTGGGCAAATCTGTTCTCTCTTGATCTGTTTCATTTCTGTAAAGTATGCACGATTCTAGTGTCTGCCTTAAAAGACTGTTGGAAGAACTAAAGAGAATGAGTAAGCCCTCAAACAATGTTACTTACTACTATTAAACTACTTCTATCCTGACAACAACACAGCTAAGAAGGTCCTGTTATTTCCATTCCCCAGAAGAGAAAACTGAAGCTCAGCCAGGTTCAAGACTCTGCTCGAGGTCCATCTAGGGGGACCTGGGGATGCAACCAGAAACTCTTCTTACCCGCTTCATCTTCATTCCCAGCAGCACACCAGGGACCAGGGGTCCTCAGGCACACAGGCCTGATCCCTTGTCTAGTGGGGGAAGACACACACATAGACAGTTCCAACTCTAGGGAGTAAGAGCTGTGATGGAGGGCCTAGGGAGCTAGAGAGCGGGGGAAGGGTAAGAAATGGAGGAGAGGTCCCAACTCTGGGGAGCTGGGGAACCCTGGGGAGACTGCACGAGAGGTAAACTTTTAGCCAGGCCCCCTTCATATAGGAAGCAACTGGAACAGTAGTTAAGGAACAGAGCTCAAAACCTGGCTCTGTCCCTCCACTGTGTGATCTTAAAGAAGGAAGTTCACCTCCCTGAGCTTCAGTTTCCTCATGTAAATAGCTTAGTAACTGTGAGACCAAGTAAATGAAAACACCTGGCACCTGGTAGGTATTTACCATTTACAAAGTTCACTCTCCTCTCAGTCTCCAAATGCTTATTGAATGCCTCCTGCATGCCTGATGCCGGATGAAGAGATCAACCATGATCTCACTGGCAAAGATGCTCAGTGAGCAGAAGCAACTTGCCTAAGGCCACACTGGTTCAGTCTACCTCGTGCTCACAGGGCACTTAAAAGAGTTCATCACCTTGGCAAACCCTCCAAACATCTCTGAGAGGATGAAGTGACTGCTTCTATTTCATGGATGAGGGAACGAAGACCCAGGATGGGGTTCTTGCACAAGATCATCAAGGACCACCTTTGACAAGATCAGGACAACACCCTCCCCACTCCCGTCAGAGCACCGCTGCTACCAGGCTCCAAACAGAGCCCTGGAGAGAGCCAAAAGTCCACATAGGCAAGCTGGCTCCAAATAGCGGGGTGGTTGACTATTTGAAGTCCAAGTTCCATCTTTCAGAGGAAATAAGCTGATCAGAAGGGGGTGAGTTAGCTGCTCATGGACACAGGTAGTTTCTTCACTTGTAAAATAGAAATGAAAATAATCCTACTGCTTGATGTTCCCCTGGTCTTGGAGAGCAGAGTCCTGCCCTGATTTACCTCTAGAATCCACCCCATGCCTCTCACAGTCTAGGAGTTTAGGGTGGGGCTGAGCCATCACCCCCAGCTGTAGGCACAGTACGCAGCAGGGCTGGCCAGCATGTCACAGTCCCCCAGCTGCAGGGTTTGGACTCCAGACCCAAGACTCCTGGTGTCTCTAATGGGAAAGGAAAGCTCTTTCAATAGAGCTATTGGGAGGTGAAGATGAAAGCAAAATGCTGGTCTACCCACCGGTGAGGACAGCAAAGGAAGCGGAGCCAAGAACAGATGCAGCATCCTGGGCCCATTGTTCAATCAGACGCAGCCTTGTGTTTGGCTTAAGCAATCCTTTAGAATATCTAATTATGGAAACCAATAAATGTCCCGCTTTCCTTAAACCACATTGAATCAAGTTCCCGATCCTAGCAACAGCAGAAACTTGAGGAATACTGTAACCCAAACAGGAGCTAACATATCACATTTGCCATGAAAAAAGTATAAGAGAGTACTAACATCTTAATGGTAGTAATTAAATGGGAAAACAATGAAATTAATCAAGAGAGTTTTATTTATCCAGAAGATAGTATTTAAGGAGAAAATTATTTATTTAGGGAAGCATAAGGGGGAAAATGGAGACTTCTGAAATTCTGAAGAAGGCAGCAGGGCCCTCCCAGGGAGAAATCATCGTGGAGAAACCATCATGAATTAACACATATGCTAACTGTGGTAGGTGGGTCTCTGTGATTGCATACCATCCCCAAACAGCCAACACACTTAGTGGTTCTACACGCACTTTCAAAAATGAGGGAAATGATGTTCAACAGGAATAGACACTTAGCCAAGCACATATTACATTTGCACCAAACTCCATTTCACACGAAGTCCAAGTCTATTTCCTCATCAAATAAGGCATTCAACAGTAATTTACTACCAGCACCTAAGATACCTCTTTGATCACAGTCTCTGTGGTCATCACAGGGACATTATAAAAAATACCCCAAAGTAGAAATCCATAGTAAAAATCAGGGCCAGTACCAATGGGGACTAGACTCCAAAGGCGGCTTCCATCCCCCTCCCCTCCTGGGTCTCCAAGGGACAAAATGAAGATCCAAGGCTGACTGCAGAGTCTAGGCATGTCCTACGGGACCAGCATACCCTCTGGCCCCAAGACCAGAACTGACAAACTCGCTGCTCTCAACAAAAGCAGTAGCAGTCTTGCCTGAAAACCCATTGTCTCTTTCTTCCATAAAAAAAAGGAAGAAATCCCTCAAATAGATCATTATACAGTCTCTACCCACTGGTTCAAATGAAAGGCAAATCTTTTGTAAGTCTCTTTCAACATTCTATCCAGAAACTCTGCACCGATGGGAATTGATAAGAACTCGGAGCCAGGTAAGGTCACGCTGGACCCTGTTTAGCCAGGTCGGAGCACGGGGCTACCATCCAGTGGGCATCTGCTCTTGTACCGTGTTGGGCTGAGCTTCCGGAGGGCCCCAGTTCTTGGCAGGGAAGTAGTGCTGGTCTCCATTGCACGGATGAGAAAATGGCACAGAGTGACCCAAGGCAGAGCAGGACTTGAACCTGGATCCCTCTGCCTCCAGAGACTGCAACTCTCACCTCCCTGCACACTTGCACTCTTCGAGCACAGTGAGAAACGGTAACCAAGCAGGAGCAGAACTGAGCTCCAAGAGACAAGAGTTCTTTTTTTCTGCGCAAGAAGAAGCTAACAGGCCCCCCTTCCTTGCATCTGCAGCGTAGGGTTGCAGGGACGTTAATGAACAAAGTCACTCACAGTCTGCCCTGACATCCTCAGAATATATCGCCCTGCTCTGGGAACACGTCTCCTTAGCCCCATAAATAATTGCGAACCCGTGCGTTCCCTGGCATTTCTGCTGAAATCATCACTCACCCACACTCTCTGTGCTTCCTGCAGAGCCAAAGCAATTCTTTCTGATTTTAAAAAATGCAGTCTTTTATTGAAAATAGTTTTTGTATTCACTCTCCACCAAGCACCGCCTCAGTGCTGCGCTCGGTCTTAAGCAGCAGAGACACAGAATGGCTTGGACACAGCCCTGCCCTCAGGGAACTCAGATCCTGCAGAGGAGAGAGAGAGACTCAGCAGAGCATTAGAACTGCACCATGTAAATTATTTACCAGAATTAGGAGGAGGGGCCAGTGTGAGGAGGGCCGGCAGTAAGTACAGACAGTGCCTTGCAGGGGGACAGGAGGAAGCAAGGCTGACTCCCGGGTGGCGCCACACTGGGGAGAAAGGTGCTCTTGGAAGGGGGCGAGAGGCGGGTGGTGAGCCAGCCTGATGGCAGAAGGTGCGAATCTTCAGTCAAGTTATTAACATCATAAAATCACAAGTGATGGGCTTTTCTTTTTGTTTTGTTTGTGTGTGTGTGGATATGAAGGGTGTGCTGAGGTGCACACACCAGTAACTGATCTTAAGGGACATGCACAGATGCAGGAGTTGAGGGCCATGTGGGAAGAAAGCCGGGAGCAGGCAGAAATCAAGGACGGTGTGAACTGCACAGACTCTGACATTGCTAAATTAATTAGTCCATGCCAGCTCCCACAGTCATTGGCTTGATAATGGACACATGATGTCAATCAGCCAACCAAAGCTGGCCCTGGAACTTTTGCTGGGATGTCTGGCAAAGAGACTTGTTTTTCCCCGGAGCTGCTACTGATTACTGTGAAGGGAGTGCCCGCCTGAGGATGGGGCCGACACAGAGGAAAGCACCCTCGTAAAGGCACTGTTCAACCCCGCTGCGTGACTGATGCTCCCTCTGCCAGGAGATATTCAATTGCACAAGCCAATTTTTTTCTTTTTTAAAAATATTTGAGATGGTTTATCACACTGGTGACTTCCAGGGTTGTGACGGTGGGTGCAAAGACCTGTGACAGTAGGTGGAAGATATACTCACACTCAGCAGGTTGTGGAAGAAAATGCAGTTTTGTAGATGGGTGGTGGCCAGGTCACAGAGGGCTGTAGTGTTAAGCCAAGTATAAGCGGTGGGAACCAGAAAAGAAATTTAAGCAGGGGGGTGGTATAATCAGATATATATATATATATATCTCTGTGGGCTCACTCTGTTTATTCAAATGTGTTTAAAACCTAGAAAGAATTCCCCAAGTAGGAAGCTAGCCAGACGTTTTTCTTCTCCAGTTTTTCTGCACGAAGGTGCTATCCAAGGTACTGAGATACCCAAGAGGACTCTTCCAGGAAAGGAAGCAAGCTAAGTCTTGTGGGAGGAGATTGGCATGCTGGCTCATACATTCAAAATGCCAGCTAGTTCCAGTCCCTTATTTCTGCACAAATTGAATCAGTCCTGGGCTGTTTGTCTCCCTTCTCCTATAGACGGGGAAGAAAGTCTATTTGTGTATGGCTGCTCCCTGAAATCAACCTCAGGGCATACACAAATCTTTTGTCCTTGCCTCTGCCTGGGCTGATGGAGCAGGGACTAATAAAACTTAGAGACAAAAAGACTGGGTAACGAGTTCTTTGATACTGAAGTGTGCAAACAGCCAGAATGATTAACATACTTGTCCGGGGTTGGTGGTAGTTTATTGGTCCCAGTTCTTCACTTCTCCCTGTATCCAACCTCTTTTTCATATGATGAGTCCTTCTCATCAAAAGAGTAGGACATAGTTCCCTTTTCTTTAGCTTTGGTCTTGGCCATATGACTTGCTTTGGCCAAAACCGGGGGACAGAAGTGAAGATGAGCCTGTCCCAAGCTTAGATGTTACCAGACCCAGGCATTTCCACTAAGCTTCTTGCAGGGTGTCATCACCACTGGGAGAGTGTGTTCCAGTGTAACTGCTGCTGGGGGATAATTCTCCATGTCTCCTCCACACGACAGGAGAAGGGGATGACAGAAGACCAGGTGGTTGGATGGCAACACCGACTCAGCGGACATGATTTTAAGCAAAATCTGGGAGATGGTAAAGGACAAGGAAGCCTGATGCCTTGCAGTCCATGGGGTCACAAAGAGTCAGACACGACTGAGCAACTAACCAACTAGAAACCACACATCTTGTGAGCAGAGCCACAACTGGCTACATAATTAACAGGTCCTCACTGCAAAATGCAAGTGTACAGTCTCTAATTTTGAAAGTACTCACAATTGAAAGATCAGTGATTTTTATGTGTGGCCCTGTGCAGTTTCATAGGGCACATGCCCAGGAAGCCAGCCCGGCAGAAGCAGTGATAGCTTCTGTTTTAGGTCAGTTCAGTTCAGTTCAGTCGCTCAGTTGTGTCTGACTCTGTGACCCCATGAACCACAGCACGCCAGGCCTCCCTGTCCATCACCAACTCCCAGATTCCACCCAAACCCATGCCCATTGAGTCGATGATGCCATCCAACCATCTCATCCTCTGTCGTCTCCTTCTCCTCCTACCTTCAATCCTTCCCAGCATTAGGGTCTTTTCAAATGAGTCAGCTCTTCACATCAGGTGGCCAAAATATTGGAGTTTCAGCTTCAGCATCAGTCCTTCCAATGACACCCAGGACTGATCTCCTTTAGGATGGACAGACTGGATCTCCTTGCAGTCCAAGGGACTCTCAAGAGTCTTCTCCAAGACCACAGTTCAAAAGCATCGATTCTTCTGTGCTCAACTTTCTTTATAGTCCAACTTTCACATCCACACATGACTACTGGAAAAACCATAGCCTTGACTAGACGGACCTTTGTTGGCAAAGTAATGTATCTCTGCTTTTTAATATGCTGTCTAGGTTGGTCATAACTTTCCTTCCAAGGAGTAAGCGTCTTTTAATTTCATGGCTGCAATCACCATCTGCAGTGATTTTGGAGCCCAGAAAAATAAAGTCAGCCACTGTTTCCACTGTTTCCCCATCTATTTCCCATGGAGTGATGGGACCAGATGCCATGATCGTAGTTTTCTGAATGTTGAGCTTTAAAGCAAGTTTTTCACTCTCCTCTTTCACTTTGATCAAGAGGCTCTTTAGTTCCTCTTCACTTTCTGCCATAAGGGGCCAACAAATGATGATCTTAGATCAAATTCTGTCCATCAGCTGTTTGGGTTTGACCCTGGAACTAAGGAAGTTTTTACATTTTTAAATGACTGAAAAAAACAATCAAAAGAGAAATACATTATGTGGCCTGTGGAAAGTTAGTTGCTCATTTTCGTCAGACTCTTTACGACCCCATGGATTGTAGCCCACCAGGCCCCTCTGTCCATGGGATTTCCCAGGCAAGAATACTGGAGTGGGTTGCCATTCCCATCTCCAGGGAATCTTCCTGACCCAGGGTTTGAACCCCCATCTCCTGCATTGCAGGCAGATTCTTTACTGTCTGAGAAAAATTCAAATGTCAGTGTTCATAAATAAAGCTTTATTGAAACATATGCCTGAATATTGATTTCCGTGGTGTCTGTGCTGCTTTCACACCACTACTGCAGTGCTTGGTTGTTGCAACAGAGACTGTGTGGTCCACAGATTCTAGCACGTTTGCTTTCTGATTTGTTACAGAAGTTTGCTGACCCTGTTCTCAGCTAGACAGAAGAGTTACCTAATGAATTCCTGCCGGTATTGGCTGAGCACCAGCTAAACCACAGATCTCTGAGAATGAGTGCTACTATTGTATGGCCCCCGAGATCCTGCCAGAGAGTAATGCAGCAAATTCTAAGCTGTAGGGCTTCACTCCAAGTTAAAGTTTCTCAAATAATTGTATGTGGGATGATTTCCCAAGGGCATGGAGGAGCCTTCCATGACGTTGCATTGCATCATAAGAAAGAGCTGCTGTTTCCCATTTTCTGTAATACCTTATTGCATCAAGGAGGAGGTTTCAGCTTGGTCCTGGTAAGTCTTTCCCTCTTTCCTCACTCCTGGTCACGTCTTCATAAGAGAAACAGACCAGAACTTGTGCTCAGTACCTCTATCAGAGGAGGCATCTCCCTAGAAGAGATGCGAGTGCTGTCTCTACTGTGTGTCTTCTGATGATTTAACTTTCCATTTCTGGCAAGCAGTACTAGTGTTCTATTTATGTCAGTGTGTCAGTTTCCTTTTTAAATGCTTTTGTTGATGTAAAAATTGTGATTTTACTTGAACAAGAATTATAAATTTATATTACCTAAATAACAACATTGAGTAAATCATCATGCAGATAGAGGTAAATGTGAGGAGAGTGTCACGGAGGTGGTGGACAAGTGGCTGAAGTTTGGGAAGCGTGGATAGGGCTGGCTCTTGAAACCCTTCCCTCCTCTGGTTGCAGAGCACAGTGTAAGCGTGTGACTCTGGGACAGCCCTCCCTGGCTCAGCCCCCGTCTCTGCTGTGTGTTGGCTGTACTTCGTTTCTCTGAGCCTCTATCCTGTTGCTGCAAAATGGAGATGACAGTACCTGTCTCCAAACTGTAGTGAACACTGTAGGCTGCCTATCAGCATGCTTCCTCCTTCAGCCCCTGTGGATAAAACCCAGTTGTTTTAAGGTATCTACTGCTCCCCCAGGTCACGTCAAGCTTCAGGAAAGCTGCTCCCAGCTCTGGATATGGCCTAATTGCCCCTTCCCTTTGCCAATGATTTGGCCAAAGGTAGATTGTGATCCAAGGCTGGCACTGAGCCACCAGTGGTTTTTTGAGAAGACTTAGTAGCTCCTAAGAGAGAGTCACTGAAGTAAGGTTCTTTTGTGCTTGTGTGGATATTGTTGGATCTGGATGGGATTCCTGGAACCAGTGTAGCCAGTTACCCCTGATGAAGTCAACACTGGACTCCCCTGGTAGTACGGTGGAGGAGACTCTGCCAGCCTGTGCAGGGGACACGGGTTTGACCCTGGTCCATCCAGGAAGATGAGACATGCTACGGAGCACCTAAAGTCGGTGCTCCACAACCCCTGACCCCGCAGGCTGCAACCGCTGAAGCCCATGCGCCTCCAGCCCGTGCCCCACAGCGAGAAGCCTGGGCACTGGCTGGAGAGCGGCCCTGACCACAGCTAGAGGAAGCCCATGCACACAGCCAAAATAAATAAACTTAAAAAAAAAGTCAACATCAGTACCAGAGAGCAGATTGGTGGGCAAACCCCAGGCTTGATGATGTTGAACTGCTAAATCAACCAACTCTGAAGCTAACCTTTCCTCTGGAAGTAAAACATGTGTCCTAAGAAACGTTCTTATTGTTTAAGCCAGTTAGAAATGGGGTTTCTCTCACAACCGAAAGAATCCTAACTGATACAAACACTGGTATTTTGTGTTCCAGGTTCAAATCACTACATCAATACATCTGCCAAATGGTCCACTTGGCCTGTGGTTATGCAGACAGCCCCTTGCAGATAATCAGCTGTAACAGAGAGTCCCCTTTGTCAGCCAGCGCCTCTCTTCTTCCTTAGGAACAGAACCTAGATTTCATTGAGGGCAGCAATGTGCCCAGTTAAAAAGGAAACTGCATTTCCCACTCTCCCCGTGCCTGTGGGTGTGACCACATGACTAAGTTCTGGCCAGTGATGTGCAGATGACAGTGAACTGTGAGCGTTCCAGGAAGGTGCCTCAAGGAAGCTGATTCAGCCAAAGCACTCTTCCTTCTAACGGCACATTCTATTTGCTTGTTTCTAGTAGTCAGTGAGGGAGAAGGCAATGGCACCCCACTCCAGTACTCTTGCCTGGAAAGTTCCATGAATGGAGGAGCCTGGTAGGCTGCAGCCCCTGGGGTCGCTGCGAGTCGGACACGACTGAGCGACTTCACTTTCACTTTTCACTTTCATGCATTGGAGAAGGAAATGGCAACCCACTCCAGTGTTCTTGCCTGGAGAATCCCAGGGACGGCAGAGCCTGGTGGGCTGCCGTCTATGGGGTCGCACAGAGTCGGACACGACTGAAGTGACTTAGCAGCAGCAGCAGCAGTAGTCAGTGATGAAAGTGAAAGCGGCTCAGTCATGTCTGACTTTTTGCAACCCCATAGACGATACAGTCCTTGGAATTCTCCAGGCCAGAATACTGGAGTAGGTAGCTGTTCCTTTCTCTGGGGGATCTTTCCAAACCAGGGATCGAACTCAGGTCTCCCACACTGCAGGCGGATTCTTTACCAGCTGAGCCACAAGGGGCTTCCCTGATAGGTCAGTTGGTAAAGAATCTACCTACAATACGGGAGACCCCAGTTCAATTCCTGGGTCGGGAAGATCCCCTGGAGAAGGGATAGGTACCCACTCCAGTATTCTTGGGCTTCCCTTGTGGCTTGATGAATTTCTGGAGCTTCCATACCAACCTTGCACTCCAACTTCTTTGACTGTTTTATGTAGTAAAGTGAATCCTGTGTGTTTAAGCCCCTGTTTGGGATTTCTGTTACATACAGCTGGACTTAATCCTATCTGATACATATCTAATTGCAAATTCCTTGTTCTTTATCAAGAGGCTGATGTCTGCAAACACATAAAAACGTGACTGAAATAATTTTCAGATACACAGAAGACCTAAGATTTAATATGATCTTTATTGACACTCAGATTCTCCAAAGAAACTTAGAGCTGTTGGGAGGGTGAAAATGGATCATTTATATCATAAACATAACTCAGAATCCAGTCCACACAAAGCACCCAAGCAATGACATGTGTGTGCACTCAGTCATGTCCGACTCTTTGTGACCCCAAAGACTGCAATCTGCCAGGTTCTTCTGTCCATGGGATTTCCCAGGCAAGAATATTGGCGTGGTTGCCATTTCCTTCTCCATGGCATCTTCCCAACCCAGGGATCAAACCTACACCGCCTGCATTGGCAGGCAAATTCTTTACTACTGAGCCACCTGGGAAGCCCAAGCAATGACGACTTATAGGTTTTTATTGTTATCAGATAGTCCAGCCCTCTGATTTGATCCGTGAGGAAATGGAGATCCAGAGAAAGGAATCAACTTGTCCAAATCATGTAGCTCAGCAGTGCAGGCTAGACTAGAATTCATATTTCGACACTCTTGCTTCAGAGTTCTTTCCCCTCTCCTAAGTCTTTTGCAAGGTCGGAAGCTCCACCACAGAGAAGTGTGCAAGGGGCCTTGGATGCCCACATCCTTCCCAGGGACACTTCTAGCAGTTATCTTGGTCCATTTTTAAACTTGCAATACCAGAACACCACAGTCTGGGTAGCTTACAAACAGCAGAAATTCATTTCTCATAGTTCTTAAGGCTGGAAGTCTGAGATCAGGGTGCTAGTATGGTCAAGGGAGGCCCTCTTCCGGCCCACAGACTTCTTGCTGCGTCCTTAGAGGGAGGAAGGTGTCAGGGAGTGCTCTGGGCCTCTTTTATAAGGGCAGTAATCCATCATGGGGCCTCCACTCTCACAGTCCAATCACTTCCCAAAGGCCCTGCCTCCCACACCCTTCCCCTTGGGGAATAGGATTTAACTTTGCATTTGGCAGTGGGAGGGGGGAGGGGAACACCAACATTCAGACAACAGCACTCCTCTGTAGACAGTCAGCTCCGTTGAATGACTTTTAGTTTTCTTCCAAGTTCAGGATTCCATAGCTTTTTCAGAACCAGAATGAAAAGGAAAGATTGAGAGTCTTTTCTTCTCCCATCTGTGTCCTCCCCTGTAATGCCTATGAGTGAGTATAATGATGTGTGATGGAAATGAAAACAAAAGTGGGAAAAGCAAATAGTCAAAGCCTCAAATTTTACTGGAACCTAGACCACAAGTAAAGGGGGATTATGGCCTGGTTCCTCCTGTCTTTGTGGTCTTTGCTTGCCTTCTTTCCAGTCACCCCGTCTCCTGTAGACAAGGCGGGAACCGTGTGGCTAACACAGTCATGGGAAAGGGTCTCGAGGTGTCAGGTCTCACCTAAAGACCTAAAGGGAACCCTGGAAGTCTCCAGAGGCTGTTTTGCTGTTGTCTTCCAGCCAGAGGATAGCTGTTATTGACAGAACTTTATCAACATTTCCTTAGTGCTGTTATTAAGGCAGCCAGCTTGCCCCAAGCTGATGAATTTTAAAAGAAGTATAGAATAATTTTTTTTTTTTAATCTGAAGCTGAAAAAGTAATGAATGTTTAAAAGCTTGCCTCGTTTGAAGCTTCTCACTGGAGCAGATTAACCCATTCACTGATTAGGGATTCAAAAAAAATGATTATTAGCAGATTCCAAAAAGCATGTTAGACATTACAATATCTCCAACCATTTAATCCTTCAAAGAACCCTATGAGGCAGAAATTGTCACCACCCTCCAACTCAGTTGTGAATACAGGAGCTGGATGCATACTTGGGCCCGTGAGACAGCCGAGCACACCTGGGTATCCATCCTGGGCACGGCCGTGATCTGGTCCTTCACCCCGGTCCACTCTGGGACTCAGCCAGGACAGATGGCCCATTTAGCCTGCCCAAAGACAATCTTCTGTACTTGCCTGTCAGCTCACAAACCTAGCGTGGCCAGCAAGGTCAGCAAGCTCTTTGGAGGTGAGGAGGGAGGAGAAGGGGGTGCCGTGGGTGTGGGCTTGAGTCGCCCTGCATCCTGGTTCCCGTCAGCTCAGAGGAGCAGGCTGCCGAGCCCCGAGAGAGTGAGGGAAAGCCGGTCTTGGTGGTCCCAAGGGCAGAACTAGAGACCCCAGAGAAGAAGCCTGCGCTAAGTGCTAAGTCATTCAGTCATGTCTGACTCTTTGCGTCCCCATGAACTGTATTCCGCCAGGCTCCACTGTCCATGGGAGGCTCCAGGCAGGAATACTGGAGTAGGTTGCCATTTCCTTCTTCAGAGGATCTTCCTGACCCAGGGATCAAACCTGCGTCTCTTATGTCTTCTGCATTGGCAGGTGGGTTCTTTACCACTAGCACCACCCACACAGAGCAAATCTGAGCTCCACAGAGGTTGAGCTTCTAGCAGAGCTATCCAACTACTCAGGAACGAGTTGCCTGTCCCTAGAGGTATGCAAGCAGAGGCCATCATGCTGCCACCTTCCTGGAATGCAGTGTGAGGCATTCTGGCACTCAGTGGTATCAAATCAACCTTCGTTCCAGGAGAATGTACCACAGTCAGCATCATGCTAGCATGAGCTGAGCACCTGCTCTGTTCCACAAGTCCATCCGATCCCAACGACTCTGTAGGTTGGGATCACTGGACCTATTTTACAGCCCCTCGGAGAAGGCAAATGGCTTGTTCAGGGTTGCACACATCCTGCTGTCTCCCATACCTGTGCTTTTGCCACTCTGCATCCTGCTTGAAGTCAGTCCCATTGGCGAAAAGCAATCTTTCCATAGGGAAGAGAGATCCTGTCTTCATAACCTTAAAAATCACTGCAAGTTACTGAAAGTTAGCTATGTGCCAGGCACTCTTCCATGCACTTTGCAGAAGTTATCTAATTTAATCCATCTATTAAACTATCTTTCTCCATTGAGTTATGAAGGAACTGACTTCCAAAGTTGAAGTCACTTGCCCAAGGCTACAGCTAGCTGGCCAAGTCAGCCTGACTGTGGGCTTGAGCTCTGCTTCATTCTGATACTTATTATTCAGGCAGGGTACCTCTGGTGGCTCAGATGGTAAAGAGTCTGCCTGCAATTCAGGAGACCTGAGTTTGATCCCTGGGTCAAGAAGATCCCATGGAGGAGGGCATGGCAACCCAACTTCAGTGTTCTTGCCTGGAGAATCCCATGGACAGAGGGGCCTGGTGGGCTACAGTCCATGGGGTCTCAAAGAGTCGGACGTGACTGAGTGACTAAGCTTATGCAGGCAGGGGGCAAACCCAGCAGGCATGCGTGCGGAACAAGAGGAAGACAGTGAGAAAGGGGAGGGGGTGGGGCTGGTCTGGGGCAGCCGTGTGAAAGAGCAGGGCTCACAGGGCTGACAGCAGGCTGGGGAGGTCACTTCCACACCCACACCAAGCCTGGCTGTAGAATGAGATGCTCCCCAAGTTCAGGTGGTTTGTATGGCTAGCTGTGTAGCCTTAGTCAAGTCACTGTCTCTCTCTGAGCCTGGAATAGCCCACAGTTTAAAGCTGAGCTCCAAGCCCAGCAAGGATGAGAGGACAATTTGGGAACTAAGGCAATTAGGCAGAGTCATTAAAAGCTAGGTCCACTCACCAGTTTGCCAGCTAGGAGTGCTTACTTATCCTTCTTGGCGTGGGGCACTTGGGAATGGGATCCAACCACTTGCAAAGCACTGGATCCCAATTATTCAGAGAAAGAGTAGGGGTGGTGGCCAGATCCCAGATATTCACGCACTTTGACTTTTTCAGTCAGGAGCCCCGTTCCCAATCAGCTTCTACCAAGTTGATCTTCTTGGTCTCTTTCACTCATTTCTTTATTCCTTCAACAAACGTTTATTGGGCACCAGCAACACAGCCATTCCAGAGTTCGGCACGTTCGTCCATACCCTTGCTGACTCTAGGATAAGGCTGTTTCCCCCATGGGCCAGGTGAGAGGAAGTGGTTTAGCTCTGGTCACACGGCTGGAAGCGGGCGGGTTCTCACTGGAGCCTATGACCTTGCTGCAGCAGGGCCAGTCCCGCCTGCCGGTGTCTGAGATAAACCCGTAACCCAGGGCCTGCGGCTGGAGCCATGTGCGCGCACGTCTGAAGGCCCTGGATTTCCCACCGTCCTGGCACCTGTCGCAGTTTAGCGGGTTACCATGGTATCGTTCCCCCCAGCACCCCGGGCAGCGGGGACCACCATCTGTTTACACGGCTGTCAGAGGAATTGATGTCATACGAAATTGTCAGCTCAGCAGGATGAGAGGAGGAAGAGTGGGCGGCTCTGAAAGCTTCCAAGCCATCAAAACTCATCTTGATCAAAGCCATGAGCAAGTGGCTGCTCCCCTGAGGGAAACAGAGGGAAAAAAAAAAAAAAAAAAAAAACGGGTAGGCTGTGGAAAAAATTTTCCCTGGAGGAAGAAGCAGGTAGCGATAGTCATGGTTAGTATTACTCTTTCCATTTTTACACTCATTTACAAATCATAAGCTCAAACAGGTAGCAATAGTAATGGTGAGTATGATTCTTTCCATTTTTACATTCATTTACAAATCATAAGCTCATTTTAGCGTCTCACAGCCCTGGGAGATAGGTATCACTACTAGCTCCATTTTACGGATGTTTTAAAATATACGACTGAGGCTCAGAGATGTGAAAAGCTTGCTCAAGGTCATAGCAAACCAGACAGGCGGCCCTGCCCAGAGATGCCTGCGGCAGTTTGTCTGTAAGACCACACCTGGAAGAGGGAGGGAAAGGACCTGAAGAGCTCGGCTGAGAGCCGGGAGTCCCGGCCCCCAATTAGAGCTCCGACAAAGCCAGTGCTGCAATAAAAGCCAGAGCAGCTGGGGGTTGCCCAGAGCTCAACTCAGAGGCATTAAATATCCCTAGAAATATAACTGGAGAGTGGAAATCCATTATTAGCTGCTCAGTATCTGCCCCTCTTCCTCAGCCAACCCACTGACTCTCCTCTGGGAATCAAAATCCTCTAGCCCCACTCCACTGGGGTTTGTGAGAGGCTGACCCACCCCAGATGATCTGGATGTAATCCAACCAGGACACCTCAACTCCAGGCCATGGTGACTGACTCAGGCATAAGCATGTGACCCAAAATGAGCCAATGAGAGCCAGAAAAGAGACTCTCTCCCTTCTGCTGGGCTGATGAAAGGAGATGATGTAAGCCAGAAATAGGCCAGCATCTTGCCCCAGAGGGCAGAGCCTGCCTGAGAAGGGAGCCAGCGCCAGGGAAAGCAAGGCCAGAAAGGGGCAGTGATGGATTTCTCCTGGATCCAGCCAAGCCTGAAGGAGACTCTACTGGACTTATGCTGGCTAATACGTTTTCCCTTTTACTGAGGTAACTGAGTTGCATTTTCTGTCACTTGCATCACCTCTCCTCATCTCAGTGAGAGAACTCTGTGAGACTGGGAGGAATCACTGCAGAAGCTGGGGCAAGAGTGATTCACTACCACCCCCCAGCCCTGGGCTGATTGAATAGCAGTTGCTAAGCTGCCTTCAAAGGAGAGTGGGCAGGGTAACTGCAGGATTTCTGCTAGGTAAGTTATACAAGCTGGGACTAGAATGGAATTGCTAGAGTGAAGGATAGGCTGAGGTGGTCCCCAGAGTCCCCTTTCTTCATCCTAATCTGGGCAACACTGAGCATCACCTCTAAGTAAGTCTTGACCAAGTATTTAAAAAATACTGATTTGAAGAAACTACTAGCCTGCTTAAGTGACCCCTTTTCTCCAGCTAGCCTAAGTACTTTAAAATCTGGTAACTTTGGGAAAATCCCGTTCCCTCTCTGGGCCTCAGTTTTCTCATCTGTAAAGTGGATACTCTCATTTGCATTTTGCTGATGAGGAAGAGGAAGCAGTAAGGGGACAGAACTTGATCAACCTGCACAGTGGAAGGGTCAGGAAGAGCTTGGAGGCTCCCATCTCTCTCTGGGGATCATGGTCCTCCATTTCCAAATAAGGAAAGGTTTTCAACTGGGAAGTTTTTCTTCCTCTAAAAGCATATCTGTCCTTGTTGCTTATTTATTTTCTACACCTGAAACTAATGTAATATTGTAACTTAATTATGTCAGCTTTCCTGGTGGCTCAGACAGTAAAGAATCTGCTTGCAATGCAGGAGACCCAGGTTCGATCCCTTGGTTAGGAAGATCCCCTGGAGAAGGAAATGGCTACCTACTTCAGTATTCTTATCTGGAGAACTCCACTGACAGAGGAGCCTGGTGGGCCACAGTCCATGGAGTGGCAAAGATATACTTCAATGTAAATATATATTTATATCTGTACTTATATATATGCACTTCTTAAAGACACAAACTGAAATATTTATGGGTGAAATGATACTAGGTCTGTGACTTGCTTCAAAATTGTATGGAAGAAAGAGCATGGTTAGAGGTATAGATTAAACAAGAATAGCCAGGAGCTGTTGAAAATGGGGTAATGGATATATGATGGTTATGAAATACTTCTCTATGCTGAAGAAGCTGAAGTTGATGGGCTCCGTGAAGACCTACAAGATCTTCTAGAACTAACAACCAAAAAAGATGTCCTTTCCATCACAGGGGATTGAAATACAAAAATAGAAAGTCAAGAGATATCTGGAATAACAGGCAAATTTGGCCTTGGAGTACAAAATGAAACAGGGCAAAAGCTAGCAGAGTTTTGTCAAGAGAGCATCCTGGTCATAGCAATCATTCTTTCCCAACAACACAAGAGATGACTCTACACATGAACATCACCAGATGGTCAATACCAAATTCAGATTGACTATGTTCTTTTCAGCCAAAGATGGAGAAGCTCTACACAGTCAGCAAAAACAAGACTGGGAGCTGACTGTGGCTCAGATCATGAACTCCTTATTACAAGATTCAGACTTAAATTGAAGAAAGTAGGGAAGGCTCCTGAGTCATTCAGGTATGACCTAAATAAAATTCTTTACGATTACACAGTGAAGGTGATGAATAGATTCAAGGCTTTAGATCTGATAGACAGAGTTCCTGAAGCACTGTGGACAAAGGTTCATAGCATTGTACAGGATGCAGTGACCAAAACCATCCCAAAGAAAAATAAATGCAAGAAAACAAAGTGGCCATCTGGGGAGGATTTACAAACAGCTGAGGAAAAAAGAGAAGGGAAAGGCAAGAGAGAAATGGAAAGATATACCCAACTGAATGGAGAGTTCCAGAGAACAACAAGGAGATATAAGAAAGCCTTCTTAAATGAACAGTGTAAAGAAATAGAGGAAAACAACAGAATGGGAAAGACTAGAGATCTCTTCAAGAAAATTAGAGATACCAAGGGAACAGTTCGTGTAAGGATGGGCACAATAAAGGACAGAAACAGTATGGACCTAACGGAAGCAGAAGAGATTAAGAAGAGGTGGCAAGAATACACAGAATAACTATACAAGAAAGGTCTTAATGACCCAGATAGATTCCAATTTCTTGGGCTCCAAAATCACTGTGGGTGGTAAATGCAGTCAGGAAATTAAAAGACTCTTGCTCCTTGGAAGAAAAACTGTGCAAACCTAGACAGCACATTAAAAAGCAGAGACATCACTTTGCCAACAAGGATCTGTATAGTCCAAGCTATGATTTTTCCAGTAATCATGTATGGACGTGAGTTGGACCATAAAGAAGGCTGAATGCTGAAGAACTGATGCTTTCAAACTATGATGCTGAAGACTCATGTGAGTCCCTCGGATGGCAGGAAGATCAAACCAGTCAGTCTTAAAGGACATCAAGCCTGAGTATTCGTTGGAAGAACTGATGCTGAAGCTGAAGTTCGAATGCTTTGGCCACCCGATTCGATGAGCCAACTCACTGGAAAAGGCCCTGATACTGGGTAAGACTGAGGGCAAGAGGAGAAGTGGGTGACAGAGGATGAGATGGCTGGATGGCATCACTGACTCAATGGACATGAATCTGAGCGAACGGGGAGAAAGTGAAGGACAGGGAAGTCTGGCATACTGTAGTACACGGGGTTGCAAAGAGTTGGACACGACTTAACAACTAAACAACAACAACTAATTCTGTATAGGTTTGATATGTCCAAGATAAAGTGTTAAAAAATAAAAATAAGCCTCCTGGCTTGCTATCAGCGTGGGCTGCTCTGACATGTTTCAACATGCTCCACCATAACCTGGGGCAGGGCCCAGCCCAAGGGAAGTGAAAGAAGCGTTCCTGGGTAATTGATGGAGAATCGCTTGTGCTTTTTGCTCAAGGAGAGGTTTTTCTCTTCCTGCATCTCACACAAGTCGGCAACTTTGTGCTCCTGGACTCACAGGGAGGCTGAGACGGGGCAGGAGGCGAAGCTGCTTAGGTCTTCAGTGACGGTCAGGCGGAATTTTATTGGCTAGAGAGGAGCGGGAGAGGCTTTCTCAGTCTGGACAGGGCTCCACCTTGACAAAGTCCCTTGAATCCTATGGGTGGCATAGAAACCTCAGAACCACCAGTTCTGCTGGAGCCAGGACTGGGGACATCTCCATGGTGATTGACGGGCACCACTGATGCCCACCCAGTGGGAGTGGGGATCTCTCGGAAGCTGTGACAAGGCCTAAGAATGTGTGGTCTTTGCCTTAAACCAAGGGGCAGGCTGCTCCTCTAATGACCACCGCTGACCTTCTGGTCTGTCAGATGAGTCGGGGGGTTGAATTTTAATTTAAACCAAGTTAAAGAAAATGAAGGAATATAGAAAGGTGTGCACCTGACATGGGTGGTAAAATAAAGGAAGAGGCTTTGGAGATGAAAGAGCAGGATTCTGACCTGGTGCTGCTGCTTACAGGCTATGAGACCCTGGCCAAGTTATTTCCCCTCTGAAGACTCAGATTCCCCGCCTGTAATACAGGGACAACAGAAACAACACGATGGGCTTACTGGGAGGGGACGGATGGGGCATGCCCTGTGTGGCGTGAGACACTGACACGGCCTCCAGCTCCCTTACCCACCCAAGCCCCCCGCCACCCTGCCTTTAAGAAGAGGACATTTAAATGGAACTGTAATTCACATGCAGCCAGCAGAGGCTAATTCAGAATTTATTTTTACTCCTTGATTGAATAACAGTTTAAGGGCTGGTATCTCATTTTCTTGGTTGGCTACACAGAGTCCTCTGGAGTCTTGTGCACATAGTCCAGATGTTCCAGTTAAATCCATACATGAGAACAGGTCATCTCTAGAGCCAACAGCCCAGTGAAGCATCATCTTGTCCCCTCAGCATCCACACCGCAAGGAGGGTAAGATTCACGCTGGCCATTCTTGATTTCCCCCATACTTGCTCCTCTGCTGGACTACTCCAGCCCAGGAAATGGAACCCCACGCCCACCCCCACATCCCTGGTTGTCTCCCTGCCTCACATCTCCCCAGTCCACCATCCCCAAGAATTACAACTGTGCCCCAGCCCCCACCTGGGACTCTCTTCACGCGTTTCCACTCCACCTCCTGATGCAAGCAGCCATCTTCCATTATCTAGAGCCTGCTCATTAGTCTCCCTGCATCCCCTGACCCCGCTTTCTCCCCCACATGGCAGCCCGAGTTTTTTCCAAATATAAACTGGAATATTTAAAATATTAATCAAAATCTTCCAAAGGCTTTGTACTGGACTTAAAATAGAAGCTCAGTCCTTATCCTGGCATACCAGTGTCTCTTTTCCCCTGGTCTGTCCTCCCACCTCATCTCATTGATCATGGGCCCATCTTTGTTCACTCAGCTCCAGCCCCTCTGGCTTCCTTATGTCTTTTGAACACACAGGCAAAGCTCTTTCCTACTTCCAAGGCCTTTGTATCTTCTTACAGCTGCCTCCGTCTCATTCCTCAGGTGTCAGTTCAAAGTCCCCTCTTCAGAGAAGCTTTCCCTAACTGCCCCATCTAAAGGAATCCTCTGACCCCCATAACTCTTTGTTTTTTAAATCAGCCAAAGACACCCACTGTATACTGGCCCCTAGGTTATTTCTTTGACACCTGTTAGCTCAAAAGCCCACC
Source organism: Muntiacus reevesi (assembly GCF_963930625.1). Taxonomy (NCBI): domain Eukaryota; kingdom Metazoa; phylum Chordata; class Mammalia; order Artiodactyla; family Cervidae; genus Muntiacus; species Muntiacus reevesi. The sequence continues at coordinate 5,664,516 of NC_089255.1, read as the reverse complement.
AAACTCAAATTTTTATACATCTACCAATTTTTAAAAACCAACAGGCAGATTTTAGTCAATTAAGGCCTGATTGATTTGCATACCCCACAAAGTTACACCTAGTATCTACTGGTCATTGGCAAGATAGGGCTCAAGTTTATAAGACCAAAGCTACTGGGACTTTCCTGCTGATCCAATGGTTAAGGCTCCATGCTTTCACTACTCAATTTTATGTTCTTTATAATACTTACCACTCTGAAATTACCTGGTTACTTGGCTTGCTTGCCTTTTGTTCCTCTGCCTTATTAAAATGTAAAATCCACGTAATCAGTCAATATGTCTATGAAAAGGATATTTGCCTTCACTAGTGATCAAAGAAATTTCAAGGTAAAGTAATGACAGGTTATTTTTTCACGTAAGTTGGTAAAATTTCTAAAGTTGGAGGGTGCTGCATATTGCCAGACTATAGGGGGAAGGGGTAATTGCGTACTCAGCTAATGAGAGTGTGAATGAGCCCCCATCTTAGAAGGTAATTTTAACCTTAAAACAGGCACAGTTCCTGGCCAAGCAATTCCGCTTCTCAGTAACTATCTGTAAAAAAATTCTTATGTCTTCATAAAATGGAATGTTAACAATTATAAATGAACAAAAGAAGACTCTCACTTTTAGGAAGATGGAGTAGATGTATTGTACTTTCCCTATTTCTTCTGCAAAGTACAACTAAAAACCCTGAATGTTGTACATAAAACAAACATTAAAAGACAGAAAGGTGAGAGTAGGCAAATTGGCTAGGGACCTCAGAATCCAAGGAACAACATGATGGTAAGTTCCCCAGGGTTTTTTTGTTTTCTTTTGCTTTGGTTTGGGGTTTCTTGTTGCTTGTTTTGTTTTGTATTGTTTGCCTCATACATTCCAGACTTAGAGCTGAAGAAGCCAGCAACCAAGAAATGCCAACAAGCATAGATACAAAAGGCTCAACAAAAGCTTGCTTTCTCTAGCCAGAGTGGACTGGGAAGGGGACAACTGAGAAAGACAAAAATCTTTTAGACAATAACCACTCTATTCCAGAAAAATCACCGTTCCAGCGTCACCCATACCAACCAATCAGGGAGCCTAGAGTGACGTCCTCGTAAGGCTATAAGAATGTGCCTCAATCTGCCACCCCACCAGCCCCAGTTGATGTCAAAGAAAACCAAGCAGGGGGCAGAAATGAGCCCACACTCCACCCATGATGTCCCAGAGGCCATATAGTGAGCAGTAATACAGCACTCCTATTTCTCCCAACCAGGAAGGTGTCAGTGGAGTCCAGTGTGGGGATCTGGAACTTCCACACCCAATCAGCAGTAATGAGGAGTTCCCACCACCTCAGGTATCAAAGAGGCAAGACAGGAAATCTGGACTTCCATCCCCATCTGGCTACTACATAATAGCACCTACTTTCTCTTGCCAGAGGAGTTTCAAAAGAAACAACCTAAAACAGAAAGCTTAACTAAGATGCAGAGTCTCATAACATAATACTCAAAATACCTAGGTTTTAATCAAATCGCTTATCATACCAAGAGCTAGGAAGATCTCAAACTGAACAAGAAAAGGTAACAACAGATGCCAAAACTAACATGACAAAGATGTTAGATATACAACAAGGATCTTAAAGTAGCCATCCTAAAGATGCTTCAACAAGCAATCATGAATATGCTTGAAGGAAATTAAAAAGTAAAAAGTTGGGAAAAGGAATACAGAGCCCCAGCAAAAGGTAGATAACTATAAAAAAAATCAGATGGAAATTTTAGAACTGAAAATACAGTAACTGAACTTAAAAACAAAAACAAACAAAAAAAGTGGATGAGTTCAGCAGTAGAATTAGAGAACAGAAGAAAGAATCAGAGAACTTGAGAATAGAATAGTCGAAATTACCAAATCTGAACAACAGACAGAAAATAGATTGAAAATATAATTAAAGGAATCTTGGAGACATATGAGAATATAACGAATATCTAACATTTACATCACTGTAGTCCCAGACAAAGATGAAATTTTCTAAACTCATCAGGAGTGGTGATAGTAATATCAGATAAAGTGACATCAGAACAAAGAAAATTACCAGAGGCAGAGAAGGACATTATATAATGATTACAAAATCAGTTCAATAAGAAGATAGCAGTTTTAACTGTGTATGCAATGAAAAACACAGCTGCAAAATATATGAAGTAAAACTGAATAGAACTGAAACAAAAAGACAAAATCTAATGTATATTTGGAGACCTTAACATATTCTCTCAATAACTGAGAAAACTATTAGACATAAAAATTAGACAGAAAATCAGTAAGGATACTAAAGAGCTTAACAACAACAAACAGGGTCTAACTGACATTTATAGAACACTCTACTCAACACCAGCAGAATACACATTCTTTTCAAGTGCCCACAGGACATGTACTAAGATAGACCATGCTCTGGGCCATTAATACTCAAAAAAATAAAAAAGCAAACAAACACAAAAACCAATCTCAACAGATTTAAAACAACTGAAATTACACAGAGTATGCTCTTCAAACACAATGAAGTAAACCTAGAAATCAATAACAGAAATATAGCAGAAAAATCTCTAAATAGTCAGAAAATAAACATGTTTCCAAAGTACTCATGAGTCAAAGAGATAGTCTCAAGGGGTGTCAAAAAGTCCATTGAGCTGAGTAAAAAATGGAAATAGGGTATATCAAAATTTATGCCACAATTCAGGGTAAGACAGACATTTATAGCACTAAGTGCTTACAATGGAAAATAAGAAAAGCCTCAAATCAGTAATCAAAGCACCTACCTTGAGAGCTTAGGAAAAAAGAAAGCAAAATAAACCCCAAATAAGCAGAGAAAAGGAAATAATAAAGAGGAGAAATAAATACAACTGAAAATCATTTTAAAAAATGGCGAAAAGTCAAGGAAAGAAAAAGCTGGTTCCTTGAAAAGGTCAATAAAATTGACAAACTTCTGGCATGACTAATAAAGGGGAGAAGGGAGAATGAGGACTAAAGGCAGGGATATCACTACAGACCTTGCAGACATCAAAAGGATAATAAGAGAACACCATGACAACTCTTCACACATAAATTGACACCTCTGATAAAGTGAATCAGTCCTTGGAAAGCACATACTATCCCCGACTCATCAAATATTAAATAGATCATTTGAATAGCCCCAAGGGCTTTAGCTCAGTTAGTAAAGAATCCACTTGCAATGCAGGAGACCTGGGTTCAATTCCTGGGTCAGGAAGATCCACTGGAAAAGAGATAGATTGCCCACCCCAGTATTCTTGGGCTTCCCTTGTGGCTCAGCTGGTAAAGAATCTACCTGCAATGTGGGAGACCTGAGTTCAATCCCTGGGTTGGGAGGAGCCCCTGGAGAAGGAAAAGGCTACACACTCCAGTATTCTGGCCTGGAAAAGTCCATGGACTGTATAGTCCACAAAGGGTTGAACAAGACTGAGTGCCTTTCATTTTCAAAATTATTAAAGATGTTAAATTCATAATTTAATATTAGAACTTCCAAAAATGGAATCTCCAGACCTGGACCACCAGAGAGTTTTACCAAACATCTAAGAAAAGTTAACATCAATGTTCCACAATCTCTTCCAGAAAATAGAATAGGTGGAAAAACTTCTTAACTCATATTATGAATCTACTATTACTCTTATACCAAAATCAGATAAAGGCAATACAAAAATTTTTTAAATATAGACACGAGGCTTAACAAAATATTAGCAAATAGAATTTGCATTATATAAAAGAATTATACACCACAACATTGGTCTATATTTGAAAAACAATTAATGAAACCTATATTAATGGCCTAAAGAAGAAAAATCACAGGATATACCAACTGATCGGAAAAAGGTATTTGATAAAATTCAATATCCATTCATGATGAATGATAAGAATTCCCAGAAAAACAGAAATGGGGGAAACTTCTTCAACTTGATGAAAGCTTCTACACAAAATCAATAGCTAGCATTAATGTTGAAAGCCCAGTGTACATTTCCTGCTAAGATTAAAAAACAAGGCCAAGATGTCTGATCTCATCACTCTTCTTATTCGACACAATGCTGGAAGTTTTAGATAGTGCAATAAAGCAAGATGAGGAAATAAAAAGAAGGCATGAGGCCAGAGAGTAATAAATAAAGCTGCCAGTATTTGCAGATGCCATGATTATGATTTTATATGTAAGCCTTTCCTGGGCTGCCCGGGTGGCACGAGTGGTGAAGAATCTGCCTGCCAGTGCAGGAGGCACAAGAGACACGAGTCGGATCCCAGGATTGGAGGACCCCCTGGAGTAGGAAGTGCCACTCCACACCAGCATTCTTCCAGGGACAGAAGAGCCTGGCAGGCTACAACCCGCGGGGCTGCGAAGAGTCAGACACGACTGAGCACACACAAACACACAAATATTTCCAAGGAATTTAAAACAAACAAAAAAAGCCCCAAAGCAAACCTATACCATATTGAGTATAAATGAGTTTAGCAAGGTCACAGGATATGAGATAAACATACAAAAATCAATTGTATTTTTATATACTAGCAATGCATACATGGAAGCCAAAATTAAAAACACAATGCCATTTAGAAACACTTGGAAAAAGAGAAACATTTAGGCATAAATCTAACAAAACATGTATGGAACTTGTGCACTGAAAATTATAAAATGCTGATGAAAAAAACTGAAGATCTAAATAAATGGAAAGGCATACTGTGTTCAAGGAGTGGAAGACTTAATAGGTCAATTTTTCCCAAATTAATATTTAAGTTTTAAAAAAATTATTATCAAAATCTAAGCAATATTTTTGTGGATATAGATTAGATTATTCTAAAATTTATGTCAAAAGGCAAAGGAACTTTGCAAGTTTTGAAAAGAAGACTAGACTTCCCTGGTGGCCCAGTGGTTGCGAAGCTGTGCTTCCATCTCAGAGTTTTATCCCTGGGCAAGGATCTAGGATCCTGAATGCCACGCAGTGAGGCCTCAATAAATAAACAAAGTGGGAAAAGCATCCTAGCTGATTTGAAGACTTATTATTTAACTATAGTAATCAGGGTTGTATGGTGTTGATGGAGATATTCAGTTCAGCTCAACTCAGTTGCTCAGTTGTGTCCAACCCTGCGGCCCCACGGACTGCAGCACGCCAGGCCTCCCTGTCCATCACCAACTCCCTGAGCTTACTCAAACTCGTGTCCACTGAGTCAGGGATGCCATCCAACCATCTCATCCTCTGTCATCACCTTCTCCTCCTGCCCTCAATCTTTCCCAGCATCAAGGTCTTTTCCAATGAGTCAGTTCTTTGCATCAAGTGGCCAAAGTATTGGAGTTTCATCTTCAGCATCAGTCCTTCCAATGAATATTCAGGAAACAAAAGAAGAGAATAGAGAACCGAGGAACACACCCACATAAATACACTCCACCAATTTTTGACAAAGGTGCAAAAGCATTTCATTGAATTTCAACAAACAATACTGAAGTAATTGGACATCCATAGGAGAAAAAGAACTCAATCTCATCACTTATATAAAAATTAACTTAAAATGGATTTCAGTGTTCAATCTAAAACTATAAAACTTTCTAAAAAAAAAGAAAAATATAGGAGAAAATCTTCAGGGCCTAGAACCAAGCAGACAGTTCTTAGATTTGATTTGAAAATTCAAATCAATAAAAGGAAAAATTGATAAGTTGGATGGATCTCATTAAAATGAAAAAAAAAAAAGTTTCTCTGTGAAAGATCCTGTTGATAGAATGACAAGACAAGCTACACACTAGGAGAAAATATCGTAAACTAAATATCCAACAAGGACAAGTAACTAGGGTAAATGAAGTATATATTTATTTTATATATATATTTGATAAGTTCTAAGAGTATGTAATTTATATATACTAACATTATATATACCATATAATGTAATATATATACATATCACTCTGTTGTAATTGTTCTGTATCTCAGCTCTACTATTGTTAATATCTTGGTTTTGATACTGTACTATAATTTTGCAAGGTGTTCCCATTGGAGAAACTGATTGAAAGGTATTTAGGATCTGTGTGTATCATTTCTTACAATTGCATGTCAATCTACAATTATCTCAAAATAGTTTAATTAAAAAATAATTGTTGGCAACATTGCTTGTATTCAAGGGAAAAAACTGGAAACAGATTACATATTCTTAAGAAGGGGAATGGTTGTCTATAACATCAGCTCCATAAAATGGAATATTGGTAGAAGCTAAAGGAAAAAGAAAAAAAACTCTCTCTGACCTGAAAAGCTATGTCACAGAACTCTTTATGTAGAATGGTACCATTTATATTAAAATTCACACACACAAAGAATGTGGCTACTGTGTAAATACCCACACCCTACATTCTCAATGACAGCAATGTTACCAAGGGTCAAAAATCAATTTGAGGGAGGCTAAGAAGTCTTACCTTCCTTGTATATAAAGCGCAGATATGTATAGAGTACATAGCAGATAAACGATACAGTAAAAATAATTCATGGGTGAGAGGAGATGTGTTTAGTATTTTTTTAGTATTTAGGAAAAAAAGAGAGAGACTCTTTAGGGGGCAATAATGAAAAAAACAAGTAAAGAATTCCCAGCCTAGACCCGTATTTCTCAGCCTCAGCCCCGCTGACGTTTTGTGATGAGAAGTCTTCACTGTATAAGGCTGTCCTGTCATCGGAGAGGGTTTGGCAGCCTCCCTGGCTTCTACCCGCTTGATGCGGGTAGTACCAACGCCCAGTGTGACAATCAGAAATGTCCCGGGAGGCACAGTTGCCCCTGGTTGAGAACTACTCGACAAAGGAAGTCACAGACCAAACCCCAGCCGTGGGGCAGGCAGTGCGGCAGGAGTGGTGGAGCCACAGCACCTTCATTTTTGACAAGGAGAATATATTCAGGGCTTACTTGTGTCATTAAAAATTAATTTTTCAAAAATGACTCTAACTGGGAAATGCAGTCCTAGAGAAAGGAAAAGACCAGAGAAGCCCTTGGACCTAGATGTAACCCCAGTCCTTCCCCTCCTCACTCCAGGACCACCAGCAAGCACTTGCACCCCACTCCCGCCTCCCCCTATCACCTGCCCTGTCCCTCCAAGGGGAGCCTCTCTGTCTGCCCCTCCTCTTGCATATGCACCCTTTGCGCCCAGATCTCCATGCTCAGGCAGCTCTTGGTCAGGAATGCAGTCTAACACATGCTCATCGCTGGACCCCAAGGTCCTGTCATCCAAGAAGCCCTCGTCACTCCCACCAGCATTTAGAGTCCTCTGCTGTGATGCCACAGAACCGTCTCCCCCTGCAAGATGCACGCATCATTCCCAGCTGTTTACAGAACAGAGTGGACTGCCGCTCGCCCTCCACCTCTGCACCTTCCTTTCAGCTGGGCTCTTAATCTGGTTGGCTTAGCAAATGGGAGGCACCAGCAAAGGATGGAGTGGGGAGGAGACTGGGGTGGGGGTTGAGTCTCTGGCTTCTTTCCAGCTGCCCTCTACCCCACCCCACCCTGCCCTTAGGCAATGCTCCTCCTAGAGTCACATCTCTGGTTTGGTTCAGTTTTGTCCAGTCGCTCAGTTGTGTCCAACTCTTTGACACCACATGGACTGCAGCACGCCAGGCCTCCTTGTCCATCACCAACTTCCGGAGTTTGCCCAAACTCATGTCCATTGAGTCAGTGATGTCATCTAACCATCTCATCCTCTGTCGTCCCCTTCTCCTCCTGCCCCCAATCCCTCCCAGTATCAAGGTCTTTTCCAATGAGTCAGCTCTTCGCATCAGGTGACCATAGTTATGGAGCTTCAGCTTCAGCTTCCAACGAATATTCAGGACTGATTTCGTTTAGGATTGACTGGTTGGATCTCCTTGCAGTCCAAGGGACTCTCAAGAGTCTTCTCAAACACCACAGTTCAAAAGCATCAATTCTTCGGTGCTCAGCTTTATTTATGGTCCAACTCTCACATCCATACATGACTACTGGAAAAACCATATCTTTGACTAGACAGACCTTTGTTGGCAGAGTAAAGTCTCTTCTTTTTAATATGCTGTCTAGGTTTATCATAGCTTTTCTTCCAAGAAGCAAGCATCTTTTAATTTCATGGCTGCAATCACCATCTGCAGTGATTTTGGAGACCAAGAAAATAAAGTCTGTCACTGTTTCTATTGTTTCCCCATCTATTTGCCATGAAGTGATGGCACTGAATGCCATGATCTTGGTTTTTTGAATGTTGAGTTTTAAGCCAGATTTTTCACCCTCCTCTTTCATTTTCATCAAGAGGCTCTTTAGTTCTTCTTTGCTTTCTGCCAGAAGGGTGGTTGTCATCTGGATATCTGAGGCTATTGATATTTCTCCCGGCAATCTTGATTCCAGCTTTACTTCCTTCCAGCTTGTGCCACAACTCTGGAAGGGCTCCAGTAGCCATTTCTTCCTGTGGTCCCGTGTCCCGCGAGGGTGGTAACAGCTTCCCTGGTGATACCGCGTCTCCTGTTGGCCCTGTAACCTGGCCCCATCCTGTGCACTGAGCCCTTTTCAGTTGTCCTCAAATTGTTCCTGACAAGGCCCTGATCTGACACGCATAGCCAACCCCGCAGCTCAACTATGAGCTCCCAGGGCCTGAAAACTGTGTGTTTTCGTTCTGCTTGGTTTTGTTTTTAATCACAGAACTCCAGGGGTCGGCACTGATAAGAGCTAGAACGTGGGCAGGGCTCAATGAAAGTTCACTGAATAAATGGGTGAAAGAATGAAGAATAGGCGGATAGATGGATTTACCAATGAATGGAAGGACAAACGAGCAGATGGATTAGTGTATGGATGGGAGGATGTTCAAACTCTACTTTTGCAAACATGAATAACCGACAGAAATTCTTGAATACTCACAGTTTGCCAGGCATCACACCAAGCCTTTTATGTATCTTCACTCAACCTCTATGACCAGCCTATGAGACAAGAGTATCAACATGAGGAAGGGTTAGGTCACTTGCTCAAAGTCACAGTTGAGAGATGACAAGACTACAGGATTCAATCCCACCAGCCTCCAGGGCCTGCAATCCTGATAGCAAAGGAATATGGCTGGATGACTCCTCCAGGACCCCGAGGTCCACCAGTGTCCTAGGGATGGTCGCCTGGGGCCTCTTCTGTACCATGCCTGTCCCCTATCTCCAGGCCCTGGGTGGTCCTTGCTCTTTAAACAGTGGGCCTACCTTCAGCACACTTCCCTCTGAAATCGCTCTCTACCCCTGTCCATCCTGAGTGTCTCTAAGGACATCTGGCTTGCACGTGTGGGCGCAGAGAGGCACCAGGCCCCTTCCACTCCAACTGACAAGCCCTTGTTTACGTCTTGAGCAGGCAGGAGCTTTGCAGGTCTTTGGGTTTCTGCTCAAAGGAAAAACCTCCTCCCCGGGGAAGGACAGCCTGGGACACCTGTTCCCCACAGGGTTGCAGCCTGGATGTAAAAAGCACCTGCCTAGGAGACATATGATCCCAGATCTGGGGTGTCATGCTGGAACGTTCCCCTCTGATTGCCAGTAAACCTGGGCTCCTGGTGCCTCCTGGCTGGGCCATGGCGAGAAGCAGATGGAAGGTCATCCACCTAAACTGCACGGGTAGTTAGCTGTCACCACATCACAGCCTCAGTCTGCCTTGTTCACCCGCTCACATTTCCCCAAACGTTCCTGAGAACGGTTTGCTTTGGCTGTCTCTGTGAGGATTGCAGTGGCGCTTCCTCCCCATTTGGCAAATGAGGAAATTGAAGCAGAGAGAGCTTCAGAGGGCTGGCAGAGGTCACACTGCAGGACAGGCAGGGTGGGGCTCAAACCCTGGGAGATCCCTGCCTCTCCCCAGTATCCTGCATCCCTCACTGCACCTGCCCCCCACCCCCACCCCCGCGCTCAACTTGGTAGTGGAAGCAGCAGGCATTCTTTATTTCCTTCATTATTTATGCATGGCACGTTTGGAACAGGGCCCCTGGTGATTAAAGCGCCTCGGGACAGAAAAGCCGAGCTCAAACATGAGTGAAAATATTAAAAGGAAAACAAAACAGCAGCATCCACAGGGCTGTCTCCAGGCGGAAGCGCAAGAGGGCCACTGAGGACACGACCTCATCCAGGCGCTCGGGAGGTGACGGCGTCACTTTGGGGCCACCTTCTGGATTCGTCACCCCAGGACCAAGTCAGTCGCCATCATCATCTACAATGGGAGCATCAACCCTAGAGTTTTGGGATCAGGCACCCCTATTTGTATCCCACTTTTGGCTGTGTGACCTTGGGCAGATGAATCAGCCTCTCTGAGGCACAGTGTGCTGGACCTTGGTTTCCAGGGAAGCTGGGAGTATGTGAAATGATGCAGATGAAGTAAAGGAGTGAAGTCACTCATTCACGTCCGACTCTTTGCGACCGCATGAACTGTAGCCTACCAGGCTCCTCGGTCCATGGGATTTTCCAGGCAAGAGTACTGGAGTGGGTTGCCATTTCCTTCTCCAGGGGATCTTTCCAACCCAGGGATTGAACCTGGGTCTCCCGGGTTGCAGGCAGACACTTTACCGTCTGAGCCACGAGGGAAGCCGTAAGCAAAAGACTTACTCCATGGTAGCCTCACTAAGTAACAGATTTCTGTTCTTCTTTTACATTCTAAAAAGCTCTTTTACCCACATTTTAGGGAAGGTGAGCATCCAGATTCTGCATTAGGTAGTCTATGAGGCAGCCTGCCTCCAACTCTAAAGGTGTGAGCGGGGAGAAGTTTATATAACATTTCAAAGCCTCATTTTCCATGTTCTTCAGATGGCACTAACTGTAACCTTTACTGCCAGGTTTGTGTGAAGTTTACATGCAATAATACTCGTAGGGGCTTGTCACAGTACCTGACAAAGGACACGCACTCCATAACTGTTATTAATATTTTCCATCTTTCCAACATGTCCCCTTGTTAGTCAGGATACATATTATTGCCCCTTTTTGCAGGAGGTGGAATGGTTTGCTCAAGGTCACAAAGCCAGGAAATGGCAGGGTGGGAACTCTGCACTGGGCTCCTGACCCTAAGTCAGTGACAATCCATGTCAAGAGTCCTAAGGTGGTTTATGTCACAGGATCCTGTGTTCTTGGTCGGCTTTTGGTCAGCTCTGCCAGAGCAGAAGACTGGAGAACACCTTACTAAAAAAAGAGAAAAAAAGCCTCGAACACAGCTTCAGGCTAATCTGGTTTCAAACCCTCTTTGCAGCTGTGTGACTGTGTGACTGTACACTTAGCCCCCTTGTCGTCAGCTTCTCATATTTAACTCGGCAGTATAACCACTGCCTTCCTATTTGGGGTTGACCTGAGCAGGAAATGAGGATGGGGTAAAAAGGACCAGCCCTGTGCCAAAGATGCAGCAAGGCCTCCGAGAATGCCATCACGCCCTCCCCTGCGCCCACCAGTGCGTCTGTTGTTGCCTCCCCGGGGCTTCTGGCACCAGCTTCCTTCCCGGCCAGAGGGACCTGAGTGACTGAGGGAAACTGACAGTCTGGCTGACAGAGCAGCTTCATCTCCATCAGCCTGCCCCCATCTCAGGCATCTTCCACAGCAGGGTCCTCCCACCTGGTCACCGCCAGATAATGAGGCCGTGAAGGGGGTGGAAGAGCCAGCCCGGATCCCTAGGCCCTGCCTCTCTCTTTCTCTCCCTCTGTCTTCCTCCCAACTCTGACTCCTCTCTCCTTCCCCTCATCCCCCCTGAAACTTTCAAGGAAGCACCCTAAGGCCCCTGATGATGATTCAAAAATTATTACCATCAAAGAAGTACAAGATGACTTAATTCTACAAATTCAGGGGATTCTCACTCTGATCGAGGGCCGCTGAAAATACAAAGTAGAATAGGACATCGCCGTGCACTTGGGGAGCTCCAGAGAAAACTGATGCATCAACAGAACTGTACAAAACAAGAGGATGTCCCATAGCAAGAATTATAACACCTGTCACTTATTTATTAGGCTGTTTGTATGTGCTCCTGTTGAAGACCACAGCTCAGGTTCAGAGGGTTTGTGATTATTGCCCCAGGTCACACAGCCAGCAAGGGATAGAACTGAAATTCCAACTCAAGTCTGTCTAGTCTCAAAACTTGGGCTCCTGCTACTGCAAACTTATCTCTGGATGTCCAAAACACAAAAGAGTAAGTGTACAATATGGAAAGTGAGACAGAATGCAAGTGACAATGTATGATTTTGCCTGGGGGTGGGGGGCAGGAAACACTTCACAGAGCATCCTCATGAGCTGGGGATGGTGGAAGAATGGTGACTGTATATGGGTCTCTATACCTGTGTCTATATTTCCCTTCGTCTATGTCTGTATGTCTGTATCTACTGTCTGGTCTCCCAACTCCTAAGCTCCCCGAACAAAAGTATCACCTCACTCTGCACTGTGTCTGGTGACTATAACTGAATTCACCTAGCTGGGGCTGGGAGTTGACTGGTTAATCACAAAAGTCCATTAAAGCAGAAAAATAATTTAGATAATAAAATATATGCGGCCTGTCTTAGTCCAATCAGGTAGATATGACCACATAGCTTAAATAGGATAGCTTCTAAACAAAAGAAGTTTCTCACAGTTCTGGACGTTGGGAAGTCCGAGATCAAGGTGTCAGCACAGCCGTGTTCTCGTGAAGGCTCCCTGTCTGGATCCTAGCAGCACCTTCTGGCTGTGTGCTCACGTGGTAGAAGGGGCTGTGAGCTCTCTGGGGTCTCTGTTATGAGAACACTAATCCCATTCATAAGAACCCCACCCTCATGACCCCCATCTTCTAATAATATCACATTGGGCACTAGGATTTCAACATACAAATATAGTGGGGGGCGGGGTACTCAAATGCTCAGACCCATACTGCTGCTAAACATCTTATTCTAACTTAAAACATGTAAAATGTACATGTATCAGAACAATATTTAGATGGAAGCCTCTGAGGCCTTGAAGAATAGCCCTGTTGATAGAATTCTGCCTTTCTTTTCTCCATAAACCATAGCCATAATATGTCTAACATTTACACTTCAGGCACCCTCAAAATGAAACTAGAAAAAGCAACCTTGAGTGCAGAATCTTTCTGAATTTTTATGCTTATTTCCCTAATATTTTACAGGTATCTCACCCACACATAATTGGACAAAAGAGAAATTTTAGCAACTGACCTTTATGCAGTGTTTCCAAAAGCATTCAACTTAGTTCTCAAAGAAATAGGACTTTCTTCCCTGTATTTTACTTGTATTGAACTCCTTGTTGTAATTATGTTCTTTAGTTAAATATGACATGAACTGATAAAATATGAATGCAAAAAAGAGAATGTGGTTGTTTCTGTGAAAGCTAGGTTAAATACTTAGGAAACAGTCCATAAAATGAGTTATTTCAAGGTAAAAAATACAAATGACTCCTGCTACATTGCAGCTCAACTGGCAGAGCATGAAGACTTGTGTCAACTCAACTGGAGAAAAAGCTGCTGGCCTTGGTTTTTGCCTGCCACCATCTTCTGGGATTAGGGAAGAGTCATTTATGGAGGGAGATAGTTAAGTGAAAGCCAGATAGAGACGCTTTTATACTTCTGACCCCCTTCCCACAGTGTCCATGCTGGGGAGGACCTGTCCATGCTCCGGCCTGATGCTTCTGCCCCTTCTTCTCCCAAAAGGGAGGAAGAACTAGCAGGACCCTACAACTCTGAACAGCCTGTTTTTACCAGTGGGTAGGGTCCATGTGGCAGGAAAAGGCAGCTCCCTGTCACAGCCGCCTCCCTTCCTCTCACTTTCAGAGCTCTCAGCTCTTGTCTCCTGCCTCGCACTGGTCACAGGAAGTCATCAGGGCGTATCGTGTGAGCGGCTGGAGAGAGAAGTGGATCTGGTAGACGATGAGGCTGGGAAGGAGGAAGCAGGCAGGCATCTGTCTGTGAAGGTCCTGGCTACCAGGCTAAAGCATTTGGACTTTATCCTCCAGGCAACAAGGAGTGATTGAACACGAATCTGTGCCCAAGAAGGTGGCTTGAGCAGTTGACATAGAGAAGGGAGAATTGGAGGAGAATGGAGGCAGGGAGGCACTGAGGAGGCTGCTGCAGCCACCTGGCAAGAGATGAAGAGGTTTAAACTAACACAGGGAGTAAGGTGGGGATGGGGGTGCCCACACCAGACCTAACAATGGATTAGACACTAGGAAGGAAAAAGTCTCTGGTCATGTCCAGGCTTCTGTCTTCATCAGCTGTCGCCACCCTGCCCCCAGTCAGATGGGGAAGGCAGGGGCAGGGGCAGGTGTAGGGTAAGGAAGATGAAGACCTCTGTGTTGGCCATTTAATACGCTTGAGAGGCAGTCGGAAGATTTCCAGAGATGCTCAGACCTACTGAGGAGATGGCCTCTCAGAAGCAGGGCTGTTCTAGCTGCTTAAATCAAGTGAAAGCCACTCTTGGCCTTGAGGATATTTGATTGCTCTTGCTCGATTCAATAACTGGCAGCAGAACAGGTACAGTGGAAAAAAACACGGTTTTGAGATCATCCAGATCTGGGTAGAAATTCCTAGCTCTGCTAATATGCATTCCATGAGGTTTTGAATATGCAATTTCATATCTCCAAGCCTCGGTTTCCTCATCCATCAAGTGGGAATAAAAATACATCTTCATGGACCTCATGCTGTGCTGCCGTGAGCTTAATCACTCAGTTGTGTCCGACTCTATTCGACCCGTGGACTGTAGCCCGCCAGGCTCCTCTGTCCATGGGGATTCTCCAGGCAAGAATACTGGAGTGGGTTGCCACGCCCTTCTCCAGGGGATCTTCCCAACCCAGGGATCAAATCCAGGTTTCCTGCATTGCAGGCAGATTCTTTTCTTTGTGGACTATACTGAGAATCAAATGAGATCACGAATGTAAAGTTCCAAACTAGTACCGAGCACATAATGGTTGTTCAATAAATGGTGCTAACTAGTCATTAGTAGTTTGTAATCTAGAAAATGTCATCTATTCTTTTATTAATCCTACAGAAATCTGAGAGTTGTTAATTCTAGAGTGATGGGTCTAGTAGCTCCAAGGGATTTAAGATATTTATTCCTCGGTTCAACAAGATTTTCTGGGACTCCCCTGGGTGCTGAAAATCTAGGGTACACTTCCAGAGTTTGCCATGTTTCTCCCCACTGCACACACACATCCAAGTGGACAATCACAATCGCCAAGGGGGGTTCCCCCCGACCGTGTAAGCGCTCTCAAGGGCTGAGTTAAGCAGACGCTGCATGCTGGGCACTGGGTATGTAGAGAGTAACCGAGCCAAGCCCACACCCCGGGGGCTTAGGGCCCGGTTCTGGGTGTCAGTGAGTCTTGAATGAGCTTTTCCTCCAGGAACCAGTGTCCACCCCCGCCTCAGGCTCCCTGCCCATGCATAAGGCTGCCAGCCCATCTGTGTCCTTGAGAACATGCTGGGCTCCTGACCCAGGCAGCAGCTGGTCCGCTACCTGCTGCCCCCGACCCGGCTCCGGTCCAACTCAGAGGCAGTGAGGACAGAGAGATCCAATCTGAGTGCTGGGAAGGAGCGTGGAACTCATCCAGGCCACGGAATGTGCATCTCACTGACCCTGGAGCCAGAAAAACTCTTGATTCTCAGCGAACTCGGCCCTCTACCAGCTCTGCAGGTGGAGACGGGCACTTTTCACTCTAGCTTGGCTCCTTATCAGTAAGAGAAATAATACATGTCTACTTCATAGGGTTACTGTAAGGGGCGTGTAAGAGACACACTATTTGAACTATTTTGATTAGAATTGACCAACATTCACTGAATGCAACTCATGGGAAAAAAATGAGGAGGCATTCATTGGTTCAAGGTGTAACTGTGAAGAGTCAAGAGTACATCTAACTTCAAAAGCCAGGCCGTCAAGTGACACCATCAGAGATCTCTCTCTATTGCTGCCTCTTTCTTCTACTGTTCTCCAAAATTGCTTTATTTTCAAACAAATGTTCCCTTGAAGCAGCCCTAGACTTATATTCTACCAGCAGAGAATGTTTCTTTACCAATAATCTTAAGATTGGAAAGGGCTTTGCTTGGCACACTTTAGGCTAAATGTCTACTCCTCAAGCAATCACTGTAACCAGGAAAGTACCACATTCCCACTGGCCAAGCTTAAGCAGTGGCTGTGGTTGAAACCCTGGATTCCAGACTGGCTGAATCCCACCCAGTTCCAACAAGGACTGATAGTGGAGAAAAATGTATCCAAAGAAAAGTAAGGAGGCTATTATAGATAAGAGAATTGTACTGGACATGTCAAAATATAGACATCAGTAAACATGCATAGGGTTTGTTAATTTTCAACAAACAGGGTTAATTCTCAAAATCATTTTTGCTACTATCACTGCTGTCATTACTAACATCACTGTCATCACTGTCACCCTCACAGGCATGTGATAAGTCACATTTGTGTGCTCCTATGAGCCACTGCGCCCATGTAGCCTCCTCTACAACTATTCAAGAAGAAAGCTCTTTGTACTCAGAGCTTCTGAGAGCCTGAGGCTTCCCCCGCTTGCCTGCCCCCTGCAGTTGTCCAGCCTCTGCCTTCATCTTTCTCCAGGTTCTAGGCAGATCTGCTCCAGAGGTGGTGTGTTCTTGCCCAGCATCAGGTACCAGCTTTTCCTCTCATCATATCCTCATAGCTGAGGCCCACTGACCACCATTCTACAGACCCAGTTCTGTTCAAGTTCTGGACAAATCAGGAAGTTTGAAAGAAACCCAGCTGCACTCTCTAAAGCACATCACACAATACCACGCTTCTCCTTTAACTTAACGATCTGTTTCCTTCACTGGAATTTATCCTTGGCCCAACATCCCCAGTCCCTAACTGACTATCTGCATTGGGTGAGCACATCAACAAACCTTTGGTTGCAAGTAACAGGAAACCTCATTCAAATTGACTTTTAAAAATAAAAGGAATATATCAGCTGATGGACATTAAAAATTTTAGAAGTATTTCAGGCTTCAGGCAAAGCTAGATCCAGTAGCTCAGTGACCTTACCAAAGATCTGGTTTCTTTCCCTCTGTTAGCTCTGTCATCTACAGTGTTGCCTTCACCCCAAAGCTGCTACCCTAGTATTCCCAAGATAGATTCAAGTAGCTCCATAGGCTATATGTTTCTACTTTTATGACTACCAGGGAAGAGCAGCTCTTTGTCACAGAACTCTTAGCATAATTTTAGCAAATTAATTCTGATTGGACCAGCTTAGGACCAAAGCCCATGCTTGGTTGTTGTAAGAGATCCATGGTGGGGTCAATCCCAAGCAAAGCACATGTCTGGAGATTTGGAATCCTATTAACATTGAGAAAGGGGGAAGGTTGCTGGCCAGCAGTCAACTTATGTCCATTACTGGATATTTTAAAGAGTTGTGCTCAAACTGCAACTGGAGATGAGCCCAAGCTTTGCTTATATTCTCAGAGACATCCTGCCCTCTCTTTTCACTTAAAGTCTCTTTTGGAGTTGGGAGCCACTTAGTTGAAATTCTTTAACTTCAGTCTGAGTAAAGAGCATTTTGAGTTTCTTTTTATTCCTCTTGTTATTTCTCTGTAAGTTTAGAATCATTTCCAAATAAAACTTTAAAAATATCTATAGTGAATGACCCATGTTTTGCCCCCATAGGTTAAGTTCATATAATCTTGATATTTGCTTTATTTTTGTTGAGGGAATAATAGAAAAGGGGGGAGTATTCTGCAAAGCTGTTCAGAATGTTGGGAGCACTGGGAAGAAATGTCTAAGCTTCGGTTGGCTGGCTGTGCATAAAGGAACGAAAAAAAAAAAAAAAAATCAAAGCCTTCCAAACAAATACTAAGATATGGGACCTCAAAAATAAACGCCTCCAAAGTGGAGCCAAAAGTTACTTTATCAGGGCCATATCTCCTGCCTCAGTTACCCCACTGCTTAATATGGGATTGATGAGAAGGGGCTGGCTTGTTTTCCCCCTTTCCCAGTGAAAGTGTCTGTAGCAGATATACTATGCTTGCCTCATCACTTAGGTTGAAGGAGGAGGCATATAACTTCCCTGTTTAGTGCCCCAGTTCTTCAATTAAGAGGAGTGACACTCCAGGAACTGTACCAAGATCCTGCCACTGAAGAGCCTCACCCACAACTGAACCTGATTTAGATGATGTGATTCTAGACATTGAGCTTCCACCTAACCACATAACAGATGAGATTTAGGGAAAGTACTAGTAAGAGTTAATATAGTTTGCATATGGGAAAAACAAATCATTTCTGATTAGGGAGTAGACCACGGTGGTTTTCAAAGATGACTCCCAAAGTCTTTGACATCCCTCCCATCAAGAGCTTGGGTCTATGTCTATTCTTGGATCAAAGCCAAACTGAGCAATTGGTTGACCAACAGAGTATGGAAAGATTGACACTGTTTGATTTTTAAAGCTAGATGAGAGGCGTGCAGCTTCGGCCTGGTTCTCTTGAGATGTGCACTTCTGGAATCCAGACGTGAGGAAGGCTGACCAGCTGTGACAAGGTCAGGTGGAAAGATACTGGGCCACCATCAGCCCTTAGTCCCAGCTGAGCTCCCAGCTGACCAGCAGCACCAACTTGCCAGCCATGTGAGTCAGCAATCTCAGGGTCGAAGTCAGCAGCCAAGTATCCCCAGATGATGCTGCGTGGAGCCGAGACCAGCCTTCCCCACAAACCCTGCCCAGACTGTGGATTAGTGACCTAAATAGATGATTGTTTCTTATCAAACCACTAACTTTTGAAGTGGCTTATTATGTAGCAAAAGTAACTGGAACACCATGCAAATGGATGCAAAGGCACTTCAAAAAGCATAATTTTGATATCAAAGTATTAAGAGACACCCTTGGGAAATTTTTTTTATCCATGAATATTTGTTCAAAAATGAGCCTCTTGATAAATGTACTGCAAAAGTCAAGTGAAAAATAAAAAAGGTTGTAATGAGCTGTCCAATTTTACTGAAAAAAAATAAACACCCTTAAATTCAACACCTGATTCAATTCTTATTTGTCCTTAAAACCAACTTATCATTTTCATTATGACCTCTGTTTTGTTAAATATAGGCTATCATTCATTTTATTTCATTTTTAAACCCTTGACAAAGTCTAAGTCAAATCTATTAGCCTGAATTTACTACTAAGTGATAGCCCCTACTTGAAGTGGTTCATGTTGAGTGGGGTACTTTTTCTGGTCCCCAATTAATCTTGATAAATCAAGATCCTCTTCAATTACCGTGACCATACATGTAATTGTCTACCAGACTTGCTTTTTCCTTAGCACCATCAGAAGCGGATGTTCCCTTATCTTTCAGGATATCCTCCCGCTGCCAGCCTGCCCATCCTTCAGTGTATGCCCCAGGCCTTCCTCGCACCCACGGCCAAAGGGCATCAGGGATAGCTGTGTCTTTCCACAACCCCACCGCGACCTGCAGTAGCTCGTATCCCACCTCCCAGTCTGCGTTTCCGTTTGTCTCTGCCTCCTTAGTTCTTCGTCTTTCTTTACCCTCTTCTCTGTGCTCGCCTCAGCTTTCCTCTTCTTTCCAGGTGTCTGCTCGGATGATACCAGCCTCTTCCAGGAAATAATGCAGACCAATTCCATCCAGTCCCCAACACCAGTTCACAACGATTGCATTTCTGTCGGATTGGTCCCATTTATCACCAAGAGAAAGAGATAGCAGTTAACCATGCGTTCGTTCTCAAGCTACACTGCCTTGGGGCAAGAGGTCTGTGAATGGGACTTCACATCAGGAAATACCAAATCCAATCTTTTTTCACAA
This sequence comes from Muntiacus reevesi, assembly GCF_963930625.1. Taxonomy (NCBI): domain Eukaryota; kingdom Metazoa; phylum Chordata; class Mammalia; order Artiodactyla; family Cervidae; genus Muntiacus; species Muntiacus reevesi. The sequence continues at coordinate 5,644,780 of NC_089255.1, read as the reverse complement.
ATCTTTGGGGACTCAGAACCAACTAGATAGTGGTTAGAATTCTTTATGTTGAAAGTATCAGAACATCTAACTTAAACTGGTTTAAACAATAAAAGAAATTTGTCCCTCCTTGCTGATCCTGCGCCGGAGAAGACGCACGCTGCTGACCTCGTCTTCTTCGTGCAGCCCTCACCACTGTCTGGAGAACTTTCTTTCCCCTGGGCACAATGGCAACTCTTAAGGACAAACTGATTGCACCAGTTGCAGAAGAAGAGGGAACAGTCCCAAACAATAAGATCACTGTAGTGGGTGTTGGACAAGTTGGTATGGCATGTGCCATCAGCATTCTGGGAAAGTCTCTGACTGATGAGCTTGCTCTCGTGGATGTTTTGGAAGATAAACTCAAGGGAGAAATGATGGACCTGCAGCATGGGAGCTTATTCCTTCAGACACCAAAAATTGTGGCAGACAAAGATTACTCTGTCACTGCCAATTCCAAGATCGTGGTGGTAACTGCAGGAGTTCGCCAGCAAGAGGGGGAGAGTCGCCTGAATTTAGTGCAAAGGAACGTTAACGTCTTCAAGTTCATCATTCCTCAGATTGTCAAGTACAGTCCTGACTGCATCATCATTGTGGTTTCCAACCCAGTGGATATTCTCACATATGTTACCTGGAAACTAAGTGGATTACCCAAGCACCGTGTGATTGGGAGTGGATGTAATCTGGATTCTGCTAGATTTCGCTATCTTATGGCTGAAAAACTTGGCATTCATCCCAGCAGCTGCCACGGATGGATTTTGGGAGAACATGGCGACTCAAGCGTGGCTGTTTGGAGCGGAGTGAATGTGGCAGGCGTTTCTCTCCAGGAACTGAATCCAGAAATGGGAACAGACAATGATAGTAAAAATTGGAAGGAAGTGCATAAGATGGTGGTTGAGAGTGCCTATGAAGTCATCAAGCTAAAAGGATATACCAACTGGGCTATTGGATTAAGTGTGGCTGATCTTATTGAATCCATGTTGAAAAATCTATCCAGGATTCACCCAGTGTCAACAATGGTGAAGGGCATGTATGGCATTGAGAATGAAGTCTTCCTGAGCCTTCCATGTGTCCTGAATGCTCGAGGGTTAACCAGCGTTATCAACCAGAAGCTGAAGGATGAAGAGGTTGCCCAACTCAAGAAGAGTGCAGATACCCTCTGGGGCATCCAAAAGGACCTAAAGGACCTGTGACTTCTGGCTGCGAGGCTGTAGAAACAACTACAATTTGATTAACCACAAGCCTTTAGTTTGCGTCCATGTACATGGAGCACAGTTCGCTTTTGTCTTCCTAAGTCTGTGAATCTGGGCTCCCAGAATCAAAGCCCATGCTTGCTATTAAAGCTTGCAAGATGAGTCCTTGAACAAATAAAATAAACCAGCCAGCGTAAAAAAAAAAATAAAATAAAAAAAAAATAAAAGAAATTTGTTGCCTCACATAAATGGAAAGGGCAGATATTGGCTTAGTTTCAGGGAAGGCTTGGTTCAGGCTCTCAAATGATGCCACCAAGAATCCAATTTCATTCCACATCTCCTCTCTGCCTACTACAACAATATCTTCATTTTAAAGCTAGCTAATCCCTTGTCAGAGGACATCTGTCAGTATCTCCAAAGATTACTAAAGTTCACTTGCCAACAGCTCTATATAAAGTCTCAGAAATGAGTCTTTGTCATTACATTAATTCAGCTCCATCAGAGCGATCCTTCCCCCAACATTCTTCTTGTCCCTGGTCCCCAGTACACACATGCACACACATTCACAGAGAGAGAGAGAGAGAGAAAGCATAAAAGGATGCAAAGGGAAAAAATAAACACTTGTATCACCTCTCAGATAATCCTAGAGATATCAGTCAGTATATGCTTTTTCAGCTTCTTAAAATATATGTTGTTGTTGCTGTTGTTCAGTCACTAAGGCATGTTCATGTTCAGTAGCATGTTACCTGCTACTCTGTGGGACCCCATGGGCTGCAGCACGCCAGGCCTCCCTGTCCTTCACCATCACCTAATTTGCTCAAACTCATGTCCATTGAGTCGGTGATGCCATCCAACCATTTCATCCTCTGTCATCCCCTTCTCCTGCCCTCAATCTTTCCCAGCATCAGGTGCTTTTCCAATGACTCAGCTCTTCCCATCAGGTGGCCAAAGTATTGGAGTTTCAGCTTCAGCATCAGTCTTTCCAAAGAATATTCAGGACTGATTTCCTTTAGGATTGACTGGTTTGATCTCCTTGCAGTCCAAGGTACTCTTAAGGGTCTTCTCCAGCACCACAATTCCAAAGCATCAATTCTTGGCACTCAGCCTTCTTTATGGTCCAACTCTCACATCCATACATGACTACTGGAAAATTGACTATATGGACCTTGTTGGCAAAGTGATATCTTTGCTTTTTAATGCGCTGTCTAGGTTTGTCATAGCTCTCCTTCCAAGGAGAAAGCGCCTTTTAATTTCACGGCAACAGTCATCATCTGCAGATTATATATGTGTATATGTATACATACATATATACATTTGTACACAATAAAAATGTTATACATACTTCATACTTTACAAAATGTTTACTATATACACTCATTTTGAACTTTTCCCTATGTTAATATTCTTTTACAATATGATTTCTAATAGTACCATCTAATTCTGTCCCTGGATCAGTACATCTTTACAGGCGCTCTAATCACCAGTGTTTTTATTTAGAATCTCTAGCTAATGCTTCAGTTTCCTATTGTCAAAAATCTTTATAAAATTATTGTTAATTTTATGAGCCATGATAATGGCATTATGGTTATTTGTAAAAAAGGAAGAAAAAGTTCTTGTTGGTAAGAGGCATAAACTAAGTCAAATGGTAAGATTCTAGGACTTGCTTTAAAATACTCCAGGAAAAATAAAAGTGAGGGGGACAGGAGATGGAGGTTGCTGAACAAGAGAAAAAGTGTTGGGTCTTATTGGCCCTGGTTGGCTGACTTTGATTATGTCACTGGCTGATCCTCGTATAATTTCCATGACTACAGAGATGAAAGTTATTGATGACACATGAGATGAGAGATGAAAGCTACTCTCACAAAGGGGGAAATAGATGTTGAATGACTAGAAATTGACTCCAGACCACAAGTCCTACATACTTCCTGAATGGAAAATGTGTTAAGGTACTTAACCTCCCCCAAGGGGGTGATAACAATTTAAGCCTCACACCTTTTCACATTTTACCACGTTCCTTCCATGCAGCACCTTCTTGGAGCCTCACACGTCCTCTGAAAGGTAAATACTAGTAACCCAGTTGTCCAGATGAGCAAGCTGACATTCAAGCCAAGAATATATGACAGATCAGCAATGGAAATGAACTTGAACTCCTAAGTTCTATATTTTTTCATGAAAGTGCTACTGACTTCTTACAAGATAAGTTTCTAGAAAACCAAATTCAAACCTGCCCCTAAATGGCAAAACCTGGTCCAGGCCTACGTTCTTGGCCCCTGCCCTCCCCTCAGTATACAAACGTATGCACTATGACAGCCAGTTTTATGTTTATGATTCTGAAAACCCTGCATTCCACCGTCTGTGAGTCTGGGGGATGACTTGTCCTGCCTTAAGGCCCCCTGATAGTGTTGTTTCTCGTTGGGCAGGTTCACTGCCAGTTTCCAAACCAACCCCACTGGACTCCAGTCCTTTCTTCTGTTCTTGCCTTTACTCACTCAATGTTCATCGAGTGTCTACCTGGGCCCAAAGTCCTCACCACAGCAGTCAAGCTCCCCCACTTCTATTTCTCTGACTCCCCCTCTAACCACTTTCCCTTTGCTCACCCGAGTCCAGCCAACTGGATCTCCAACTGGATTCCTCAGGTGTGCCAGGCACACTCCCACCCCAGCGCCTTTGCAGTTGCTGCTCGATGCCCACATGGCTTGTCCCCTCGCTTCCTTCCAGCTGTTGCTTAAATAGCACCTTATTAGTGAGAACTTCTCTGACCCACCAGGAAAAAATATTAAAATCCCCAGGACTTCTAGCTCCATCTCTGCTCAAAAATTTCCCATAACAATGTTCACAGCAAATGTCTTACTCATATATATGTTTATTGTGCATCTCCCTGCCCATGAGAAGGTGAGTACTTCAAAAGCAGGGGTTGATGTGTTCATGGATGAATTTTAAGCATCTGAAACCATTCTTGACACGTAGTAGGTGTTCAGTAAATATTTGTTGAAACAATGAATTCTATCAATATAGCCATCTAATCATACTCTTTAGGGTTCTCTAGACATAGATGATATCAGCCTCATGTCTTCTGACATCAGAAGATACAGATGAGACTCTCCAGGGGAATCTCCTTGGAGCCCTTCATGCTCTTAAGGTGCTCCTCTTTCATCCCCATCACAGGAGAGTAGGGTGGTACCCAGAAGGACACTGACTCCAAAGATACCTTCTCTCTTTCTCTCTTTTAACTTCAATCTCTTTGTGCCCTTAAGTTTGGCCACACTTGCTTCCAGTGCTTTGGCCACCAGATGTGAAGGGCCTGATGCTGGGAAAGAGTGAAGGTAAAAGAAGAAGGGGCCAACAGAGGATGAGATGGTTGGATTGTATCCCTGACTCAATGACTGAGTCTGGGCAAGCTCTGGGAGATGGTGAAGGACAGGGAAGCCTGGCATGCTGCAGTCCATGGAGTTGCAAACAGTCCGACACAACTGAGCATCTGAACAACGAAGATGACAAATTTGCTTCAGAATCAATTAGTATGTCTTTCATGGGTGGACTGGCACCTCACTTTGTCTAGGGGTGCTTGGCACCTATATTTTATTTCTGGCTTTTGTGGTGTCACTGAGCTCGAAACAGGCCATCTCAACACCCTGTGATTCAACATATCATCGAATTTTCACAAGAAGCCTGCAACACAGATGTCTTTATCTCTCTTTTGTGGATAGGGAAACTGAAGCTCAGAGAGTCTACCCTCTCTGGTCTCAACTCGAATAAAGGCTCATGAAGTACTTGTCTCTCGTTTGCCCGAGAGGGCTATGCGTAATGTCTTCAGGCCCTGGATGCCACCCCCAGCCAATGAGTCCGGGTCTGACTATGCTGTTTTCTCTGTAGGACTGCCTCCCACCCAGTCATTAGAACATTCTCTACCCCTAGCCAGGCAGTGCCAGAGGAGTTGCTGACCCTGATCAGCTGGACTGCTTGTCCATTGCTGCAATAAGCAGCTTGGTGGGGAGATAAATGATGTGATTATTAGCTCAAATGAGGCTTGGGGATTATCTCTGGATTTTCTCTATCCCTATGGCAGACACAGTGGAGAGGGGAGGGGCTGTGATTTCAGGAGCCAGGGGAGGGTCTAAGTAGCTTGAATTGTACAGCCTGAGGGTGAAGTGGGTTTGGGTTTGGATCCAAGCTCAGTTCACCTCTCTGAGCCTATTCCCTTTCTCTGTACAGGCAAGTGGAGACATACTCAGAATGCTCTTCTCCACCAGAAGAAGATGACTCTCAAAGTTCTGGTTTGAAGGATTTTACATACAACTCTAAAGTTCTACATTAATTACCTCTAATCATCTCCTATCGCAACTCCTCAGCAAATCTTGAAAGAGCAAGCTGAGTTACTATTCAAAACAGCAATAATAATAGCAACCAATGTTTACTGAGCTCTTTTTTTATATACAAGCACTTTACAGGCATATTTCCATTTAATCCCCTCGATAATCCTAAAAAATAGATTCTATTTTATTCTCACTTTAGGTATGAGAAAATTGGGTTTCATGTGGTTTTTCCAGTGTCACAAATTTCTTAAGGGATAAGACCAAGTCTAGAACCCAAGTCCTAATCCCCTAACCAAATTTAAATCCTCTGCTAAATGCCTCGTTTTCACGTGCCACAAATTCTGTGGAATTGTCCTTACATTGGCTTGAACTGGCTTCATTGTGCAATCTTTATGCAGTCTGATTAAACTATTTTTATGAGGACTGACTACACTATGAGCCTCTCTGAGTCCCTGTTTCTTCATCTGTAAACTGAGGGTGAGAACACTTTCCTTCAAATGGCTCTTTTTGGGTTGAATGAGATAAGTGCTCAAGAAATATCAATGTTTCTCCTTTTCCCCTCAAAAATTAGGAGGACTCCCCTCAAAAATTAGGAGAATTCCCCTCATAAGTTGATTTGATGAAATAATGACAGCTGCGATTTTAAGAACATCAATAAAAATAGGAAAGTAAGTCAGGCATGAAATCGATTATGTTGAAAATTTTCATGTCACACAACACCACAACTTCTGAGATGCTGGGCACTGCGGACACAAGAGCTGGATGACATGGAAAGCAGAGTGGAGAATGTCACTCTCACCGAATCAGAAAACATTCCTTGAGCCACTTTTTCAGCACTGTGGGCTCAGAGATAAAAGCAATTGACTTGCTCTCATGGAGATTATATTCTAGTAAAAGAAACAGAAAACAAGTGTTTCAAAGGGCAAAAAGTTATTGAAAACAAAACAAGGTAATCATATGGGATGTAACTTGGGATGAGAGGGGGCTATTTTAGAAAGCACAGGCCGCTAAAACTTCCCAGAGGAGACATTTGTAAAAATGTCTGCATATCGACGGATGCTCAACAACAGAAAGAGTTGAGGTCCTGAGCTGTGAATGAGAGGTTATATATTCAAGGAACGAAAAGAAACTGTGCAGCTGGTGTGGAGTGAGCGAGAGGGTAAGTGGTAGAATAAAAGGATTGAATAACAGATAGGGACCAGACCATGTGAAATCTTTAAAGTTATGATAGGAAGTTTGAGTTTTATTCTGAATTCAACAGCAAAGATGTATTAGAGATGTAAAAGGCTAATAACTTGATCTGTTTCATACTTTTTAAAGCCACATTGGATCCAAACAAATATGAACACTTGATTTATGACGAAGATAGCACATAGAACAGTGCAAGAGAAAATGGTCTTTCTTTCAATAAATGGTGCTATGTCAATGGCGTAGCCATACAGTCAAAAAAATTAATCTTAACCCCTACTTCATACCATGACTAAAATCAATTCTTTGCAGGCTGTAAATCTAAATATAAAAGATAAAGCAATAAAGATTCTAAAAGATAACAAGGAGAATGTTTTCATTATTTTGGATGGACAAAAATTTCTTAAACAGAACACAGAAAGCACTAACTGTAAAGGAAAATTTGATAAATTCAGAATAAAGCTAGCAACTTTTGTTCCTCAAAAGATACCATCAAGAGAGGAAAAAGGCAAGTCACAGGCTGGGAGAAGATATTTACAATATATGTAGCCTGAAAGGATTCTTTCTCAGAATATGTAAAGAGTTCCCATAAATCAATAAGGAAATGACAGATAACACAATAGAATAGCTGATAAAAGAAATGAATAATAATTTCACAAAAGTAATTTTCTAAATAATCATTAAATGTGAATTAGGACTTGATCAGCCATTCAAATTGAAACTACTACATATTCACTGCATAGATAGAATGGCTGAAAGTAAAAATAGGTTGACAACGCAGAGTGTTGTCAAGGATGTGGAGCAAGCAGAACTCTCAAACACAGCTTTTAAGAGTATAAATTGGTATCCCCATTTTGGAGAACCTTTTGGAAATAACTACTAAATTTGAGTATATACACACACCTCACATATTTATTTAATTCATGGGAATATTTTTTAAAAAACCTTACATATATGTATCAAAAGATCTACACAAAATTTGGAAACAGCTGAAAAATCCATCAACAAATTGAGATTAGTCATATAGTGAAATACTTATTGTTGTTATTCAGTCCCTAAGTCATGCCCAACTCTTTGTGACCACCTTGGACTGCAGCATGCCAGGCTTCCCTGTCCTTCACCATCTCCCAGAGTTTGCTCAAACTCATGTCCTTTGAGTCAGTGATGCCATCCAACCATCTCATCCTCTGAAGTCCCTTTCTCCTCCTACCTTCGATCTTTCCCAGCATCAGCGTCTTTTCCAATGAATCAGCTCTTCACATCAGCTGGCCAAAGTACTGGAGTTTTGGCTTCAGCATCAGTCCTTCCAATGAATATTTAGGGTTGATTTCCTTTAGGATTGACTGGTTTGATCTCTTGGCTGTTCAAGAGACTCTCAAGAGTCTTCTCCAGCACCACATTTCGAAAGCATTAATTCTTCAGCACTCAGCCTTCTTTATGGTCCAGCTCTCATGTCCATACATGACTACTGGAAAAATCATAACTTTGACTCTCGACATTTGACAGCAAAATGACATCTCTGCTTTTTAATATGCTGTCTAGGTTCATCACAGCTTTCCTTCCAAGGAGCACATGTCTTTTAATTTTATGGCGCAGTCATCATCCACAGTGACTTGGGAGTCCAAGAAAATAAAGTCTGTCACTGTTTCCACTTTTTTCACATCTATTTGCCATGAAGTGATGGGACCAGATGCCGTGATCTAAGTTTTTTGAATGCTGAGTTTTAAGTCAACTTCTTTACTCTCCCTTTTCACTCTTATCAAGAGGCTCTTTAGTTCCTCTTTGCTTTCTGCCATTGGGATGGTGTCATCTGCATATCTGAGGTTATTACTATTTCTCCCTGCAATCTTGGTTTCAGCTTGTACTTCAACCAGCTTGGCATTTCGCATGATGTACTCTACCTAGAAGTTAAATAAACAGGGTGACAATATACAGCCTTGACATACTTCTTTCTCAATTTGGAACCAGTCTGTTGTTCCATGTTTGGTCCTAACTGTTTCTTCTTGACCTGAATACAGGTTTCTGAGGAGCAGGTAAGGTGGTCTGGTATTCCCATCTCTTGAAGGACTTTCCACAGCTTGTTGTGATCCATACAGTCAAAGGTTTTAGCATAGTCAATGAAGCACAAGTTTTTCTGGAATTCCCTTGCTTTTTCTATGATCCAACAGATGTTGGCAATTTGATCTCTTGTTCCCCTGCCTTTTCTAAATCCAGCTTGTATATCTAGAAATTCTCAGTTCACATATTGTTGAAGCTTAGCTTGAAGGATTTTGAGAATTACCTTGCTAGCATGTGAAATGAGTGCAATTGTCTGGTAGTTTGACCATTCTTTGGCATTGCACTTTGGGATTGGAATGAAAACTGACCTTTTCCAGTCTTGTAGCCACTGTTGAGTTTTCCAAATTTGCTGGCAAATTGAGTGCAGCACTTCCATAGCATCATCTTTTAGGATTTGAAATAGCTAGCTGGTATTCCATCACCTCCACTAGCTTTGTTCTTAGTAATGCTTCCTAAGGCCCACTTGAATTCACACTCCAGAATGTCTGACTCTAGGTGAGTGATCACACACACCATTGTGGTTATCCAGATCATTAACATCTTTTTTTGTACAGTTCTTCTGTGTATTCTTGCCACCTCTTCTTAATATCTTCTGCTTCTGTTAAGTCCTTGCCATTTCTGTCCTTTATTGAGCCCATTTTTGCATGAAATGTCCCTTGGTATCTCTAATTTTCTTGAAGAGATCTCTAGCCTTTCCCATTCTATTGTCTCCTCTATTTCTTTGCATCGTTCCCTTAAGAAGGCTTTCTTGTCTCTCCTTGCTATTCTTTGGAACTCTTCATTGAGATGGGTATATCTTTTCCACTGTTTAGTGGAATACTATACAGTATGAAAAGCAACATGTTGCTGACAAAGGCAACAATATGAATGAATCTCGCAAACATGGTATTGAGCAAAAGATGCCAAACAAAAAACACATGGTAGATGATTTTATAAGTCAGCAACACTCATCTGTAGTGTCAGAAGTCAGACATGCGGCTACCTTTGAGGTAGAGTGAGCGAGCAATAACTGACTTGCCATGAAAGGAACTTGACTGTCTGGGTGCTGGTTGCACAGCTGTGATCACTTTGTGGTGATTAACAGAACACCTGTTTTCACAATTTTTGTTCTTTCTTGTTTGGGATAAGCATTTTAAAAAATCACATTTGGGAGCAAGAGTGGAACCAGGGAGATCAGTTTAAAAGCTCTTGCAATAGTCCATGAAGAAGATGATGATGGGGTGGACAAGATGCGATGTGGCGAAGAAGGGAAGAAGTAGACTAATCCAGGAATTATTTTGGTGGGAAAGCTTGAATGGTCTGCTGATGGACTGGATGCTGAGGAGAAGGAAGAATTTAACAGTGGCCCAAGCAGCTGAGTGGGTGTGGAACCGCTGGCCCAGATGAGGAAGACCAGGACAGGAAACAGCACCATTTAGTTGTCTTCGTATATTACCTCGCTTATTTCCCAACCAACATGCCTTAGTGGCTACTTATATCCCCACTTTACAGAAGAGGAAACTGGGGCTCTCAGAGATTAAATTATTTTCCAGGCTTTCACAGGCAGTCTGGGAGGAAACAGAATAGGAAATTTTATATCTGGGAGACAGTCAGGTATAGTCTTAGAAACTATAGACTCAAGTCAAATAGCCAAAGTTTGATGTCTGCCTCTGTCAGGCAAACCTCATGACTCCTTTTTATCTTCATCCGAGTCATACCTACCTCACAGGGTTAATATATGCCAAGGGCTATAAAGTGGGAAAAAAATGAAAGTGTTAGTTGCTCAGTCATGTGACTCTCTACGATCCCATGGACTGCAGCCTGGCAGGCTACTCTGTCCATGGGATTCTCCAGGCAAGGCCAAACCAGGGATCGAACCCTGGTATCCCACATTGCAGAAAGATTTTTTATCATCTGAACCACCAGAGAAGCCCCAAGTGCTCTAAAGGAGCCTAATATAAGTCAGTCATCTGTAAGTTAGCTATTATCAGGGTCCATGTGGACTTCCCAGAGGGCTGGGGAAACAGAAGGTAGACTTTAGTTCTTGAGCCAAGACTGAGTTTCATTAGCATGGTGATTGCCCTTTAAAACACTGACACAAACAATGGCATGTTATGTTATTGCCACATAATAGAGACCATCGGGACCAAAATTCAGGAGCCAAAAGACATAAAGAGCATACAACAGAGGAAATCCTGGCTTGGCTGGGTGTTGGCAGCCTAGGTGCCAATTTTCTTTTTGGTATGTTGGAGAGGAAAATTGTTGCAATTATTCAGCAACCATTTTGGATAACTAAATTCCAACCTCTTGAAGGTGCTTGGAGGTAGGCGGTCATAGGTTTTTACTTTCCAGAGTCAGTAGTTCAAAGAACTCTACACTCGTGGATTAAGTGATGCTTCTCATCACTTCTCTCTTACTTGAATTATTGTGGCAGCCTCTAAACTAGATTCCTCCAATTTTTCCCTCTTCAACAGATACTTACTAACTGAGCTCCTACATTGTACCAGCTTCTCTGCTAGATACTAGGAACAATAAGAAAAGCCCAAGGATATGGGGCTCTCATGGAGCTTCAGGTCCACATCACTCTAGAGCAGTATTTCTGTTAGTATTATAGAAGGCACTTTGCAAATTATAAAGGACTTATCCAATGTTGTTCTTGCGAGATGATCAAGGTGATGATGGCAGTTATTAAAGAACAGCTCTTGCCTTTCAATGACTCTCTGCTGCCTGTAGGATAAAGGCATACAGTCAAGTTCAAACTGCATTCCAGACTCATTTCCCATCTCTCATCCCTTCCATCAGCCTTAGCCTCCATTCACACCAAACCAAGTCCCTTAATTTCCATACTTCAAAGATCTTGTATATTCCATTCCCTCTGACTGAAATACTTTACCTTCTGTCTGCATAGAAACTCTTAATCCTTCAAGACCAAATCTCAACCTCCCCTCCCCACGGACAGCTTTCATCCCTTCTTCCTCTCCTTCTGCCACACTCTCTACAGGAGTGCTTCTCAAAGGGGTTAAGATACAATAGAATGACCTAAAGATCATCTTTAAATTCCAGGCCATCCATGCTCACCAGACATTCAGATTCAGTAGGTCTGGGGTGTGTAATGGTTAAGAATTCAGGCTTTGAGTCAAACAAACTTAAGTCCCAGCTGAGCTGTTTACCAGCCTCACGACCTTAGCCAAGTTAGTCAACCTCTGTTGCATGCTAAGTCACTTCAGTCGTGTCCCATTCTTTCAACCCCATGGACTGTAGCTCACCAGGCTCCTCTGTCCATTGGATTCTCCAGGCAAGAATACTGGAGTGGGTTGCCATGCCCTCCTCCAAGGGAATCTTCTTGGCCCACAGGTTCTATTAGCTCTGAAAAGCTGGGGATAGAAATAGGTAGGAATGATAAATGAAGACAACATGTGTAAAACACTTAGTATAGTACCTGATACCTGGAAAGGACTGAACAAATTGAAATTGTTATTGAAAAGAATTTCAGTTTATTCTGCACCTGGCAACCTATTCATTTCTTTTCCAACTCGTCCATCTCCAGGTTGAGAACCACTACTGTTATTCATTAAACTGCATTGAAAGTGTAAGTTGCTCAGTCATGTCCAACTTGTTGAGACCCCATGGACTGTAGCCCACCTGGCTCCTCCATCCATGGGATTTTCCAGGCAAGAGTACTGGAGTGGGGCATCATTTCCTTCTCCAGGGTCCACATCTTAGTTCTAGATCCCCAGCACACAGTACAGTACCAAGGAATGGCATCACCACTTACAAGTTGTTTGATCTTGGTTAAGTGAGTCTTGCTCTTTTGACCTCAGCTATGTTTTATGTTGGGGAGAACAATCTCTACCAGGTAAGGTTGCTATGAATATCAAATGGGATTGTGGGTATAGAAGTACTTTCTATACCCACTTTCTATGGTATGGAGAAGGGAGCCAGTGTGGAGAAAAGAGGCTGTGATTCAGGCCTGTCATCTCACAGCCACATATCTATGGCCCTCCACTTCCTCTTCTTCCCCATCCCACGGAATGTCAGTGTGACCTTCTTTCCTTAAATATTCTCAGTTAATTTATACCTAGTAGAAGATTGCATAATGACCTGCACAGTAGCTAAAATCTTCCCAGGGAGAAAGGGACTACAGATGCAGTGGTATGAGGTAAGTGGCCCTCGGATTGCTAATCACCTAAAACACTGCATGTGGTAAGACATTTATGATATTTGCCCTAGTCTCAATTCCAGTTGAAGGAAACCCAATGATCAGCAAGAAAACCTACAAATAAAATAATGTCAGAATAATAATTACTAAGAAAAATGAAGCAGACGATGTCAAAGAGTCGTTCAGAAAGCAAACATTAGTGTGGCCAGCAAAGGCCTCTTTAGGAGCAGACACTTGAGCTGAAACCCAAAAGACAAGAAGGACTCAGACCAAGTTTACAAGGGTCCAAAATAGAGAAAACAGAAAAAAAGAAGTTTTTTTTTTTAAAGTTTTAAAAAGCAGCTTGGTGGAACTGTATCTTTCAGTCATGCTGGTTTGCTCCAAACGGGACCTACTGGATACGTGGCTCTTACCTATGGGTTTGGCTTCCCCCTGGCTGGATAGGGAGATGCACCCTAGGTCTAACTTTTACTCATGGCTTCATATTTTTAGAGCTTCCAGAGAAGCCTACTAACCTGCCACACCTTAAAACTCGTTGGGCAAGATCTGCATTTCACTGGTATGATTATCTGGCTACAATATCTGCTCCCACTCTGGAACCACAGATCAGATATTATGCTACGAGTTGATGCTCTGACTAACTTTCAGCCCATACTGCTGAACAAATACAAATTAGAAAGGTGGTTCTACAAAACAGATTGGCCTTAGATATTCTGAAGGCTGCACAAGGAGGAATTTGTGCCATTATTCATACCCAACATGAGTTACTCACTTTACTAAACACATGAACAAGATGATTCAGACTACGGATTCTCCTGAAGCCTCAGTCACCTCACTTTGGGAAATGTTAACTAGCTCCCCATGGTGGAAAGCTATCTTAATCATAATAATTCTAATTGTTCTGTTTTTGCTGTTTACCTTATATCTGTAACTGTAAAACGGGGTTTGTTTCTAACCATCTGAAAGCTTTTAGGTTACAAACGGTTGTCCAAGTTCCTACGATTGCCACAACTTCCCCCAACTATTACTTGGAGCCCCTGGATCAGAGACCCTCAATATGAGGGTTAGGAGAATACATTGCCTCAACAATTTAGGGACCGTGCCCATCACAGCAGGAAGTAGTTGTGGAATGAAACAACACCCCTTTCCCTTGGCAACATAATTCTCCTAAAAGACAAGGGGGGATGAGAGAGTCAATTCCTAGGCAGGTGCATAAGAGGAGAGAGGGGTCTGGAATTCTCAAGGAGGAGGAAAGGACAAGCATCATTTCTTCTCTACATTCCTTAGTCTTAGTAACAGAAAACATTTTTTTCTTTAAGCCGGGAACTGATGATTACACAACAAACAACTCAGTTTAAACTCTGTACTTGAGGACAGTTTCTCCTTCCTGAAAACCTTCTGGCTAATCCTGTTATCTTAGAATGTAAATCATGGGAGTGGGTCTAGTAAGATCTTTACAACCTTGAGACATTCTTTTGATTTATTGTAATAACTAATTTTAAAAGTTATAACTCCCTTGCTGGCACTAGCAAGGGGGCGCTCTCTGTTCCCCCTTCTGATGTCTGTGTCAGAAGTTTTCTCTGCTCCTTTTTATATTTTAATAAAACTCTGCTACACACACACACAACAAGAGCAGCTTGGTACAAAACAGAAGTTTCTGTAGGTGAAATGACTGAGTCAGGGGTGAGTTGATGGTGATGAGGCAGGAAGGTTAGGCAGGAACGCTGCCACGTGGGACTTTGCAGGCTGTGATTACATATATATTTAATATATACACATATATATATATATTACTTTCCTTTATAAGATTGCTCACTTGAATATATATTCATATGTTGAATGAATTATATGTTGATATAGTCAATATATATGCATATATATTCAAATGAGAGATCACATGAAGGAAGGGAAGTGACTTTGACCTGTTTCTCATGTGTGCGTTCACTCAGCCTATGTAATTCAACTATTCTACTGTGTGTCAGTCACTGTGCTAGGAGACAGAGATACAGAGAAAGACAAAATATGAACCCAGGTTTTATGAGCCTGGTAACAGAGGATATGGGACTTCCCTGGTGGCTCAGAAGGTAAAGCATCTGCCTCCAATGCAGGAGACCTGGGTTCGATCCCTGGGTTGGGAAGATCCCCTGTAGAAGGAAATGGCAACCCACTCCAGTATTCTTGCCTGGAAAACCCCATGGACTTAGGAGCCTGGTGGGCTACAGTCCATGGAGTCACAAAAAGTCAGACACGACTGAGTGACTTCACAACAGAGGATATAGATACACAAGTAAGTACAAAATAGTGTGACAAGAAGCCTAACAAAGGAATGTAGAGGCTGAGAGAGCTTAGAAAAGAGTTGATTGTGCCTTAGGGATTAGGGAAATTTTCATTAAAAATGGAGACACTTTAACTCGCAGACAAAGCATAAGTAGTAAGGGGGAAGAACGTTCCAGCAAGAGGAGCAGCAGGTGCCAAGGCACTGCAGTGACCCTGTTCAGAAGGAATGCTTAGTAGCTCAGTCGTGTCCAGCTCTTTGTGACCCCGTGGACTGCAGCCCACCAGGCTTCTCTGCCTGTGGGGTTTCTCCAGGAAAGAACACTGGAGTGAGTTGCCATGCTGTCCTCCAGGGGATCTTCCCAACCCAGGGATCGAACCCAGGTCTCCGGCATTGCAGACGGATTCACCGTCTGAGCCACCAGGGAAGCTTGTGTTTTATTACAGATGCACGATAAATAGGGCAGGTTTAGAAAGCTCTCTCCAGGGAATGGTAGATGATAGACTGGAGTTAGGTACTAAAGGCAGTCGGACCAGTGAGTGGAGTTTGCAGCAGAGCAGGTACAAGATCTGCATTTGGTCATTGATCCCAGAAACGAAGCGGGGTGGGGGAGAGATGTTTCCAAAGCAGGATGCCCTTTGTCCCTTAAGCAACAGGACCCTGTTGTCTCTAAACTTCAGGACAGAAATGACCCTGGGGAGCTCCCCATGCCTCCCTCTGAGTTACAGACACCTCTGCTGGCGCCCTCTCTCGTCCCCGTCGCCAGCCCCCGCCTCCTTTCTCAGGAAGCTTGGGTCTCCCTGGGAGCGGGTCTGCCCTTGGGGGAGGCCTGTCGGCTCGGCGCCCTGCAGACCGACGGACATTCGGGGCGGATCGAAGAGGGGCTCGGCGCCCCCTGCGTGCCAATGTGCTAGCCCGGGCAGGAGGGAGCGCCTCCGCGGAGGAGTCCAGGAAGAGGGGGCAGGGAGAGGCGCTCCACAACCTCGGTCCCGGGCGCCCTGGTCGGCCGCGGTGGAGCTGCAGCTTCCAACAGGTTCGTAGAACTCGCGCTCGCTCTCGGTTGCGGAGCCGCCACCTCCTCCGCTGGAGCAGGTTCGCGGGAGAGACCCTAGCCATAGGCCCCGCGCTGCTGAGCTCCCTGAGGGCGGCTTCCTCCGCCCTCCTTCCTTCTCCGGGTAGCTCTGCGCTGCCGCCGGCTCTTCCGGGGCGAGGCGGAGGGCGCCACGGGCTCCAACTCGCTTCAGCACCAGCTCGGGGACAGCTCCCGCGCCCCGCCGCGTCCTCTCCCTGGGGTCAGCTCTCGCACCGGCGGACCGCGCCCGCCCGGCCGGCTCGCCTAATGGTTCGGTCTGGGTTCAGTACCACGGTCGCGGAGGACAGTCCTCCGCCCCCGCGGGCTCCGTTCCCCGCGTCAGCACCGTAGCGGCGGACAGCTCTCGCCGGGCGCCAGCTTCCTAGCGAGCCGCGAACAAAGACGGGGCTGGCTGGGGCCTTCCGCGTTCCTTGGGAGTGGGTGGTTGCCTCCGTGGGGGTCTTTCGACTTCCCCCAGAGCAGTGCCAGAGGCGATCAGGGGAGGGGGCCTAGTCATATTCGCGCGTTTCTTGCCTTGGGTCTGCAGTTCGCCAAGGCCTGGCGGTGCAATGGCGGGTCCCAGTTGGAAGTCGGAAAGAGGATGGGAGGGGAGACGGGCACAAAAGGTCCCGGGCTACAGTTGGGCAGGTTGGGCCTAGGCTAAGAGGAAGGAGTGCGCCGCCCCCCCTTTCTTCCAAATCCCCACCTCCACGGCTAGCTCGGGACCGCGGACTTCCATCGCAGAGCCTAACACAGATGCCTAAGGCTGGAAGCTGCAATCACTGACTCCGACTGTCCCCGGAACATCCCTAGAAAGTGTGAGGCTGAGTTTCCGTGGGGGGAAGGGGGCCGAGAAACCGCGGGGAAGCCTCACGAAGCCGGCGGCTACACACTCCCCCTCCCTCCTGCCTGGGGTTCCGCCCCCACCTCCAGAGTGAAGCCCGCAAGGAAAGAAGGGGGAAGGAGGGGGTCTGGGCAGCAGGTTGTGAAAATGGCTTGACCCCGGGAGGTTGCAAGTGGCAAGAAAAGAGGATGAGAAGCTGGGAGGTTCTCAAACAGGGAGGCCGGTTCGGCGACAGGAGATCAAATGTGGAAGAGGAAACCTTTCCTCTGCTGAAGCAGGGAGGGCCCTGGAATCACGTGATCCTCGCTTACTGAGAGTCTCACTGGGAGATGGGAAGACGGAGCTAAGGGGGCAAAGGTAATTTGCCCAAGGTCAGTTAGCAATTTTGTAGCAAAATTGAGCCTAAAATTCAGGCTCCCCAAATCCTGGACTTGTGTAAGATTGATAGGGAAGTCTTGAAATACCAGATGTGCAAAGAAAGGCCAAGTCGTTTCAGTTGAGTTCAAATCTCAGCTCTGTCACTTACTATCCTGTGACCTTGGAAGTGACCTTCTGAGAAGACAGGTTAGTAGTACCCACTTGTAGTGAGGCTTTAATGAAATACCTATGTAATGAGATTAGGGCAGTGCCTGGCACATAATAAGTGCTCAAAAAAAAAATAACTACTATTCCTGATATTATTCCCTCTGTAAACATGTGCTGAGGGCCCTTACATGCCCTGGCTGTGAACTAGGGAGGCAGAGAAGTGTCCTGAAAAGGACGCAGACCGGCACAAGAAGCAGAAAAGTAAACAATTGCAATAAGATATGGTTGTGCTGTAACTGAGTGTGCGAGGCTGTGAGATCACAGAGGCAGAAGTGATGAACTGTGAGGAAAGGAGGAAAACTACCTTGAACAGATGGAACTGTGTGTAGAGGCCTCACGTGTGAAACCACGGCCACCAGGGTGATGTCATTGTGACAGAGGGTCCTCAGGATGGGGACTAGGAAATGAGAATGTAGAGAAAGCTGGAGTCAGTCTCCAAAGGCCCTTTTGTGATGAAATATTTCAAACATATTTTTTAAAAATAGAAAGAATAGTATAATAACCCCCCCCCATACCCATCATCTAGCTTCAACAGTTGGGCAAATTATTTCATCTGTACCCACGTCCACTCTGCACCCACGTCCACTCTCATCACACATACATGTACAAACACACACAAACACAGACTTATTTTGAAGCAAAGCTAAGGCATCCTATCATTTCATACAGAAAGATTTTTAACATCAGCAACAACCTCTGCCATTCAAGTGGCATTCCATGTTAGAAGTCACTAACTCAAACCATGACTTTCTCTTCTTAATGTATTCTGAACATTCCTGTTCCTTAGTATAAAGTTTTGAGAGAAGCCCACACTATGGTGACAAGCCACATGCTTTAGAGAAACTATTTTAGGAAAAGCAAAGGGCATATCAACTCTCTACAGATTTTACCCATCCAGAGTAATCTCTACTACCTATATAGTGACCAGGGGCCAGTGACTATTGGCAAAGCTGATCAAAAGACAAATAGAGCCCCATAAAGAAGAACAAGAAAAGTGAGCTTCCCTTTCAAGTCATCTGAATCATAAGTTCATAAATATAGAAGGTATGAAGTCATGGAAATCATCCAATCCAACAGCCATATTTTACAGATGAAGAAGACAAGGGACACAGTTGGGGATGCATCCAAGTTCCTACAGGGCTGAGACCAGAGCCAAGGCCTTTGAACTTAAAACCCAGACTTCTTTTCAGTTCTCCATTTTGCCCAAAAGATTAGGCCTTAGAGTTTCTCAGGCCCTCCAGTTGAGATGCCATTTCCTTCCCCATCTCAAAGAAGCTGGAAGGAAGAGGCAGAAGTAGGGCAAGAAGGGTCCTTTCTGGTTCTCGAGAGGATGACAATGTCTGACAATTGGTCTCTGAGGTACCCTGACACAGCTCCCTCTTATATCTTTTTGGAGAAAGTCGAGGATGATGGTACCTCTATTCCAGCTGCTACACATTAGCAATAGCTCTGCAGTCAGACACCTAGACCTTAATTCTGTGCATGTGTGTCCATCCTGCCTGCTTTAACCAGAAGCATGTGAAGACTTCCCATTTGCCCTGAATTTGGCTGCACATCCCTCTTGGCTGCAGATAGCCCCTCCTCTGGGGTGTTAAGTGAGTAGTGTCTGGCCCAGGTGCTGGTAGGACTCAACTCTTGTGCCTTCCTGGAGCATGATGTCTCCCCTGTTATTGATGAAATGTGATAGCTGTGACGAGTGTGTGCGCTCCCATTGGGCTCTGGGCACTTCGCAAGTCAGCAGTCTTGCTTTTCAGGGATGTCCCTGCCTGCAAAATGGTGAGGGCAATATCTCACAAGTTTCCTTGAGTCTTAGTTGGACAAATTAAAACATGTGTAAGAAGTTTAAGCATCCCTGATGAAGAGAAGTCAGCAGAGAATAGTCAATAAAGTGGACTTATTTCTAGGAGCATGGTTGCAGGTAGGATGTAGGAGGGTAATGAAGATCATGAATTTCAGCTTGTGAAATTATCCCAGCTTTTAGCCTGAGATGAGACCAAATTAGATAAATTATATTATATTATCCGGACTTAGTTGAATTGTAGCTCCCCAAAGAGACCTTGGAGAGTATCTACTCTTCCTTCAACATGAACTCATTGAGTGGCTATTATGTCAGGCACTGTTCCTCGTGCTGAGCAAGACCCTCCAGATCCCTGCTTCATGGGGCTTACAGACTTGCAATAGACACAGTCGTTAACAATGAGTAAAAGGTGAAAGCATCTAAGCAAACGAACAATAAGGTCTGTCTGCAAAGGTGACATGGGACTGAAGCCCAAATCACAAAAACAGTCGGTCATGTGTGGACGTGGGGCAAAATGTTCCAGGAGAAGAAATAGCTCTATAGAGTGTCTATTGTGAGCCTGGACTATCTGCAGACAGACAGGAACCAAAGTGGATAGGAGCCAAGTGAGGGAGAAGGGGAGTGGTGGCAGATAAGGAGGGGTGGGCAGGGACCAGCCCATGTAAAACCTTCTAAGTGCAATGGATTGTCACTGGACGGTTCAAGCAGTGGAGTGATAAAAACTAGTTTTGTTTTTAAAAGCTGCCTCTGGTTGCTGCATGGAGAGTGGATGATCCAGGAATGCTGGGCTGGGCAAGAGGGAGCAGAGAGGGTGAAACACAGCCTCCCCCGTTGAGATGCTCAGCATCCAACAGAGAAGACAAGACCCAAACCAGAACAACAGTCTTCCATGGGCAGGGCTATTGTGGTGAGATGTGCAAGGCGTCGCGGGAACCCAGAGACAAGAAGAACTCACTCAACCTCGGAGACATCAGGGAAGGCTTCCTGGAAGCGGGCAATGTCTGCTGAATTGTATCTGGAAAAGGAGATGGTAGGGTTCGTGTCCGAAACAGACAGAGAGGGAACGTAGTGGCAGCGGGATGCAGGGGGTGAGCGCCAGCCTGTCTGGGTCCATTTAGCAGCTGTGTATCCTCACGCAGATTACCTACCTCTCTGTGTCTCAGGGTCCCCATCTTTAAGATGGAGATGAGAATTACAACACATTTCAAGGTGCTTCTGTTAGGATTAAACAAGTTACATTTTGTGAAGCATTTAGACAGTGCCTGGCACTTAGAAAGTGACAAATGAGCGTTGGTTAAATGAAAATGTGGAAAAACGGGGATGGGAAGGCAGGGAACATGTGCCGGGAAAGTTCAAGTAGAGCCCCACACTGAGGGGCCTTGAGGATCAGGCCAGGGAGGCCCACCTTGGTTTGTCTGGTTTTTGTCTGCAAGCCAGTGGCTGTTACGGCTGCTCTGGGTCTCTGCTGGGGCACTCGGTCTTCCTCTAGTCGAGGTGCATGGGCTTCTCCTGTTGCAGGGCGTGAACTCTAGAGCTTGTGGGTGCAGTAGTTGTGGCGATGGCCTTAGTTGCCCTCAGGCATGTGAATCTTAGTTCCCTGACCAGGATCAACTCAGGTTCCCTACTTTGTAAGGTGATTCTTTACCACTGGACCACCAGGGAAGTTTCCCATCTTGCATTTTTTGTTTGTTTGTTTTTCTTTTTTTTCTTTTTTTTTTTTTTTTTTTTGCAGTGAGAAGTCATCAAAGTCTCTTAAGCAGGGGGAATTAGGGGTGGAGAATAAACTGAAACCCAAAGGCCCAGAAATAGAAAGGAACCTACCCAGAGTCACAGAGCCAGTTACTAGACACTGTCATCTGTCTCCCCTACAGGTCCATTATTGTAGGAGGGCAAGGACAGTATATATTTTATTTTGTTCTCCACTGCAGCATCAGGGTTATAAGAATGCCTAGGATAGTCTCAGTAAATATTTGTAGATACGCTGCTGAACCAATGAACAAATGGGGCAGGGAAAGTCAGAATCCTTGAATCCTCGAGAAGGTCAGGGCATTTTGGACAGTGGAGAAACTGCTCTCAGAAAAACAAATTCCTGGAGATGTTGACTTGGGGGCCTCAAGCCCCTCCAAACCCCAGCTTCCCCTGTGGCAGAGACACTGCTGCCCACAGTCCGCCAGGCACCCCTCAAATTGCAGCAAGCAGGCTGCATGGGGTTCAGAAGTTAATCTTGGTAAAGTGCCTGGAAGATGAGAACCGTTCCGCAGACATTCAGGGTGGTAATTGCCAATGCAGAGAAAATGTATCTCTCCATTGGCGAGAAGCAGGACTTTGTGTTCCACAGAAACCAGCCTTTAGAATTCCTGTCTCTGACTTGTCAGAGAGCTGTGACAGCCGGGCGGGCAAGTAGGGTCTTGCAGTTCAAGCAGCAGATGGCAAGATACTCAGAGGCACTCGGATCCAGTTTTCGTGTTGTTGACTATCTCCTCTGAGCCAGGCATGGAAGTGGGCACATCTCCAAACTGGGGAGAACCCCGGCCCCAGCCCTTCCCAGCTGGGTGAACTTGGGCAAGTCCTTGCACCTTTCTGGACTTCAGGTTCATCATCTGTGAAATGGGGACACTGCAGCCAGTCTGCCCAGGCCGTTTGATTCTGACAGCGTGGGCTTAGGGTTGTACGTCATTTCACAAATGTGGAAACTGAAGCTCAGGATATGGCTCATTGGCCCCTCAGTACTTACTGAGCACCTGTGATGGGCCAGTAACTCTTGCGGGACCTGGAGAGTCAGTGAAGAATGAAATGAAAACACATTCTAGTGCAGACAGAGGAAGCAAGCGAGTAAACAAATATAATTCCACCAAGTTATGTAAGTGCTAGGAAGGAAATAAAAGAGGAGGTGTGCTAAGGAGAGTGGGGCTGCTTAGGTAAGGCAGGCTGGGGAAGCTTGATGGAAGAGACATGGAAACCGACATCTGGATAGGGAGAAGCAGCTGGCCATGAAGCAGCTGTCCAGGCAGAAAGTGCAAAGGGCCTGGGGCAGGAATAAGCCTGATGAGATCACAGGACAGAAACCTACTGAGCAAAGGGGAAGGTGGTAGAGAAGAGGGCAGAGCTGGCAGGGCCTTGAAGACTGGTTGAAGCAGAGAAGTGACAGAATCTAACTTCTGAGTCATTTACCTCCATCTCCCTAGCCATAAGGGGCTTGATGTGGCAAAGCCCACATCAGAGAGATCCCTGGGACCTCTTCAGACCCACAGTCCCCACTGCCATCTCTGGAGCAGGTCAGCCAAAGGGCAAGCAAAATGATGGATTCTCCTGCTGGGAAATAAATCCATCAGCTGGCTGGCTGCCGGGTGGGCACCGCAGTGCCTCGCAGGCAGCATCCTAATGCCTCGAGGCAAGAGAGGGAGGGAGAGGACACAGGGCTGGCCCCGGCTGGGGGGTGGCAGGTGGGAGAGGCACCTGTCTTAGGTGCAAAATGTAAGGGGATGCTAGAAAGCTCAGTCATCAACACAAATATCCTTTTGTGCAGTATTTTTTAATAAGATTAATGCAAAAAATCTATGATGATTAAAATACAAAATATTTTCAAATAAAGACAGGATTCCAAAAGAGGTTGAAAGATGAGTCATTCATGTGCAGGATGTAATCCTGACTCTCAGATGCTCACTCCCCTGCAGGGACACTTCCTGGGCCAGGGCCCTGTTCCCACAGGGAGCCAGCATCTAAAACTAGTCTGTTCTTGATGAGCTGAAAGAAACAAACATCTCCAAACAGGGACTCAGAGATCACCGCTTGCTTCAGTTGTGGAGAAAGAGCTCAAGCAGGGACCACACAGCTTGGAGGCAATGCTAGGCCCGCAACCCCCAGGGTACAACATTAGTCAAGCAGTTCGAACCCATGTCTTGCACATGGTGGGATCCTGAGCAGGTCAGGCAAAGGGCAAGCACAGTGACGGATTAAGTAAGACGCTTTGCCTCCCAAGTCTCAGTTCCCATCTGTGACCCTGGTGCCAATTAAACCTGATCCCCAGGATTCAATAAAATAAAGTCCCCTGGTGACTCAGAAAGTAAAGCATCTGCCTGCAATACAGGAGACCCGGGTTCGATCCCTGGGTTGGGAATATCCCCTGGAGAAGGAAATGGCAACCCACTCCAATACTCTTGCCTGGAAAATCCCATGGAAGGAGGAGCCTGGTAGGCTACAGTCCATGGGGTCACAAAGAGTCGGAAGCGACTTCACTTTCACTTTTAAGTCTTCTAGGACCTAACTGGGCCTTCCCCAGAGGTTCAGTGGTAAAGAGTTTGCCTGCAATGCCGAAGATGCAGGAGATACGAATTTGATCCCTGGCCCAGGAAGATCCCCTGGAGGAGGGAATGGCCACCCACTCCAGTATTCTTACCTGGAACATTTCAATGACAGAGGAGCCTGGGGGTGGCTACAGTCCATGGGGTCGCAAAGAGTTGAACATGATTGAAGTGACTGAGCACGCACGCACGCACAGGACCCAGTTACACCAAGTGGATCACAAACCCGAAAAGTCAGTATCTTCTGGGAACGTATTAGAAATGAGGAAGTGCAGCTGCTTCCCATACCCATGGAATCAGAATCTGCATTTTAACGAGATTCCCTGGGAAGGGGTGGCATGCTTGTGAAAGCCTGAGAAAGTGGTCGATTCTTGCCATTTGGAAGATGTACACAAAAATGACAGGCTTGCCCCTGTGCCCACCAGACCCTGAGTTAGATCCTGACTTGAGGCAAGAGGAAAAACCAAAGATGGAGAGGCGAGATGCTGGTGTGGCCACCTCACCAAATTTTGAACAGTCAAGTATTGAAGCCAGGGAGTCTGGCTGAGCCCCTTCTATACTTAACCATGGAGGCCCCCCATTTGTTCACCTGGAAAATGGGAATAATAATAGTTGCCTTACTGATTGTTGTGAAATATGAAATCATTGTGCTAAAGATCACTGAATGCTTGTTGCTGGTGGGGTGGGTGGCGTCTAATACATCATTACTGAGCACTGTCCATGTGATGAAATAGGTAACATTCGTTTAGCTCTTTGTCATTTACAAAGCACTTTCCTGCATACCATCACCTGACTCTCGACCCTTTGGGTGAGAAAGCATGAAATTTATTTACTTTATAGAGGAAAGTACTCTAGGCTCAAAAATATACAGTGACTTGTCCAAGCAAACCAGGATTTAAATGCCTGGAGTCCAACACTAAAATCCATGCCATCATCAGAGCATCCAACAATAACCACAGAAAAGACTAAACACGGGAATAACTGGAATAAGACCGTATTATACACTGGGGATGGTCTTGTTCAGTCTCCTTATTTTACTGAAGGGAACACTGAGGCCCCAGGAGTGGAAGACACTTGACCAAGGTTACTCAGACAGAGCACCAGCCCTGCGGTCAGAATGCAGCTCATGAGGCCCTCAGTCCAGGGCCTTGTTCAGTGTCCACACCCCTCATCACACAGGCCAGCCTCCACCCGATCAGCCCTGGGGTGGGGTGCTGGCAGCCAGGGGTGCAAGACCAGTCTAGTGGATGGGAGGGACCCCAACTCCTCCTTCCACTCCAGCCCGGCTAGAATAGGGAGTGCAGAGGCTGCAGTTGCCAAGGTGAAGCCTTCGAGGTTGCTAGGACACATTTTGGGAGCAGTCAGGTGGCAGAGGAGGGTTCAGTTGGGCTGAGGCTGGGGCAGAGAAGACGACCTGACCCACTGGTCTTCTTGGAGTTGCGGGAGGACTTCCAACTCTGCAGGGCGGATCAGCCAACCGGAGGGCTGACTTGCAGAGAACCCACAGCTCTGTACTCAACTCACCGCCCAAGCCTGGGGGCTGAGAGGCTCTTTTCTCTGCCCTGCGCCTCATCAAACACAAGCCTTCCTGCTGAGTCCTCTCATCCCCCCAGCCACATCAGCTCCCTTCCAGAAGGAGCTCTCTAGAGCTCAAAGCCAAGCCCTGCAGGGCCCTCCAGGATCCTCGGGGTGAAGCCCACACCCTGCTGAACTGAGCCCCCCAACCTGGCACCAACAATCTCCCAGCCTCATCTTTCTTTCTCCCCAAGGCTCTGGCCAAACCTAACTTCTCCAAGTGCCTGGGAAGACCATGCTCTCTTGATGCCTTTGCAGATGCTCTTCCCTCTGCCTGGGAAACCCTTCCAGCCCCACTGTCCCTAAGCCTCTGCTCCAGACTCTATCTCAGGGAAGCCCTCCCACTGCCTCCTGGCAGTGAGTCTCCTCTGCCCAGCCCACTCTCAGGTGGGTGGCTCATCATGTTTTAACTATCCACTTCCCTCTTTGGGCCCCAATTAGGTTGTGAGCTTTATAACACCTCACTCTAGAGTAAGCCCAGGTTCCAGCAGTGCAAGATTAGTACTTCTCAGAGCATCTGTGCCCTCCTCTGTGATGAGGAGGATGACCTTGGCCTTGCCAGGCTAACGAGAGGATTAGAGATTGTGGATGTGAAGGACTTGACACGACTCAGTTACACTGAAGCTGCGGTCACCATCCTGTTGCTTATGTCAGTAACACGGACACCAGGCATAGAGGGCTCACCTGTAAACCTGTGCCAAATGGGTCCCTCAGCTGCCCAGTGAGCGAATCGCCAGGCACGAAAGCTCTAGAAAGAGCAAAGCCCCGTTCTGGTGTGAGTCATAATAACTCCATAACACTCTTGATTCCCATAAGTCTCCAGACCTGTGTTGTCCCAACACACCCTCTGCCTACCCTTCACTCACTAAACAAAAATTATTAAGTACCTACTATGTGCCAGGCAAAGCAGTAGGTAGACACGAAGCACTTGATTGCAATACCTACATTTCTCTCCTTGCCTCCCCACCTTTTTTTTGAAGTATAGTTGATTTACAATGTTTTGTTAATTTCTGCTATACAACAAAATGACTCAGTTATACACATATTCTTTTTTTATTGTTTTCCATTCTGGTTTATTCCGGGAGATTGGATATAGTTCCCTGTGCTCTATAGTAGGACCTTCTTGTTTATCCATTCCAAATGTAACAGTTCACATCTACTGACCCCAAACTGCCTATCAGGGTCAGCCTCCCAACTCAACACGCAGACCCTGCTCAGAGGCGCTCCCGGCAGCCAGCAGGCCCAACCAAAGACCCCCGACCCCGACCCCCGCCTCACCAGTGAGGAAAAAACAGCTCTGCCCTTTTGCCAATCCAGCTGCTAGCTTTAAATTCAAATACTGTCAGCCTCCCCAGAGCAGGCAGCCCGCATGCCCTTTCACTGTGCTGTTACCAGCGTTTAGAACAGGGCCTGGCACAGTTGTCCAGCCTCTTATTTATGTGTTCATTCACTCACTCAGCAGATATTTATCAAGGCCTGCTAAGTGCCAGGCTCCGGGGAGCCAGCAGCAGGGCCCTTCCTCACTCCACTCCTCTCTCAGTGGAGGGGCTGAGCGGGCAGAGGGGATTCTGTTAGGAGGTGATGGTGCCAGGAGCTGTTGAGACCCAGCGGGTTAGGGGTGTGCTACCCAGGGTGGTCCTGGAAGACCACCAGTGATGGAAAGGGCCTTGAGTGGGCTGACCTATTGGAACCCCTGACCTGGGGCCAACCCCCCATCCCCAGCTCTGTCGCTGAGACCGGAATCTCCACGTCGTGTGTCACAGCAAGCAGGACCTTGGTCGCGGCAGGAAGAGAAAATATTCGAGGAGGAGATGACAGGTTGCGCTCAGGTCCCTGCAGTGGCTGAGGCCTTGGCATCCAGCCCAGAGAGGAGCTGACTGCAGCAGGAGAGAGAGAGTGAGGGCTGCAGGGTCTCGCCCGGCCCCACACTCTCCCCTGTGAGTGAGTAACCGGGCGGATCACGTCCGCTTCCAGCCCCTGTGTGCGCACCTACGACGTGGGAGCGGAACATCGACCTCGTTCTTCTGAGCCGTGTGAAGGCAAATCTAGCAAATTTGCTGAGCATTGCTCAATCGATAAATACTTACTGGGTACCCTTTGCCTTTTTAGGTATATCTGGTACCTCCTAGAAGAGAGCAGAGGAAGGCAATTAGGATATCAGGGGCTACCATGTAATAGAAATCTTCATAGGCATTATCTTACATAACACCACCACCAATAATACTAGAGGCTTCCCTGATGGTTCAAGCAGTAAAGAATCTGCCGGCAATGTAGGAGACCCGGGTTCCATCTCTGGGTTGGGAAGATCCCCCGGAGGGGGGCATGGCTACCCACTCCGGTATTCTTGCTGGGAGAATCCCAAGGTCAGAGGAGCTTGGGGAGATTACAGTCCACAGCGTCACAAAGGACTGGACATGACTGAGTGACTAACTCTAATATTAACTAACCAATAACAGTAACAAGCACCTATATGGCACAATACATGAAGCTGGTGCTATTAGTAGCCCCATTCTATACAGGAGGAAACAGGCTCAGAGAAATGGAATGGATTTCCCCAAAGCCAGAACGCAAACCCAGATCTGACCGACCGTAAATCCCACCCACTGACACCAGTCAGAAATCACAAGGAAGCCAGAAAGCAGTGTGATCAGTGGTACCGCAGCCGCATTGCCTGAACCGGGGACTAAGACGGACGGCTGCTGTCAGGAGCAGGCGAGGTGGGGTCAGGGTTGGGTCTCCTGCCAAGCAGGACCCCTCCTGAACTGCCCAGCCGTTTGCCAGAACCCAGAGGATCAGTGTGGCCTCAAAGGGGCAAGGGCTCATCTGTCAGGGGGATCTGGGGAGGGGTGCCCATTCAGGAAGCCGCCCCACTCCCTGCAGCCCTCTCCCCTCCGCCCTCACCACCCTCTCCCCCTCTGGGAAGTCTGTGGGTCTCTGGCATGCTGCCGGCTCGCCTGGTAACAGAAGGTTCCTGCCTCTCAGCTCAGCCAGGAAGCAAAGGTAAGGGTGCTGCCCAGGCTCACGCCCATATGCAGTGCTCAGCACGCCCCCCACTCCTGGTGACAGTGGTCATGACGTTACTTCCCCATGGTGGTCACCAAGAGCACTCCCCAGTGGGAATGAGATGGGTCAGTCTGGCAACACGTTAGAATGGCGCTAGCTCACATTACAACAGAGAAGAATGTCTTTGTGTGTGCTACCTTATTCAATGATGACCTTCCCTCCCCAAAACACCTGAGGTATCATCCCCAGGTTACAAATGAGGAAACTGAAGCACAGAGCAAGGGAAGGACTTGCCTGAAGACAGACAGCTGCAGGTGGCTAAGCCTGAGCTTCTACCTTCTTTTTCCTGTCTGTATCCCCAAGTGGCCTATGTACCTTTTAGGTGGTTGGTATTTGTTGGACAGATGAATGAGTGAAGTAATGAACTGCCTAAGATCAATGGCAGGGCAGAGCAGAGCTGGGAGCTTACTCTCCTCTCACTCCCAGCTCCTATGCCTTTTGTTGAGCTTCTGCATTGATGAGCTTAACACTCCACTCTGCACCCCCACCCCAGGACCTCAAGCGTCTCAAGTGTGATGTTCATTATCCCCACCCCCGCAGCAGACAAAATGATGAAAGGTGGGCCAGTCAGCCTTGGTTACTCCTCCAGGTGGCCCCCAAGCTTGGATCACACCCAGCATCCCTTCATCCATCCACCTCGCCTCTTCCTCACCACCCACTACCAGTAATCCAACGTGCATAGTTGTAAACTTGTTTCTTTAAATAAACAGTCTTGAGTTTCATACCAAATAGTCTTTTAAGAGGAGGAACATCTCCAGGCCACCTCGTATTTAGCATACACTGAGCCACATATTTGCACAGAGAGAGTGTGTGTGGATATAGAGATCGCTTGATCGCTATAGATATCATTGCTCATCCAGATGGGAGCTATTTATGATGCTGAGTCACTCGCAGAGAATGCCACTGAGGGATTCCAGGCTGGGCTCTGAGCCCCAGCATCACAGACCTCGTGGCTCTTTGCCTCATCCTCACTTTTCACAAATGAGAGAGACAGAGACGGAGTGGTCTCTCCCACCACCACGCAGGGACAGAAGGAGACGTGTTGGCCACAGTATATGCGGACTTTCTCATAAGCAATCCCTATTCCAAATCCTTGTCCTCCATCCAGGACACCACAACCCTTTCATCTCGTCCAGCTTCTTCATTGTATAGGAGCAGAAACTGGGAGCCAGAGACGGAAGGGACTCGCCTAGTGTCCCACAGCCAGTCGGGAACAGAGCTGGTCCCAGGGTTCAGATTTGCTGAGTGCTGTCTGGTCCTCCCTTCCATCCCCCAGCAGCTTTCTTCAGTTCCTCTCCGAGGTCACGCCGCTTCACAGGAGCCTCTCTGTAAACCCAGAGCTGACCCTGAGCGTCCCCTTTCGTGGGCTGTTCCAAGAGGGGAACTGAGTCTGGCTTGCTTGGATACCCCCCACGCTTAATGCAGGACCTGTATATGCTAGGGGCTCAATGCTA
This sequence comes from Muntiacus reevesi, assembly GCF_963930625.1. Classification (NCBI taxonomy): domain Eukaryota; kingdom Metazoa; phylum Chordata; class Mammalia; order Artiodactyla; family Cervidae; genus Muntiacus; species Muntiacus reevesi. The sequence continues at coordinate 5,614,905 of NC_089255.1, read as the reverse complement.
GTGCCCTGGGTGTTATATAAGGCCAAACTCAGTACCAATTCCTGGGGAATCCTAGTTCCCTGTTTGAAAAAGCACCCATGTCTCTCCACCCTCTCTTTCTTGTCTCTAAGCCAGTTCTCTATCCATGCAAAAATAGACTCCCTCCCACTCACCACCCACTTCTGCCCAGTTCTATAATGAATCAATTTTATTAATAGGCTTTGGGATGGAAACTTGACAAAGGCTTTTTGTAAAAGTCACCCTTTATCTCCGTATATAGTTCACTTCTCAAAGCATTCTACTAAACTGGTCAGGTGGGATTTTGCCTCACATAAAATATTCATTAATCCACTCTTTCCCTCCATATAGAATGTGTTTGTTTAAGCATTTGGTGATCTCTATGCTTTATTATGGATTCTACTCAATTGTTCTAAGAGACAGTGGGATGAGACAGAAAGAGAACAGGCTTTGGAATTAGGACTGAGTTACATCCTAGCTGACCACTTAATGGTTCTGCATCCACACTGATTGCTGTGAGAATTAAAAGGTATAATGGCTGCAAAGTACCTGGCACATAAAATGCTCAATACATGTTTGTGAATGAATAAATGAATGAATGAGTTACTCAGGACACTTATGAATAAACTATCCTACTCTGAAGTGTGAGAGACCACTGACTCTGCAGTCTGAAGTATTGAGGTCAGACAAGTCCAAGGGCAGTTTGAAAAGTCTTGTTTCACCGAATGCAGGGATTAAGCTACTGGTCGAACTGTCTCCAAGCCAGAGAGGGACGTTCTTTCTGTGGCCCCTTTGGAAGGTATTCATTCCCTCAGGAAATCTTGTGCTGAATATAGGTTCAAAGTAGAAAACTCCTTGAGAGTAAAAATTGTCTGGTTGTCAGATTCTAACTTTTCCCAAACAAGAGCTTGACTCAGAGTAGTAGACAAAGAGATATGCGGTAGGTACGCATTGATGTATGAGTATGTAGTAATTATGCATCGAACTGCAAGGAGACCAATCCTAAAGGAAATCAACCCTGAATATTCATTGGAAGGACTGATGCTGAAGCTGAAGCTCTTCGGCCACCTGATACAATGAGCCGACTCAGTAGAAAAGCCCCTGATGCTGGGCAAGATTGAAGGCGGAAGGTGAAGGGGATGACAGAGGGTGAGATGGTTGGATGGCATCACTGACTAAATGGACATGAGTTTGAGAAAATTCCAGGAGGTAGTGAAGGACAGGAAGGTCTGGTGTGCTGTAGTCCATGAAATCGCAGAGTTCAGACTGAGCGACTGGACAACAATAACAGACGCAGAGTTGAGTTGAGTTGAGTAGAATTGACTTGAGTTGACTTGGCTTGAACCTACTTGTTTTGCATTTGTTAATGGACTCAAATTAAGGACTACCATGGGAGAAGGCCTGACTTAGACATGGTCCCTCAGCACAGGGGAGACCCCAAGCATGATGTTATGGGGACAGTCAGAGCCTTCCAAAGATGGAGGCATCTCAGAGAGGACAGGGCCATTGCCAAGACTGAGGAAAAAAGGTAGCAGCCTTGGCTTGGTTGGGGGCACTGCAAGGCTGGATGCCTTTTAGGAATCTTTAAAACTTACTGTAACTCTATGAGGATCTTCCCATATTTTAGGGCAGTAGAGTCTTCTCTCCTGGGAGACAAAGGACTTTGGAGAATACCTACTTCAGCGGGGGGTGGACTCTAGCTTTGAGGGGCCAAATCAGCTGCACCACGAGGGCAGAAGGCCTGTGACGGCCCACAGTTAGGCAGAGCCCCCATACTGCAGACGCTGGCAGAGTCATAAACTGGTCTTCCCGCTGGAGGGAAGGTTTGGGGTTCTGAGGGAGTATGAGTCTAAGTCTAGACTTCCATCAGGCGGTGGTTACTAAAGGGAGCAGAGATGCGGGAACATTAGTGAATTGTCAGACAAGACCTCTGGCGTCCCACCATTGAGGCCAGCCAGCACTGCTGGGTCCCCTCTGCTGGCTCCGCCTCAGTCACCACCCCTCTCAGGGTGTGGCCAGGCATGCGGGAGAAGGAGCCGAGGGAGCAAGCGGGATTCCGGTGAAGTGCGGCTGCCCCGCCTTTATCGTGTGCAGCTGTCTGTGTGAGCCCCTCTCCCACACTGGCCTGAGACCCATCAGGGGGCCTGCACGCTCTCCTCAGTCCCCCGTGCCATCCGAAAACCTGGGTACAGGTTAAACATCAGTGTTCCGTGAGTGAATAATGACGGCAGAGTAAAGCTTACAATGCCAGTGGAAGATTTCAGGAGGGAAAGATGGAAAATTTCAAGACTTCAAGATGGCAAAAGCCCAGGGTGAAGACGTCCAGCCAGAAAGGATAGCATAGATTCAAAAGTTGTCCCTCAGAAGTGTGGCTTATAGAGAAAATTGGACTAAGGAGAGTCAAGAAAGGGTGGTGCAGTGCAGGCTTAAAATACTGTTCCTCAGAGTCCCAGGCGTCTGAGGCAGACTCCCAGGGACCACCCTAGGGTGAGTTTGAGCAAGGGAAATTCCCCCGACCCACCCGAGACCGTGCCATTCAAAGTTTTAAACTGCAGTTTTATCTATTTTATACATTGGACTGGGCTCCCCAGGTGGTGCTAGTGGTAAAGAGAACCCAACTGCCAATGCAGGAGGCATAAGATGCGGGTTCGATCTCTGGGCTGGGAAGAACCCCTGGAGGAGGTCATGGCAACCCACTCCAGTATTCTTGCCTGGAGAATCCCCATGGACAGAGGAGCCTGGTGGGTTACAGTCCATGGGGCCGCAAAGAGTTGGACACAACTGAAGTGACTTCGCACACATGTATATTGGGTTTCCACACATTTTCATTTTTAAAGGATTCTTTGGATTGAAAAAATTCCTTTGGAAAACACCAATGTTGAAGTAGTCTAGGCATCTGCATTAGGCTGTCTGGATGCAAATCTCAGCCCCTAGACTTTCCACCTGTGAACATCAGAATGGGGCCCTTCTGAGCCTCCACATTCTTGTCTTAAACCATCCTTCTTCCAAGCACGTGTGAGCATTAGCTGAGACACTGTAGTATTTCCCAAAGGCTGGTGCACATGTGATTGATGGTGTGTGTGATGGTTTTAGGTGGTATAGGGATAAATATTTATTATTTTAATAGCTCACGATTGATGCATGTTAGTAAAACATAAGCAGCATATTAGACTCCATGATTTATGGAAATAATATAGCATTGCCTTTTAAAATAAAATCCTGTGCTTTTTGAAAGGCAAATCGATTTAAAGAAAAACACTAAGTAAATGAACAGCACTGATAATTGCAGAAATCATGAAGGTGATACAAGAATGACTGAAAGGTGGCAATATTTGAAATGATATGTATAAAACAGCTATCATAGTGCCTGTCATTTAGGGAGGGCTCTAAATGGTGAACTCTTATACCTTTCTGTATCTTGCTGGGATGGCTCAGCCAGAACCAAGCTCTCCACTCGGGCAAAGTAACTGTCCAGGCCTGCTCAGTCTGGAATCCAGTGTTCGATGGGCATGGGGCAGGCAGCAAAGGTCAATTTCAGGCAGACAGCAGTGGTCAAGCCCCAGAGGGCAGCACTGATCGAGTCCTGGCAGCCAGCTGGCCACAGGATCTTGAAGCAGACATTGACTGATGCTGAGGCAGCATCCACGGTGCCAAACACAAGTGGTCTATGAGATTACTTGGAGAGTTATTCAGGCACAAGTCAAATACCCCTGGGAGAGAGTTACTTCCTTTTCAGCTGATTCCATCAAAGGGGAATTCTCAGTTGGAGGGTAGCACCTCCTTGAGGCTTCTCTAATGCTTGTTGATTTTCATTTCCAAGACAGAGACCCAGTCTTCAGCTGCCAAGAGTTTCTGGCTAAAAATGAATAACAATGTTGTCTTTTCCATGTATTTTTTACTATTACTTTCCATGTATAGAACACAATACAGGTATTCTGTTTATGAGAAGGATCTCGTGTTCCCTTTTCAAATACATGTTTTAAAGGTTAAAAGAGAGACTGTTACTTTTGTTCAGTATAAAGATAATAAAAGTACAAGCAGGATAGAGACATAGAAACAGATAAATGTAGTCCTTGACCAAGAAAAATCCCAGCCTGGCAGAGGTACGGCTCCAGAGTCCAGGCCGGCCCACAAGCAGGATGTCTTCTGACTCGGCCACAAGCTTTGCGGCAAGCGTTGTCCTGGGGAGGGCAGAGGAGGCCACACCTTGAGAAGGGGTCAGATTGCTAGGCAGATGACCCTGAGCTGCCAGGCTGCCCAGAGCAGCGGCCAGATAATAGTCAGGACAGCTAGGGGTGACCCCAGACAGTGGGCCTGGGAGGGATGCTAGTTCCTAGTGAGGCTGGACCGGCAGAAGGTGGCTCTGATTGAGGGGGATGAAGGTTCCTGAGGATTGGGAACAGGGAAGGCCTGACTCCACAGCCTGCACCAGCTAGGTGCTCAGGGGAAATCTGGTATGAACCCAAACCATTCATACCAGTCTTTGAGAGGGGCTGGGTATGAGTCAGGGTGTGTTGGTAGCAAGCAACAGAAACCAATCAGCCTCACTCAAACAGAAGCAGGGATTATTAAGAGAGTATCAGCTCCCAGAATCAAAGGCCAGGCTGGTTTTCAGACCCAGGAAAGGATCGGGGCCAGGGCAGACTAGGAGTTTGGGAGCAGGGACTGAAGTCATTTTTTCCCTAAGTTCCCCCTTGGGATGCATCAGCCACAACTGCTGTTTCCCCTCTGCCTCAGTCTTCTCATGAGTCCCAGGAGGGGTCAAGCCAGCCTGCCCATGTCCCGTGTCCTCCTCTTGGCCAATGGAGAGTCTGGAGATTCGATTAGACTCAATCCAAGTTTGAACACCGAGGAAGGGGTTGTTCCCAAAAAGAAAATCAAAGGACTATTACTAAAGGAGGAGGAATGGATTCTGGGCAGTCAAAACCCAGTAGCGCATGTCTTCTACAAGGGGTGGGCGGTGGGGTGCAGGCCTGTCTCTCTTGGACCATAAGGGGGCTTCCTTTCCCCCACCCTGGCTGGACCAGGTTCCTCCCACTCCGGGCCATGGTCAGCCGAGGCAGGGGCCTCTTATGCTTCCCATGAGGAGCTCCTGGAGCCTCCGATGGTCTGGGAGAGGGAGGTGGCTGGAGAAGCCTGGCTCATGGCTCTTCAGACTTTTCATGGCTGGAAAGGATCTGCTGGGTTGAAAAAGTCTAATGAGAATTGCACGCTCAGGGGTTGCACACCCAACTGTCTGCTGGCTGGCAGGGAGCAAATGCATCAAGGTAACTGAGATGACCTGGAATAGCCGTGCCTGTCTGGAGGGGATGCCACTGCTGGCTCCAGCCAGTTATTGGAGCTGGATTCTTTTTGGGGGGTGGGGGCTGAGCTGTGCCTTCGCTCTGGTGCATGGGCTCTTCACTGTAGCATGAAGACTTTGCCTGGCTGCATGTGTGGAAGCTCCTCGCTGGCTGCGGCGCACGGGCTCTAGAGCATGCAGACTTCAGGAGTTGTGGCAGGCCAGCTTAGGTTCCCTGCACCATGTGGGATCTTACCTCCCTGACCAGGGATCAAACCCTCATCCCCTGCATTGGCAGGTGGATTCTTAACTACTGGACCACCAGGGAAATCACTTTATCCTGAGTTTTTAAAGTGAAGCCCAAGCCCAGAATTTTACAAGACTCCTCATTTTTAAATATTATTAACATTTAAAATACTGTGCTGACCAAATGATACAAACCACCAGTTTGCAGCCATCGGACTGACTTCTATTCATCCACTGCAACCTAGCTGAGCAGGGACTTCTCAGCCGGGAAGCCTTCTGTGACTTGTTCCTCCCTCCACCGTGTCCACCCTTTCTTTGGATTCCTTGTAGATGCTGTATTTCTTCTTGTCACAGTACTGACACTCTGCATTATAAAAACTCATTTGTTTTCATCTGCTGCCTTGTCAAGGGTGAGGACACCCACCGTGTCTCGTGTCTTCCCAGCACAGTGCCTGACACATACGGGGTGCTGTGGCATTGCTGAAGGGGGGCTGTGGGGACTGCGTTTGTCAAGGCGGCTAGGTTATTCAGTGGTAACAAATTAATCCTGCAATCTCTCTGTGGCTTAATACAACAAAGGCTTGTTTCTCTCTCCTATGGAGTCTGCCATGGGACCTGCAGCTCTCCAGGCAGCTTCTTTCCGAGCGGTGACTCAGGGAACCAGACTAGCTCCCTCATTAGGGAGCAGGGGGAGAGCACGAGGGGAGAACTCACACCCCCTCTGACCAGCCTCAGCCTAGCAGCGACTCTCACCGGCTCTCTTCACAGCCATTGGCCAGAAGGAGGCCCATGACCAGCCTCCCTATAAAGGCCTGGAAATATGGGTGGAAGGCAGCCAGGGCCCATCATTCACAGGAAACAATGGGACTCTTAAGGTCACTGCATGGAAACACCTCTTAATTTGTGACATACAGAAAAGTAGAAAAGAAGTAGGGAGAGATTTTGTTAGCTTAAACTTTTTTCCCAATCAGTAAACACTAGGAACTGGAAATCAAATTGATGGAAAGTAGAGGTCAAACACCAATGAGCAAACCATTTATAGTGAAATCACATCTGAGTCCTTGGCATCTCATTTGAGGTCCATGATGGCCTGGGAATGATTGCTGCTACTCAAAGGGTCTCTCTTCTGTGATCAAATGCCGATGCATTCAGGGATCCTGACCCTCGCTGCCACCCACCCTTGGCCAGAAACTCCGCCAAGGTGGGTCAGTAGGCCCCCCAGAGGCTGGAGACACACACATGCCTTCTACAGGCTGGACACAGTGCAATCGCAGATGTTTCCTTGGATTGGAATCACAGGATGGTAGACGTGCTCTAGAAGAGGGCACGCTTTGAGAGCCAAAAACACCCGGGTTCAAATTCTAGCTCCTTCCTGATAAGTTAAATTCCAAGCAAGACTCTTCACTTCCCCCCAGAACAATTGTGCCAAGTCTATGAGGTAACACATGTAAAGGGCCTGGCACACAGTAATACCTCAACTGACATCATTTCTCTTTCCCCACTGGGTTGAAAGGACTGAATCTAACCTATCAATAGCACTCCTGAGTGCAGTCAGCAAGTTCCCATTTGCACGCCTCTGTTGATAAGAAGTTCACTATATATCTGGCCCCCAACCCCCAAGCACCCTGCTCCATTTTTTAAGCACTCCCATGGTATCTGTAATGAGAGGATCTGATGTCCCTGGGGACTGGAGTTTGGGGGAAAGGCGCCTGACCCAGCTCTTCTCTCTAGATGACTGATCACTACCTCTGCCCTAGGAGAAGATAAGTGTGGTGAGAATGAAGGAGGTGAGGGTTTCAGAGAGGCAGAATATGTGTCCATTTCCAGCTTACAGAGAGAGGACAGAGAAGTTCATCACACGGGAGACAGGATCCCAGAGAAGAAAAATATGTGGGAGACTGTCACAGGACAATGATGGGGGCCTAGCCTGGGATTAAATGAGGGGAAGCTCAAGGGAGCCAACAGGAGTTCAGAATAAGAATGAACCTTCCTTTATTCATTTCGCAAACACTCACTGTCCTGTATGCCTGGCTCCATGCTGAGCACTGGAATCATGAGTCAGCCATAGGGCCTGATCTTGGGGAAGACCATGTGATAATAATATTAAACCCGTACGATGGAAGTAGCTGAGATAAAGGGAAGTATGGGGACTGTGAGAGCTCAGAAGAGGGGTCCCAGGCCCACCTGGGGATGGGGGATTTAGGAAAGGATGAGGAGCTGGGCAAAAATGGGGATGCTAGGCAGAGGGGCAACATAGGAAAAGACACAAAGATAAGAAACATCCTAAAAAAAAAAAAAAAGAAACATCCTGGCCTGTGGAAAGACCTACTCACTGTCCTGCTGCTTAAGGCAGGGAGGTGGCAGAGCAGGCAGCAGAGGGCCTGGAATGACAGCGCAGAGCTGAGACCCTCCCCAGACTAGGAGGAGGCTTGGAAAGGTGCGAGACTTCGTGGAAGATTGTTACTGCAACACAACCTACATTTGTAAAAGTGGTCGTATCACATATTTACAACTCATTGTATTTTCACAAAACGAACACACCCCTGTAACCAATCAAGAAACAGAAAGTTAAAAGCAGCCACAAAGCCCCCTTCACTCACCTTCCCAGACACCATCCCCAGCAAAGGAACCCGTCTCAACTTCTAACTCCATGCTTTAGCTGGCTTGTTTCTGAACTTCATGTAAGTGAAATCATGCAGTGTTTGTATCTGACTTCTTTCAATCAATATTATGTTTGGGATTCTTTCACGTTGTTGCATCATGTTGCATTATTTCACAGTGTTCATTCTCATTGCTAAATTTTATTCCACTGTGCAACTGTACCAAAATCTGTCCACTGCTCTCGTGCTGAGGGTCATTCAGGCTGTGTTCACCTTGGGCTCCTATGAAAAGTTCTGCCGTGTAGATTCTTGTATGTGGCTTTGGATCAACATTTATGTACATTTCTGTTGCATTTATACCAAGAAATAGAATCAACGCATCCTAGAGGATGCAGGTTCCCCAAGGAGAACAAACATTTGTGTCCAAAATGGTAGTCCCAATTTACAGTCCGTACAGTACTGCATGAACATTCCAGTGGCTCCATATTGTCGGGAACACTTGACATTTTCTGACTTTTCCATTTAAGCCGTTCTTGTGAGAATGCTCTGATTGTAATTTACACTTCCCTGATGACTAGTAAGGTTGAAAACCTATTTGTAGGCTTGCTGGCCATTTGACCATCATCTTTCCTGAAGTACTTATTCAAGTCCTTGGGAAAGGAGAGACAAGGTTTACTTTGCATTTAAGAAAGTCATCTTGGGTGGCCAAGTAGGATGATGGAGATGGTACAAGTAGGTTCTCTGAAATTTCTGGCTAGTACCAATGGCGTCTCACTTAGGTGCTGGACTTCATATATTTCTTCTGCTTCTTCAAATGCCTCCTTACCAACCTCTCCCACATGAGGTAACTGCGATAACAGGGAGTAATAACTTGCCCAAGATTTCACAGTTGGACTGAGAGTGAAGCCCACGGGTGGGGGCCTCGGACCCTCAGTTCATATCCTCATCAGTCTCAGACTAGAGTGGGATGTTGTGGGAGAAAAAAGAATAGGAAAAAAAACGGAAAGAAAAGTAAAGAAACAACTACACAGACACCTCACTCATTTTACACAAGAGCAGATTGTCTCTCCCTTTTCCCTCTCCCTTCCTCCTTCTCCCCAGAAGCCCAGCAGAGGACAGGGTCATCAGAAGCCACGTGCCTACCAACCCCGATACTGTGTTGGGTGCCCAGTGGCATGAAGGAGGGAGTGAGGCCCACCCGAGTCGGATCCCCGCCTTCCACTGCCCACTGTGGGCCCTAGACCCATCACTACCTCCCCGGGCCTGACACTCTTCATCCGTTTCAATACCGCCTTCCTCAGAGCCTGCAGAAGGGACCCAGCGAGCCAGCTCCCTGCTGGCGAGGGGTAGCCCCAGTCTAGGTGACATGCCCATTCCCTCCCTGGGAGCAGGGCTCCACATCCTGCCCACTGCCCCGTTCTTTGACTCCTGCCTTCCTGAGCGGCAGGAGCAGCATCCTTTTGTCTCCTGCCCCCGGAGGGCTCCTCACCGCTGGAGCGCAGGTGTGGCAGGGGCAGGAAGGGCGGCCCTCCCCTCCCACCAGGAGCTCCGTTTCCCCACAGCTGCCCACACGCGGGCTGACAGCCACACAATTAACCCCAGAAGGGCCTTTCTCTTCTCAAGGGCTCTCAGCTCAGAGCCCAGACACTTTTATTTTGGGAGCCTCGCTTGGTAAAGTGCTTTGTCAACACCACCTCCAAGCAATCCCCCCACTCCCACCACACACACACCCCACAGTGCCATCCTGCCTGTCCTTCCATTCATTAACCCACTCAGCACGTAGGGAGCATCCCAAGCACTGTGCTAGGCATCGGGACACCCACGAGGTCTCTATCATCATGGAGTTTTCCCTTTGGGGAAGAGATGGATAATAAACAAGCAGGTGGGTACTGTAAATAGGATCCCTTTGGATGGTGCTCAGAGCCATGACATGAGGAAAGGCCCCCTTTGATGGAGGGGGCCAGGTGGGCAACCACTCCATCCCAGGGCAGAGGGGGAGAGGATAGGCCACTGCCTGCAAGGCTATGTCCTTCTCTGGTTTGGGTTCCAAACTCAGCTTCCGCAGGAAAGGGTCCCACTGCAGCCACCACGGTGGGGAGGTCCCAAGGCTTTGCAGCAGAAGGTCATAGCTGCTGCTGACCCCTAACAGCTTTGCCCCCTCCCCTCCAACCAGCTCCTTCAAAGTCTGCCTGCTCTGGGCCCTAGCAGCAGGGAGATGGTCCTGGGAATTCTTTCTCTACCCACCAGCTTTTCCCTACCCATCCCATAGGTTGAACCCTCCAATCCTCCTGGACTTGGAGAAAACAGTCTTTTCTAGTTGGTTACCCCAACATAGCACCAGCGGCAAGGCCAACAGAGCCCCAGTCAGGGCCAGCAGCCCCTCCTGGCTCGCCCCGCCCAGGACTCTCTCTCTCTCCATCTCTCCTTCTCAGACCCCCTCTTCTTTCTTTTACCCTCTCGCTGACTCATCCTCTGTGTGCCTGTCTCTGTGTCTCATTTTGATCCCGTCCCCCCCACCATCTCCCTGTCACTCTAATTCACATCCCAAATGTATGTCTTTCTTGGACATTAATTTACTTCAAATACTGATTTTTTTTTTTTTTTAAATGCATTGAGCTCCTACCGGGTGCCAGGCATGGGGCAAGGAGCTTGGGTCTAATCAAAGATGAGTAAAGCATGCACTTCCCTGGAATGGAGATGAGTCATGCACTTAAATAAGTGAAATGGGGAGACTGTAAGTGACCGGTGTAATAAAGGAGACACAGATAGGGGCTGAAGGGAGTCAAGGAGAGGGGCTCCTGGGGACTTCATGGAGGAGGTGACTTCTAGTCAGACGTTGGAACATGGTCATGTCACGGACTGTGGGCTGACTGTGGGGAGGAAGACTGCCTCCCGTGGGCTGGCTGCTCGGTGCTCCCCTCTCACATGGAAATCTTACTGTGTCCTCCTTACTTAACCTCCAAGAAATCCTGAATAAAGCATGGACTTTATGTCTGAAAGCCCTGGGTCTGAGTCTCACTGACTCAACATTCTGAGCTTTCATTTCATCATCTGTAAACAGCCTCCTAGGGCTGTTGTGAAAATCAAATAAGACAAAGGATGTGAAAATGCTTTCCTACTGTTAATGAGGCTCTTTACCATTAATGAGGGCTCTTCTGACTGCAAAGGACAGAAATCCAACTCAAAATGGCTTAAAGTAAAAAGGAAAAGTCTGACACAGCTTATGTCAGGCACACTTGGACCCGGAGATTCAAATGATAACCTCAAGCATCTCTTTCTGCAGCTCTTGGGTCTGCTCTCCCGCACATTGGCATCATTCTTAGGCAGGCATTCCCCCTCTGAGTGGCAACACAGCAACCACCTTCCACTAGCTGAGTCAATCCAGTGGAAATAGGATACCAAATTCCCAGTGGGGATTGAATCTCAGGGAATTGATTCCTAGTCCATCCCTAGAGCCAGACCTGGGTCACACACTCACCCTGAAGTTGGTGATAATGTGATCCTCCCATCCAACCCATGACTATGAGTGGGAAAGGGGTAGGCCCTCCCAAACAGGCACTGCTACACTGTTATAAGTAGGGGTAATGGATATCCTATTTTTTTTCACTTTAACGGGTTGTTGTTGTTGTTATGAATTATGACTTATCCTAAGCCATGTCCGATTCTGCGACCCCATGGACTACAGCACGCCAGGCTTCCCTGTCCTTCACTATCTCCCAGAGTTTGCTCAAATTCATGTCCATTGAGTTGGTGATGCCATCCAACCATCTCATCCTCTGTTGCTCCCTTCTTCTCCTGCCCTCAGTCTTTCCCAGAATCAGGGTCTTTTCCAATGAGTTGGGTCTTCATATCAGGTGGCCAAAGAATTAGAACTTCAGCTTGAGCATCAGTCCTTCAATGAATATTCAGGGTTGATTTCACTTAGGATTGACTGTTTTGATCTCCTTGCTGTCCAAGGGACAGTCAAGAGTCTTTTCCAGCACAATTAGAAAGCATCACTTCTTTGGCATTCAGCCTTCTTTATTGGGTAATGGGTACTGGGTGTCAACTCACTTGGAAAATGGAGACAAAGAACACAGAGGAAAAGAAGATGTACTCCTTCTTGTACACCTCTCAGGTCTCAGCCTAGTTGTCATCTCCTCCAAAATTCTCTTCTGATCCCTCAAAGCTGTATAGAGTACCATCACGACCACCACCCTCATGGGTACAGCACCTTATGCTTCCCTTACCGTCATACTCATAACATTTATTATAACTTTCTACTTACTTGTCTGTTTCCTTCATAATACTGGGAAGAAAAACACAGTGCCTGTCTTATGTGTTATGGTAGCCTTCATACTGACAAATGCTAGACACTTAGTAAATAGTGGATGGACGGATGGATTATGGATGGATGGATGAGTGATTGAATGTAGGGATGATGGATAGATGGCTAGATGAATGGATAATGGATGGGTGGCTGAAATGAACAAATGAATGAGTGGTTGGATGAATAGATGAGTGGCTGGGTGGGTGGAGGGATGGATGGATGGATGAAGATGAATGGAAGAATGAAGAGATGGATGGTTGGCTAGATAGATGAGAGAAGTAGTAGGATGAGCTTGGGATGTGCTAAGCATAGGCTGCGTGTGAGTACAGAGATGTCCCTTAAGCTGTTGACAGGCGAACTTGCAATTCAGGAGGGAGGTCTGGGGTAGAAATAGAGACTTGAGAGCTATCAGCCTGGAGGCGATTATGGAGGCCTTGAGAGTCATTCAAGACCACCAGGGAGGGGTGGGAGGGGGTGAGTGATGCTGCAAGGTCACACCCATCACATCATAGACACTTGCACTCAGGGCTGCGTGGTGTCAAGGTCTGCTCTCCTTTTTTCACTCCAAGGGAACCTGGCCACTCCTTGAGGGGGTCAGCACAGAGTTAACATCTCTCCCTTCTCCCCTCCCTCCCCCTCCTCAAACCACTCAGCCAGAAGGGAGCAGCTGCCTGGGAGGACAGAGAGACAGATTATGTAAACTGTGATTGCCACCCACAGGAGGAGGAGGAGCAGGAGAGTGAATAGGTATTGAAATGCGCTTTCAATAATGCATGTCCTCCTCCGCAGAGGCCCGGGGCTTGGTGGAGGGGAGAAGAGCCTTAAAGAGACCAAGCCTCTGGTCCCTAGGGGCAGCCCATACACACCCCAGCCACACGGTCCTCTGTCCACAGCTGGAGGGTCCATGGACATCGGGGGTCCTCAGCCTTTCACCATCAAGGACACTTTTTTCCCCCTCTCCTGGTCCCAGGAGATTTGAGCTTTTAAAGATTCTGTTTCCCAAACACACTGCATTTAAGTCATGATTAATTCATTTTTCCCATTTTTTATTAATCAAAGACACTTAACCGCCAGTCAGAGCTTTGTTCAGCAAGAAGTAAGTCACAAGGATATCACTCCAACCCAAAACCGAGAAATTTGACAACATTGTTAGCCAAACCCACCTTGCTGTTAGAAAAAAAAACCACCTTCTCTCCCCAACCCCCATTCATCACTGTTTTTGGAAAACAAGAGCTTCCTAGGTGGCTTGCTGGGTAAAGAAATCTGTGTGTAATGCAGGAGATGCTGGTTCGACCCCTGGGTTGGGAAGATCCCCTGGAGAAGGGCGTGGTAACCCACTCCAGTATTCTTGCCTGGAGAATCTCCATAGACAGAGGAGCCTGGTGGGCTAAAATCAATGGGGTCGCAAAGAGTTGGACACAGCTGAAGTGACTGAGCACATACGCACATGCAACCAGGGTACAGGGCTGCTGGCAGCACGCTCATTTCACAGAGCAGAAAACTGAGACCCAGAAAGATGAATGGACTTGACTCAGTCTCAGAATCAGTGGGAACTGAAGGCTGAGGTATGACCTCTCCAGCTTCAGTTGATTTAGAACTTGGCAGTGAGGTAGGGATATGGAAGTAAGAGGATGGTGGGGGGACAGCCTTATAGCCAGCACCTTCATCGGAACCCTACTATGCACCTGACCCAGTAGATACACTCTCCTACTTTTTTCTCACACAATGGCCCTGAGAGGAGAGGTTACTATGCCTCGTTATGCATATGAGGAAACTGGGCATCGAAGAAGCTCTGTGGGTTACATAATCCCCTTGGCTGGCAAGTGAAAGATCAGGATTCCAGCAGGTTCTCCCATTGACTGTGAAATTCATACTCATTCTACCTCACTGGTCTAGCTGGGAGGAAACAAGGCAGCCATTCAGACTGGATCTCAAGTTCTGCCCACCTCTTACCAGCCGTGTGATTTGGTTACTGATGCTATCTCTCTGAGCCTCCATTCCTTCACCTGGGGAACTGGGGTAATATCTTGTTCCTTGAGTGATTGTGGAAGGTGAGAAGAGACAATGGATGTTCAAGACTCCAGCACAGACCTTGGGGTACAGCATTTGGAATTGGCTTCTCCTTTCCTACTCCCCTTTATTTGTTAAAAATCCAAACTGACAGAAGTCAGGGTGAGAGAGCTGATTGCTTATGTTTGGGGGCATCTCCTAGACTTGGGATAAGAAAAGTATTGCTCTGTTCTCCCTCTGTTATCAATTAAATGAACTGCCCTCCTCTGGTCCAATAATTCTAAGGCAAGAGCCAAATCTATCCCTCCAGTGTGAACACTCTCCTGGCCATCACCATTTTATGCCATGTCTGGTTTTGTTGGTATCAGGTCAAGATGTCTTGAAAATTCCACACAACACCCCCACCCTCCTGAAAACCCTATTTATTTCCCTAAGTGGAAATCTTAGCTCCCAGCAGCTGGAGAGGGCGATCTCCTCGACCTGCCATGGTTGTTGCCCTGGACAAGAGGGAGGTTGAGCAATTGACTCCCTGGTCCCTCCCATCCCAAAATGGTTTTAAATGTTTAAGTTCAATAGACATGGTAAGTAGGATGGAACACCAAGAATTCCTTGGGCATTATGCAATGTATCAGAGATTTGTGAGGCTCCTCCTAGGGCCAGCTGTGAGCTGAGTGGTGAAGACTGACGGATGAGGGGGCCCTGGCTCTGCCCTGCAGGAACTCCCAGACTAGAGGGAGAGATGGACGCAAAGCCAAGCTAGGACCACTGGGCAGTTTAGAGATTGTGCTAGAACTCTAGGCAGGGTATGGGGACCCAAGGGATAGGTGGGGCTGACTGAATGCAGAAAGCAACATGGGGAAATGTCACAAAAGGCTGATGCTTGTGCTGAAGCTGGTATAAAAGTCAATTTCAGACAGTGGGACAGATGGAAAGACAGGGCCATGGGAGAACATTTTAAGGAGGATTCTAGGTTGTATGAATGGAAGGGGGTGGACAAAAGGAAAGCTGTGTTGGGTTAGGTCAGGTAGTGAAAGGTCTTGAATGCCATTGCCAGTGGTAATGGATTCCAGGCTTTGGCCATGGATAGCCACGGCACAAGAGTGTCTGTGATCAGACTAGCATTTTAGAAAGAGCTCTCTTTGTAGAAAATAGATTCACAAGGACAACACTAGAGGCAGATGTTTTGAAACATGAGTGACAGTTGATGTGAAAATCAGAGGGGCCTTGAACTAGGCTAGAGAGGTTTTATGGAGGGTGAATGTATTGGATGTTATGGTTGATTGGATGTGGGGATGAGAGACAGCAAGAAATCTCTCAGGATGGCACCTTGCTTTTTGGATCCTACCTGCCTCTCTACTCTACCTGACCACCAATGTCCAGGCCAACTCAGGTTCCCAAGGAAGCTTGGAGAAGGATGACTTCCTATCAGCTACCTCCCAAAACTGAAGAGGAAGTTTAACTGCTGTACTCTCCTGCTGGTCAACACACCCCCCCAGTTGCAACTGAAACAAACTCAGTTGCAAGTAAATTTAGCAAAAAGCACAATTTATTGGCATAGGTGATGAGAAATTCAAAGGACGACTGGCTTCCTCCCTAGCTGAATCAGGCACCTCGAATGATAAGAGCAGATCTCAGCTTCTCTCCAGGTCTTGGCTCTTCTTTCCTTTGGCGTTTGCTTGACGTTCAGTCAGCTTCTGGTCCCTGCCGTTCTGCACTTAGACCGCGCTAGCTTAGCAACCCACCACAGAAGGAGGCTACCCAACGTCTCCAGCTGTAATTCCAGCGCCGAGCCTCATTGGCCGCTCATGGGTCACATGCCCATCCTTGAACCAATCACTGTAGCCCAGATGAACAGGCAGCGCTGATTGGCCAAACCCTGGCCACGCGCCGTCTCCTGGAGCTTCAGGCTGCTTGGCTTATTCTAGTTAAACTGCGTGGAAGGAGACTGGGAGAGGAGCCGTTCCCCCAAAGGAAATGGGGGTGCCTTACTGAAAGAAAGGGAAGTGGGAGCCTAGTATGCAAAACTCCCAGCTCTTGACCTCCTTTCCATTGCAGCGTGGAGCTATGTAGAAAGGCCACCGTGCCTTCCGGAGTTTGGCATCTGCGTTAGATCGCGTACCCAGGCCTGCTCAATACACCTTTAAGGTCTGGAGCAAGGAGATGTGCTTGGCCTCTTGCGCTTTGAAAGTAACAACCAACTGAAACAATTCGTTCATGTAGTCACTGGCTGCCCATGTGCCCTGGCCAGCTCTGCCTGCTGTGGGTGATGATGGAAGGACTCAGACTCTTCCCCCAAGTAATTCACAGGCTATTGTAAGTGTAATTCTCTGATAATTTAGTAGAGTCAAATTTACCCTCCAAAAATTACATTTCACTGCATATTTTTTTCTGGCACTTGGATGCTTTTATTTACTTTTAGATTAACTGCCTCCCATGAAAATCACAAATTGAAAAGGCCTCTAAAATTCCCTTTTTACTTCTGAGTCAATTTTGTCTTTACTAATAAAAAAAACCTAGTTGTTATTGCATTTATTGAACACTCTCATTGAGGCAGCCTCTAGTGTTTTCATGACTCATTCTTTGGAAATCTAGATAGAGCCCTGACAAGGTGTGGTGGTCTCTCCACAGACTAAGAGGGTAAAGATCTGTCCTGTTAGAGATCAGGGGAAAATTGAAGACCAGACAACACAATACTGGTGGCATGTGATGCCTATTGTCAAATATCTACCTGTGGAAGCAATGTGATGTTGATCTTTAGGGCAGAGGTTCCAGTGGTTGGGAAAAAATTTTAGCTCAGTGTGAATGAGAAATATTTAAGGACAGAGCTATCACAAAATGAATAAACTGCTATATAAGGTTGTGAGCTCCTCATCCCTGGAGGCGTGTAAGCAGAAACTTTTGGATAGGAAGTTGTACCAAAAGATTCAGACTCTTCCAGCTGGAAGATTCCTGAACCACAGGTTGAGTTCTACCTCAGTCATTGTCTTACAGTGTGGCCTTTGGTGAGGTCCTGCCCCTCTCTGAGCCTCAGTGATCTAGATAACTCTGTATCTTCTTCTTCCTCAAAATGTCTTGCCTCAGGTATTCGCACATGTCTCTGTATACTCAGGCAACTTCTGTCCTGTGTATAGCCCAAGGCTCCTAGTGCCTGAGAAAAGCAGGCCAGCAAACCTACAGGTGTGAAGCACCTTCTGTTTGTAGCGACCTGTGATTGATAGCCAGGGGGACAGGCAGGTCTGTGGAGGGAAAGCAACCCCTGGGGCAGAATGTATCCCAAACACCTGACTTGGCCTCCAGCATGCATCACCCCTCTCACCCAGGATGGGCCCTCCACCCACAGATCATCTTGGGAATTGGCCTCGTCCCACCAGGTCAGGCAAAGGGCAGAAGAGACTGATGCAGAAACCAGTGTCATGGAGGCAGAACATTTCTTCTGCCTTTTCATGAGTGATCTCAGTTCTCTGGCTTTTCTCACTCCTCTTCTACTCCCTGCAAGGGAGGCATTACTATCCCCAATTTCTTGGAGATCTGAAGCTCAGAGAAGCTGCCAATTGTCGGAGGTCAGCCAGCAAGTAAGCAGTGGAGAGGGCCCTGGAGGAGGTCCACATGCCTTGCACCATGCTCCCTGCCCAAGGATGCTCACCAGCTCACCTTCCAGAAGGAAGTATCAGTCCCTCCTAGGTAAGTGCCCCTTTGCCAAGATAGTGGGTGAGAGACAGACCAGCACCTCCAGTGCCTCTGTGAGCATTTGCCAAAGGATCAGGAGGAACAGGCGGGCCCGGAGCAATACCTGCCCTCTGAATTCTGCTGGGCCTGTTGGAAAGGCTGTTGCCGTCTCTGGACTGACCTAGTCCCTTCAACAGTAAGGTCTAGGATTCCACCATCCAAAGTCTTGCTCCCAGGTCTCCATCTGGGTGGGGATGATGTCTTCTGGCCACATACAGGCTGACAGAGTACTTTCCATGGCCTGTTGACCCAGAAATGACCCTGAGACATGGACAGTAGAGGTCCCCTACCCAGGACAGATGAAAAAACGAGAGGCTGCGTCTTGTGCCCAAGGACACACAGTCAGGAGGGCACAGAGCTGGGGATAAGGCCCAGACCCTTAACACCCTGATGGTGACTGCCCAGAACTCACAGAAACAGAGGGGACCTCAGTGCGGGGAGCAAGGTAGGGAGGCATGCAGGGAGATAGGATGGGACCTATATTCTGTGGTTTAATTTTCACAATTCTTGGAGATGATCTGTACCATTTTTCAGGAGAAAACACTGATGCTTGGAGATGTTAAGGGATTCCAGGTCGTAGCCAGGGAGTGGCAGAACCAGACATAAACCACTATGTCATGCCACCCCCAGGAGGTGCGGAAAGCCCCCACCCAGGGTTGCTAAGCCAGTGGTCCTTCTCCAGGAGGGACAGGTTTAGTGGTGAAGTACCCCCCAGCCCTCGCCATCAGATGCACTCAGCCTCTGCCTCTTGGCCGCAGCCCACAGCCACGACCAGGGAGGCTGGGCAGGTGTGCTGGAGGTCTGTCTGGGGTACTTTGCACACAGCAACACAGACAGCAAGGAACAAGTAAAATCCAGTCTCTGGAGTCTTTATTCCCCAGGGCTTTCCTGGAAACAGCAGGAAGCTATTTTAAAAAGCTGCATCCATAGGCAGTAACCCGGGAGATGGGTCCCTTGCCCAGTCTTCACCCCTGTTGGTGGGAAGCGACACTTATCCTGCTCATTGCTCAGCCAAGAGGACCACAGGGCCTGGGCCAGGCCTGGGAGAGAGGGCAGGGGGACATGTCACGTGCCAGGGGAAGGGCCGTGTGTCTCGCTGAAAGCATCCCCACCCTACCAGCTGGAAGGGGCCTCCGATTCCTCAAAGGCAGTGTGCGCGCTTGTGCTGCAGCACTCGTGGGTATCAATGAGACTCTGCATCTGTTGAGTATTGTAAAGTGGAGTCTTGTGTATCTGGGGGTGGTGTGTGTCCACGGCAGCCCAAGTGTCTCTCTGTCTCGCACAAGTGTGACGTGTAAGTGGGTGTCTCTGTACTTCTGAAGGTCAGTATGTTGATGTGAATATGTGTGTGTGTGCACGCGCACGCGCGTGTGTCTGGGTAGCTGCATCTGTTTACTTCTGTGTGTAGGTGTGTATACACATGAGTGTTTATGTGTGTCTGTCAGTCTCCAGGAAACCCAGAAGGTAAATGTATGTAATTTTAGATGCTGGAGGAACATAAGCTACCTCTTGAGCTCAGCCCCTGCTATCTCCACGGCTTAAGTCACAGAAGGAGAATTCAAAGCTCAGAGAAGGAAAGGGATCTGCCTGACGTTAGGCAGCAGAAGAGAGGACTGGAGCCCGGTTCCCTTCTTCCCCACTAAAGCCTGTCTACCCAGTCACACCACAGAAGCTGCATTTCCAAGGTCAGCAGCTGCCCCCTGCCTGCCCCATGCAAGTAAGGGTCCTCTGAGCCCTTCGTCCCCACTGGGCTTTAAACTGGCAACTGAGAAGGGAGAGGTGTCCAGGCACAGGTTGCATCTGTTCTGGGCTCCGAGCAGAGCATTCACGAGAACAACATGGCCTTGATTCGGGGAAAAAGCACGAGTTGAGCTGACCGGCTACTGAACCCTGGGCCCACAGAGATCCTGAGAGAGGCTCGATGGTGTCTGCCCCGAGGAGGCTGCAGGAGGCCAGGCAGGCAAACCAAAAACTATGACCTGGGGGTAAAAGCGCCTGCATTTCTGCACAGAGGCAGAGGCAAGTGAGCCTACCTGAAGGCTGAGCAAAGCTAGTGAGGAGGTGAGGTCTGAGTTTGGACTGCAGAGAGGCAGGGTGGTATGTCAGACACTGAGGAGAAGGGGCATTCCAAGCCTGGGGCACAGCCTGTACAAAGGGATCTTGTTGACATCCTCACACTTTATTCCAGCCAGACCCAGCTCCTTCCTGATCTACCCTCACCCTCTGCGTAGTCTGCCTTCCACCTCTCTCCCCTGTGCCCCTGTATTTCTACCACACAGAACCTGCTTGTTCCTTCAGCAGACGTGTCCTGGGCCCCAAATAGGTGCCTGGCCCTGAAAGTGGCACAGGAGCTAGAGGTGGGGATTGGGCGCAGTCAGCCAGCTGCATCCCCTGATTTTCCATGTCCCTGGACCCATGCTCAGCGCAGTGAGGGATGAGAAGACCATGGAGGAGAAGAAAGAAGCTCCGTGAGGGCCTTGCTATGCCAGGCATGAGCCCCCACTACAGCACAGAAACTTAAGTCCTGGTGGCCCCATTTCTGGAAAAGAAAGTTGAGGCTCAGAGAGATGAGCTGACATATTTGAGATTGAGCACAGGGTGTAGAGTCGAGCCAGGTCTGTGGGACTCTGGAGTCTGGTTCTTTCTGCCAGGCCCAGCTGGCTGTCTGCATGATCGGGAGCACAGGCTTTGGAAACTGCTGCTTCTGCTGTTCCTTTGTCTGTACCCAACTCTTCACTGAGTGCTCTAAGCTTTCAGCTCTGTTCCTTTTGGAAATGCCTGTCAAGTTAGTAGCAGGGCCCTAGGCAGTAGGGGGCTTCTTTTCCCTTGGGTTCAAAGAAAATGGGATCAAACGCCCATGTCTAAGGAGCCCATGTGGGCCCAGAAGACTTGAGGTCAGAGTACATGGGGAGGCCTCAGGGGACATGGCTGGGCCCCCTAGTTTTCCATGCCTTCTGTTAATAAGGAAGCCTCCCTGCCCAGATCCCTTCACTACTCAGCCTAAGAAAGGAAGTGCACACCGCGAGGACCCAGCAAGGCCACGCGCAGGAAACTCAGCATTCTGCTTGCTGGGAGTAAGCTCTCCATAACATCAGCTAAGAAGAAAATAACTAGTCCACATCGCGTGTCAGCCATAACATTTTGTAAAGTTTTCAAAATCTTATTTATAACTGAATCTTCACAGTCCGTCCCCCTGTGATTAGGAGTGGCCACCGCCATTCACAGATGACAAGCACTGCCTCTGGGCAGATGAACAAACCATGGCCCTCACCCTCCAAGAACCACAGTCAAGAAATGCAGATGCACAGGGGCCTCTGGGTACTCTTTTGCAACCCCACGGAGTGTAGCCCGCCAGGCTTCTCTCTCCATGGCAAGCATACTGGAGTGGGTTGCCATTTCCTTCTCCGGGGACTGAACCCACAGCTCTTGCATCTCCTGCATTGGCAGGCAGATTCTTTACCACTAGCTCCACCTGGGCAATCTATCTGTGATAGACTGAGTGTACGCGTGGCTGTGATAGAAAGAAGCATGGTGAAGGAAGATAGCGGCACATGAAGGACTCCTTTTCCAACAGGGAGAATTAGGGAAGGCTTCCTGGAGGAGGAGACCTCTAAACTGAGGCCTGAGGGTGAGTCAGAGTTAAGCAGGAAAATGTGAGTAGGAAGGGATGATAAGCGATAGAACAAAGCTTCTAATCCAAAGCCCAAGTTCTACCCACTCTGAGAAATCTTATTTCAACAGCCCTCAGATGGGTGTGGTCTGAAAAGCTTTGGCAACAAGACTCTGAGGTAGGGATGGGAGACCAGAGAAGGGATAGGAGATCTCATCTGCAGAGTCAGCTGGTCCCCAGACTAGAGAGGACTCTTTAGCCCTTCCTGTCATGACCGGCCCCTTTTCGGAAACCCCACCCAGGCCCGGGCTGAGCTGCTGCCAGATTCCTGCTTACAGCTCTCCTGCATCCCATCTCCCTTCCTGGTGAGCTGTGAACTTCTCAAACCTGGAAGGGCAGGCTTCTGCAGGATACTTTGCTGCAGCCCCCGTCACAGACTAGTGCTCCTCCCTGGAGTACCACCCCTCCAGCTGGCCACAGTTTCAACACAAAATTTCACTTCGGGGTGAATCCTACGATATTTTCCAAACCAGCAGCATCTTGACATGTAATGGAGACAGAGGGGGAATCACTGGGTCTAGAGACAGGAAGACTCACCTTTGAAAGGTAGTTTTGCCACTTACACAGCTTGGGAAGTCATCACAGGGCTCTGAGCCTCAGTGTCCACACAAACATAAAATCAGACAGTAATACCAGCTGCACAGAATTCTGTGAAGAGTCAGATGAGATGCTGCACATGAAAACCGCTCATAGACTGTCCAGAGATATGCATATGTAGGGGCTTCCCAGGGGACTCAGTGGTAAAGAATCCATTTGCCAGTTCAGGAGACACAGGTTAGATCCCTGGGTCAGGAAGATCCCCTGGAAGAGGAACTGGCAACCCACTCCAGTATTCTTGCCTGAGAAGTCCCATGGACAGAGGAGCCTGGTGGACTACGGTCCATGGGGTCACAAAGAGTCAGACACGACTTAGTGACTGAGCGTGGGCACGTGCACATGTAGGTGTTATTATTGCTGTGATTGTGGGCATGAGTAGTGATAAATGTTCATTCGTTCAACAAGCATTTATCTAGGACCCAAGTGCCAGCCGCTGTGCTCAGAGCTGGCATCCCACAGGGAACTGAGTAGATGCAGGGTCTACCCTCGAAGACTTCACCATCTGGGACAGAGATAGCCATAGACAAGTTCAAAATGACATGATTTGTGCTTGGTTGTGGAGAGGCACAGGGGTTAAGGATAGCCAGGAGAGTCAGCCAGTTCAGCATGGGAAATCAAAAAAAAACCTTTGCAAAAGCGAGATCCCAGTGGTGTAAGCTAGGGCAGGTCAGGGAAGAGAGCTGCAGAGGCAACAACACGGGCAAAGGCCAGAAGGTAGGACCACGGGGTCAATTTGGGACATCGCAGAGTGAAAGAAGTTGAAAATTAAGCAGAGCGCATCTGCTTTGAGATAAGATCAAAGTTAACTATATTATGCTAGTATCTTTTAAGCAGGTTGCAAACAATTTGATTTTTTTTTTTTTTAAGTAAAAACAGAAAACCATGACACCTAAATTCAGATGATATAACAACTGTCAGCGCCTGGTGCAGCCCAAAATAAGAATTCAGGTCACAAAATATTGCCGTGAGCATCAAGTGTTTGTCCCTCAGCTCCGAGCCAGCTGGAAAGGCAAGACCCCTTTCCTTGTAACAGCGACAGAAGTCCTAGGTTTCATTCGAATTGGCTTGTTTAGGTCAAAGATCCCCAGCCTCCAGGATCTAATGCCTGATGATCTGAGGTGGAACTGATAATAATAACAATAATAGAAACAAAATGCACAATAAATGTAATGCACTTGAATCATCCCCAAACCATCCCTTCCCACTGTGGAAAAGTGATCTTCCAGGAAACCAATCCCTGGTGCCAAAAAGGTTGCGGACTGCTGGTTTAGGTCATGTGGCCTCCCTAAACTAGAGGGGTACAGTGATCTGATGAGCTAGACGTGGGTAGGCAGTGGGACTACGTTTCCCAGACTGGTAGTTTCCCAGACAATACAGCAAGGGGCTGTTATGAGAAGGGGCACAGAAAGTAAGGAGGTAAGGGTAATGGTAATGTCAAGACAGTATACCCAACTGGAAGTCCTTCCCCTTTCTATTCTGCTTTAAGGAAACTCAGAGTCATCCCAGGAGGCAGTCCAGCTTTGGGTTCCATATTTTCTGTTAATTTGATCCTTGCTGTGGCCCTTCTGGGGGTGTCAGCATTCCCATTTTACAGATCAGAAAATGGAGGCTTAGAGAGATAAAACTGCATACCCAGGGGCCCAGAGATTAGAAGGGGCAGATTCTAGATTTGACCCCTGGTGTCTCTGAAGCCTATTTTTACTGCACATCAGGCTGCCACAGTCACTTTGCTCCCCACATACTTCAGGCATATTTTCTGGACCCAAGGGAAACTTGAATGGCATAGCTGTCTTGGTTGCCCTCGTTTTCCTGCTCAGGTCATTCCCTGCCACTCTGGAATCCAGAGCCCACTTGTGAACACTTGTGTTCTGAGTTCTGGTCTCCTAACTGAAGAGGGCAAGAGGAGAGATGGGGCCCAGAAGTGGGGTTCAGCCAGAGTGAGTTACATGCGGATTTGTCCAAGCCTCCTACCTGCTACTGCTGTCCGCCACAGCCTGAAGGACAGAGGCCTGGAGCAGAAAACAGGAAGCAGACAGTAGCAGTCACTGCCGCCCACACCTTCCTTTAAAGTTTACAAAGCCGCTGTCTCAACCGTCTCAGCCGATCTCCATCCTGCACGGCCGCAGAGCAGGTACCAGCATCACTCCCATTTTATAGATAGGGATCGTGGTCACGGCTGGAGGACACAAAAGTGGTGGAGCCAGAGCTTGCGTTCACATCTCCAGGATTCCACACCCCAGGGTTTTTCAGTTCTCAGAAGCCTCTCCAGAGGAAAGCAGACCCAAGCTTGGCATCCTGAAGGCATGGATGGGAAGGAGACCCTGGTTCACGGTCAGGTGCCATGGCCAGCGTTTTCTCACACTGGGTCTCATTCACCCCCGACGCCGAACCTGCAAAGCACGTATCATTGATCTGAGGCTTGGAGAGGAGCACTGACCTGGCCAAGGTCAGGCAGCTAGGAAGGGAAATTCAGACCCCAAACCCTGCTATCCCATGACCTTCATGTGACTTTTATTAAGACCTCCCTGCCACTGCAGCGCGACGCCCTGGGTTCCCACATCAGGCAGGGGCTAATTGGAAGGCAGAGCTCCGAAACTTCCTGCTTGGTGTGGTGCGGCCCCGCCCTCCCCCTCTCCACCTGGAGCCAGGGCCATCTGTTCCCTTTTGTCGGGATGCAGGGGAAGATGAAACTAAATTTAAATACTAATAATACTTAACATTTGTCTGGAAAATGTTTTGCACACTAATTGCTGATTAATCCTCCCCAGGCCCCAGAGAGATTCTGTCTTTATATCCCCATTCAGCAGACGGGCTGATGGGACCCAGACCAGGATGCTGGAGGGCGAATTGGGGGCTTCCTGGGCAAGTGTCTAGTCAACCTCCATCTCTGCTCAGCAGGACGGGGGTGGGTGAATAAATTCATCCAATTCATTGTTGCTCCACAGTGAACAGTAAAGCTGTAGCTGGATGCAAATTGACTTGGCTGTCTACCAGCTGCCTGATCATGGGCAGCCCCTGAACCTCTCTGAGCCTTGATTTCTTTATCTGTGAAATGGGAAAAGTGTTCCCTTTTGTTTCAGTTAGTCATTCACCACTGTTTGCTGAGCACCCAACTTGCTGGCCAAAAGCCAGGCCCTGGGAGTCTGCAGAATGTGATAGACAAGGTTCCTGCTGTCCTGCAGCTGGTCTGCATCTGACTGGGGAGACGGAGCAAGCAAGATAATCACAGCTGCTGACAGTGAAGTTGTTAGAAAACAAATTCATAAATGTATTTTTTTAAACCATGATACACCTCTAAATTCTTCTGGGTGATACAGTTGAAACCACACTTCAGATGGAATTTGAACCCAGCCAAAACTCAGGTTGGGATTTGAACCCACTGTCTTTTAGTTGAAATTGCTCATCTGTGTCAGGACTTACCGAAGCTCAAGTTTTAATGTCTCAGCGCAGAAGGAACTCAGTAAGAGGCAAAGACATAGGTAAGAAGTGGATTTATTTAGAGAGACACACATTCTGTAATCAGAATTCTGTCCATCTCAAAAGATGAGAACGGCCCTGAGATGGGGGTTGGTTAGTTTTGTGGGCTGGGTACTTCCGTAGGCTAATAAGTGGGAGGATTGCTCCAATTGGTTTGGAGAAGGGGCAAAGATTTGTAGGAATTGGGCTACTGCCTGCTTTTTGGCCTTTGATGGTCAGCCTCAGAACTGTCATGGGGCTGTGGGCGTGTCTTCAGATGCACTGTATTACAATGAGCACATAACGAGGCTTAAGGTCCGCTGGAAGTCAAATCTTCTGACATCTTTGACCTAGTTGGTTCTAACCAGTTTATGCCCTATCCTCAAGGGCTCTGTCATTCTTTTAAAGGTTGTGCCTTGCCCCTCCCCCTTCTTTTTTTCCCCCTCCTGTTTCAAAATGACTTATTTTTCTTGTAATGTCCATCTAGAAATTAGGCTTCCCTGGTGTCTCAGATGGTAAAGAATCCGCCTGCAATGCAGGAGACCTGGGTTCCATCCCTAGGTCAGGAAGATCCCCTGGAGGAGAGAATGGCAACCCACTCCAGTATTCTTGCCTGGAGAATTCCGTGGACAGAGGAGCCTGCCAGGCTACGGTCCATGGGGTTGTAAAGAGTCAGACACAACTGAGTGACTAACCCTTTCACTTTTTCCCAAACTGGAGGGAGGGGTCACAGTGGACAGAATCATGGGCTTGAGGATTTTGTTGGAGCTGGGGACACCCTAACATATCCTGGCAAATCCAGGGCAACAGCAGCTTCCCACTCTTTTGTCCCCAGAGAGGAGTCATCTGTTTCTAGCATTTTCCATATCTCCCCTCTTATATCAATCACCTTTCCACTTTCCCAGGGCTTCCAGAGCCAGGCCTTTCTGGTGGAGTCAGAGGGGGGGGCCACGTGGTTTGCCAGCTGTGTTTTTTGAAACACCAATATTCAACAAGAGGACTTGAGGTCCACCTCTGGGGTGAGACGGGACCCATGCAGGGGTCTCCAGGCCCACCATCACCCCAGACAGCAAAGTTATTCTAACATTCTTATCTATTTTCAAATTTATCTAAAAAGAGAATTCCATTTCTGTGAAAGAGGTTGAAAAAACAGCCGTCTTTGTGGAGATGACCCAGAGTCAGGAGACCAGGATTTAAATTCAGATGCATCGCTTAATAGCAAATGACCCCTAGCAGGCTGGATGCTTTGCCTATAAAATGAGCTTGCCATCTGACCAAAAGAATGGGACCACATGGAGACAAACCCGTGCAAAGCTTGGCTCAGTGGAGGCTCTCAAAAAGCTTATTTAAACCTAAAATTTTTTCCCCTGGGTATTTAACAAGCCAGAATAGAGCTGAGCTGCAATGTCTGACTTCACCAGTAGGTGGACCCTGCTTGAAAAGGTCATAAGATCCTCAAAACAAATTCACACCTTCATTTATCAAGCCTGCAGCTCCAAAAATTTTGGCTACCCATTCATTTAAAAATAGGAAACACCTCTGTCGTTGGTTTAAGAGCTTCATGTCTAGCCTTCCACAGAGGGTGAAAAATCAGCACAATTCACGGCAGGGCTGTCAAGAAAGCCCACCCAGCCGCATCGTCCCGAGTGTGCGCTTATTCTCAGATACAGCAGGTCTGACAGGGTCTCGCCTCTTCTGCATTAGTTGGTGCCAGAGAAAGGGATGAGCGTGGCCAGAAGGAGGCGACTGTCTGGTAATGACGTCTGGGAAAGATCTGGTTTCCACACACATGGGGAAGCAAGAGGGATTACACGTGGTGTGACAAGACTTCTTTCTATAGCACATTGAGCTCCAAGGACCTCCTCTGCGCTGGGCATGGGGGTGTCATCTCGGGTCGTCACTGCAGTTTGACAGAGGACACCAGGCCCTGGGAGGGTGGGTAACTCACCAGCCTCCCGCACAGCAGATGGTGGAGCTGGGGTTTGAACTGAGAACTCTAACTAGAGAGGCCATGCCAGAACTGCTTGAAAGTAGAGACACGGAAAGTGTTACATTTGGTCACGTGAATGATTCCAGAAGCAGAGAGTTTGAAGGGGAAGGTGAGACTCAAGTCAGTGGCTGCTTCTCACCCTACACCCTAGACCCCCACATGATCAAACATCCCCCCCCAAACTGCAACCTGCGCCTGGATACAAACACTCCGAGGCCCAGCAGCCTGAATCCATGGCTGCACAGGTGCGTACTTTGCACAAACCGCCAGCGGATGCACCATAGGCTTACCCATGTGCTCACGTGGGTTCAAACACAGAGACACACAGAGGCCAGCCAGGGAGCAGTCACACACATGGAGATAACCCAGACACACGGGAGACACACACCAGGAACACACAGCCCGAACCTACAGGTGGAGACAGCCGGAGCGTGGAACTGCTGTGTGCCGGCGCCTGCTGTGGACAAAGCCCTGACCTGATCCTTAGAGTCCAGGGACCCCAAGCCTCCTCCTCCTCCTCACCCCACCCCTGCCCCCTGCAGCGCCAGAGGATTGAGGTCCTGGCTCGTCAGGGACACATGGGCACCTCTACCGCAGAGGTGGCTCTTGGGTATGTGTTGCTCAGGGGGGCCGAGGTGGACAGGTGAGGGGTCCGCCTTCTACACCATAGGTCAGAATGGCGTGGTGGTTAGAAACACAGACTGAGTGGGAATCTAGGTCCCCTCTTCCCCTGCTGTGAGTGATCTCAGACCAGTCCCCCTACTCTCTGAGCCTCAATTTCCTCATCAGCAAAATGGGAGTATGGCACCTACCTTGCAAAGTTTGCGAGAAATGATATGAAGTATGTAGCAGCTAGCAGGAGCTGAATAAATCTGATTACCTTTCCCTGACCCTGCCCTTCCATTGCTCACTGCTCAGTGCAGCAGACAGACAGACTGACACCATTCACTCAGTCAGGCATCTCTCCCCTAATCCCCTTTTCTAGGAGCTGGAGAATTATGGAGAAGACAGAGATCCAAACTGGTAATAATTGTCTGACAGGAAGCGCTGGGAAGGAGGGGATCCAGGGCACTCTGGGAGCTGAGAGGAGGAGATGCAGCGAGGCTGCCTAGCGGGGCGATTCCGGGGCTGCCTTGCAGGGTGGTACCACGGGGCCATGTACAGTCAGGAGCAGCTGGTCCACTAGGGCCCCCTCATAATCGTTTCCTTGATGACCCCCAACATGGCTGGGTACTTCACACACATGTTCCTGTTTAATGAACCAACACTCCCAGCGATACAGCCAGACAGCTATTATTATCTCATCCTACAGAAGAGGGAACCAGGAGAAGGGTTGTGACCTTCTCGAGGTCACTGAGGTCTGGACCAAGCCTGACTCCAAAACCTATGCTCTTCCCCTCCATGCCCCCTCAGCTGCTGTCACAAAGGCCCCCATGACCTGACTGTCTTCCTCCCCATTCACAGGAAGTCACCTGGCATCCTCCCAGCTCCACATCTCTTTGAGCACTTGGAGCCTGGGGAGGCATAGACATGGGGTTGTGCTCCCAGCTTCTCAGCCCTGCTCCTCTGGCCCTGCCTGGCCCATGGCCTCAGTGGCCCTTCTTGTCCCCCTGAAGTTTCCAGGCTGTCCTGCACTGGCCCGGGCAAAGGGCCTGGCTTTTGGGGGTGGAGGCAGCCCCTCCGAGCCCAGGATCTGCTAGCTCTGCCTTTCTAAGGTTCTCACAGCACCTCGGACTTGTGGCCATTTCACAGAGGATAAGACTGAGGACAGTACAGCCACAAGCCCCAGAGGTGAGGTCCAGAGGCCTTGGGGAAACAGTGGGTCCGAGGGTACAAAGATCCTTCTTAATTTACCCGGGGAGTCAGAATTCGTATCTCCAAACAGCAGCCGGCCCTCAGGCTGAGCTAGGACTGAGGCGGGCTTCCCAGGGAATGGGCTCCTGAGAGAGGCGAGTCTCCCAGCCAGCAGGGTCAGCCAGCCGGTGACCCAGGAGGTCAGCGGGCCGGGGGGACAGCGTCACTGTCTGGCAGGCAGTGTCTGAGTCAGTCGGGCAGGGGCGGCTGGTCAGACAGCGACGACACACCAGCCCTGGCTCACACCCTCTCATCTCCGCCTTCCT
The DNA here is from genome assembly GCF_963930625.1 of Muntiacus reevesi. NCBI lineage: Eukaryota > Metazoa > Chordata > Mammalia > Artiodactyla > Cervidae > Muntiacus > Muntiacus reevesi. The sequence goes on along the minus strand of NC_089255.1, from coordinate 5,584,903 downwards.
CAAGAGTCTTGGGAGGACTGGCCAAGCTCAGCTGTATCACTGCGGCAGCCTGCCCTTCTCAGCCCCTGACGAAGCCTTGGAGCACCAGCCAGACGCCCTGAGCTGTAAACAGTGGCGCTCAGGAGCATACACTGTGATCTCGGTCCCTCTCTCCCTCCCGCCGCCCACAGACACGGGTTCATGCACACTGTGTCGTATCACACACACACCTACAGGGTCATGTGTATCCACACAAGCACACATCCAGGCACACACACCTGCAACACACACCTGTGTGCACACCGCCCCCCTCACCAGGGCACACACACCACCTCCCGTCTGCTCGCATTTCTGTGATGGAGGCACTCAAGTGTCTGCCTAAATCCATCACCTAAAGGACTGAAGAGACCTTTCAGGGGAAGAAGGCTGTCCCTCCTCACCAGCAAGAGGTTAACGAGAGATCGGGAGACCAAGACGGGGTGGCTGGCTCTGCAGGCCCTAGCGATGACCCTTCAGAATTGTGGGGAGGAGGGCACTGGGCAAACCAGAATGAGAGGGTTTGCAGGAGCCACGGAGCTCTGGGGGGCCCACGCCACCCTCCAGCCCTGAGATCTCCTCCGCGCGAAAGCTCTGCCTCACTGTGTTCTCCTCCAGGGGCTTGCCTGCAGCGGCACGCTCAGCCTCACTCCTGACCTCAGTTTCCTTGTCTGTAGGACGAGGTTAATGAGCCCTGTTATTAATAAGAGGAGGCTGTCTCCGGAGAGTTTTGCAGACTGAAACCACTGTCCAAGTGGAGCTACTAGAGGCCAGCAGGGCTTGGGGGCGGGGCAAGGAGGAACAGCCAAAGGTAGAGTCGCAATTTCAATCGTACTGGGAAGGCGGCGGGGAGAGGGTAGGGACCACGGATAGGAACGGGGCCACCCAAGATAAATAGCAAGGTCTTAGCACAGGGTGCTATATTTGATATCTTCTAATAAACCATGGTGAAAAAGAATGTACGAACATATGTATAACTCATCACTTTGTTGTACACCAGAAACGAACACAACGTGGTAGATACACTTCAGTTTTCAAAAAAGGAGAGTCGTGATTAGTGATAACCAAACAAAAAATTCCTATAAAAGTTTATTAGGAAGTCAGATACATGGTACTCAGATAATCCTGGGTCAAATTTAAAACATTTTTTATTCTGAAATTTAACATGAAATAAAGTATTTGTTACTAAAAAAGAGAGAGAGAGAGAGAGAGAGAGAGAGAGAGAGAGAGAGAAAGAAACAGAGGTGCCAGAAGGCAAGCAGCTTCTGTTTTCTTCATCAGGAAAATGAGTGTCTGTCTCAAAGAATTGGTCATTTATTCATTCAGCAACCTTTACCGAGCTGCTACTGTGGACTGGGTGTTGGGTTTATGGAGACCAACAGGGCCAGACAAGGGCCTGCCTCAAGGGTCTTCTGCCTAGTGGGAGGAGGCTGCCCACAGGCACACAGATAATGGCCCCATTGACAGTAAATGCTGGAAAAAATAAAATATAGCAATTATCCCCAGTGACTAGGAAGGCAGCTTGTGGGTAGGAAAAAATCAGAGAAGGCTTCTGAGGGGGTGGCCTGAAACTGTCTTGCCATCTGAATGGGAAGCTACCATGTGAAGGTAAAGGATAAGAGCAGGCCAGCTAGTCAGTCAGTTCAGTCACTCAGTCATGTCTGATTCTTTGCGACCCCGTGGACTGCAGCACGCCAGGCCTCCCTGTCCATTGCCAACTCCCGGAGTTTACTCAAACTCATGTCCATTGAGTTGGTGATGCCATCCAACTATCTCATCCTCTGTCATCCCCTTCTCCTCCTGCCTTCAGTCTTTCCCATCATCAGGGTCTTTTCTAGTGAGTCAGCTGTTCGCATCAGGTGGCCAAAGTATTGGAGTTTCAGCTTCATTATCAGTCTTCTCAATGAATATTCAGGACTGATTTCCTTTAGGATGGACTGGTTGGATCCCCTTGCAGTCCAAGGGACTCTCAAGAATCTTCTCCAACACCACAGCTCAAAAGCATCAATTTTTCTTCTGTGCTCGGCTTTCTTTATAGTCCAACTCTCACACCCATACATGACCACTGGAAAAACCATAGCCTTGACTAGACAGACCTTTATCAGTAAAGTATTGTCTCTGTTTTTTAATATGTTGTCTAGGTTGGTCATAACTTTTCTTCCAAGGAGCAAGCATCTTTTAATTTCATGGCTGCAGTCACCACCTGCAGTGATTTTGAAGATCAAAAAAATAAAGTCTGTCACTGTTTCATTGTTTCCCCATCTATTTTCCATGAAGTGATTGGACCGAATGACATGATCTTAGTTTTTTGAATGTTGAGTTTTAAGCCAGCTTTTTCACTCTCCTCTTTCACCCAACCAAAACGTTTCTTAGTTCCTCTTCGCTTCCTGCCATAAGAGTGGTGTCATCTGCGTATCTGAGGTTATTGATTTTCTCCCTGCAATCTTGATTCTAGCTTGTGCTTCATTCAGCCTGGCATTTCACATGATGTATAAGTTAGATAAGCAAGGTGACAATATACAGCCTTGACGTACTCTTTTTCCAATTCTGAACCAGTCCACCGTTCCATGTCTGGTTCTAACTGTTGCTTCTTGACCTCATACAGATTTCTCAGGAAGCAGGTAAGGAGGTCTGGTATTCCCATATCTTTAAGAATTTTCCACAGTTTGTTGTGATCTACACAGTCAAAGGCTTTGGTGTAGTCAATGAAGCAGAAGCAGATGTTTTTCTGGAACTCTCTTGCTTTTTCGATGATCCAACGGATGTTGGCTATTTGACCTCTGGTTCCTCTGCCTTTTCTAAATCCAGCTTGAACATCTGGAAGTTCTCAGTTCATGTACTGCTGAAGACTTGCTTGGAGAATTTTGAGCATTACTTCACTAGTGTGTGAGATGAGTGCCATTGTGCATCAGTTTGAGCATTCTTTGGCATTGCCTTTCTTTGGGATTGGAATGAAAACTGACCTTTTCCAGTCCTGTGGCCCCTGCTGAGCTTTCCAAATTTGCTGGCATATTGAGTGCAGCACTTTCACAGCATCATCTTTTAGGACTTGAAATAGTTCAACTGGAATTCCATAACCTCCACTAGTTTTGTTCGTTGTGATGCTTCCTAAGGCCCACTTGACTTCGGACTCCAGGATATCTGGTTCTAAGTGAATGATCACACCATCATGGCTATCTGGTTATCTTAAAAGATCTATTAAGATATTTTTTGTATAATTCTTTTGTGTTTTCTTGCCACCTCTTCTTAATATCTTCTGCTTCTGTTAGGTCCATACCGTTTCTGTCCTTTATTGTTCCCGTCTTTTCATGAAATGTTCCCTTGGTAGCCCAACCAGAGGGAATAGCAGATGCAAAGGCCCTGAGGCAGGAATAACTTGTCACACCCGGAGGAGCAGACTGAGAGCCTTTGAGACTGAATGAGTAGAGAAGGTGGGAGTAGGAAAGTGCATTTCCAGAGGAGGGAACTCAATAGCACATTGTGTAGGACAGAATTCCTACAAGACTCTGTAGGACACTGAGGAGGACCCAATGGGGAGTTTGCCAATTGCAGGGGCTGGAAAGCGGCGTCTCTGTTTGGGAGCTGGGTTGTATTTTTGGAAAATATTGTTTCAATGCAGTAGCCCCTGGGAGAGACAGAAGAAGCTGGCATAGGCTCAGAGACAAGGCTTGGTGGGCTTCCAGACTCCTCCTCTGCCTAGAATATCTCCGAAAGTGGTAAGTTCTTAGAGACAGCAACCCCAGGCGGACCTGACCTGTGACTCCCGAAGGCCTTCCCAACACCCTGGACAGGCTGTGGCTGCAGAGGCCATGGCCAACCGCTCACTCTCCTGAAGGCTTCTCATTTTAACTTCTCAGCAATCCTGTGCAAGAGTCACTAGCAGATCCCTTTTCTGGGGCATAGAATTTAAGCTCTAAGATGTTAAGGGGCCAAACTCTTTTCAACCTTCACTGTCTGTCTCTCCCAGGAAGCCACCCACCCACCCGTGTCTCACCCGTCGGCCCCGATTCAGGCCCCCGCCCTAATCTGTTCTCTGCACACCACCCAGAGAGGTCTTCTTAAAAGGCATTTGGACCAGTCCCTCCCCTGCTTGTAACTCTACAAGGATCCACTACGCTCACACTAAAATCCAGTCTTCTCTGGGACCCTCATGGCCCCGTGTGGCCAGTCCCTTGCTGGCTTCTCATGGCTTGGTTCCCCAAACTCCCACTGCTGCAGATCCAGCCACACTGGTCTCCTGTCCATTGCTGCAAAGCACTGAGCTCATTCTTGACCCAGGGCCCTTGCACTTGCCACTTCCTCCCCTTGGCAGATTAGCTTGTAGTGCAAATGTCACCTCCTCGGGAGGGCTTGCTCTCTGAGAGTAAGGCCTCCCACGACCCCTTCCCCCTCGTCCCAAGCTCATCGTCTTCAGAGCACTTATCACTGACATTACGTTGTCTTTGGTTTGTTTAGGGGTCATCTGTCGGCCCTGCTAGATGGAGAGCCTCCTAAGGGCAGGGCTTTCGTTGGTAGGGCCTGACACACTGCCTGGCCCAGAACAAGAGCCCAGGAGAGATTACTGGGAGGGATGGATAGACCTGTGTCCAAGATCACCCAAGCCTTTGACCCTTTAAGGCCAGAGATGGCCCAGGGACCCAGGACTTGGAGGGAACTCAGGATGGGTGGTTGTAGTTGCAGAAAAGGGGAGTCACCTGTGACTTCAACCTCTGCAGCCCGAGTGATACAAACGGCCAGTCTCCTAGCTCATGCCTCCCCCTCCTGAATCACTGGGACCCGACCTCAGTGGGGACAGCAACCCTCCCGCCACGGGACTCCCTGGCGCTGTCCTCCCTTCCCTTTGAGGCCTGCCTTAGAGTTACTCGCTGCTGACCGTGCCCCACGCACCCCTCAGCCTGGGGCTGGGCCGGTCTTCCCCGGAGGTGGGCATAGGACCAGCACTAGCCGTTCGAGACCCCCAGAATGCCAACCCGTGACTCCGCAGGGCAAGCCCGACACACCAGTGCTCCACACCCGTGTGTCCCCGGGGGCTCGAGGGAGCACATGGCCAGCCCCGCGGTGGGGTGACGTGACCACAGGGCTGGCTGCGGAGCCTGGGGACCCAGGCTCCAGGCTTCTCCACCCACTGGCAGCAGAGGTGACCTTGGGCAGATCAGTCCCTCCTCTGAAGCTCAGTTCCCTCATCTGCAAAAGGAAAGCAGCTTGGATCCAGTGATTTTTGAGGAACCTTGCATCTCCAAAGAGAAAGAGCAAAGCCAGTCAGCCCACCTCTCGAGCCTCAGCTTCCTGGTATACAACATGGGTAGGGGGCACCTCTGATCTTGGGGGACATTGAGAGGACTCAAGGAGGCCGTGGTGTGAAGGACACAAAGGAGGTTCCAGATGGGACCCTGAGTACAGAGACAGAGAGACACGAGGCTGGAGGGGGCTGCGGGTGCTGGCAGAGGAGGTGGGCTCGTCCCAGGCAACGTGGGGCCACCACAGGAAGCTTCCGAGCAGGGAGTGATATGATGGGAGTATTTTAGGAAGATTCTTCTGGCAACACAGCACAGGTTGGGTTGGAAGAGCTGTGTGGAGGAGTGTGAGCAGGATTTGTGCCTGGAAAACGCTTATAAGTGAGTCCCCCCCTCCCAGCCGTCCAGCATCCCAGGCAGTTTGAGAAGCAGGCTGGGGCTGGGGGCTTCTTCTTCCCCCACCCAGCTTGCATTTATGGCCCCTGGCTGAAGGTCTGCTCCCTGGAAACTCTCCAGCTGGCTCCTCTCCTGAGCTGCGTTAGCCCCTCGGCAATGACAAAGGAAATGGCAGCCTGGAGAAGGAAATGGCAACCCACCCCAGTATTCTTGCCTGGAGAATCCCATGGCCAGGGGAGCCTGGCAGGCTACAGTCCATAGGGTCGCAAAGAGTCGGACACGACGGAGCGACTTAGCACCATGATAAAGCACTTTCCTGCACATCGCCTTTGGCCAGCCAGTCCATCTCAGAGCTGCGGCTGAAGCTGGGGAGCTGGGATTTGAACCCAGGTCTATAGGACATCGAGTTCAATGGCCCTCCATGCAGTCACAGAAACTCGAAGTTGGTGGTGGTGGGGTGGGAATGGGCCAGTCCCCGGAACCCTGAGTCTCTGATAGGCGTTCTCTGCCCTCATCTCAGTCCAGGGCAGGATTAGACAGAGTGGAAAGCCTTGCTCAGCCCAGGGCCCTCCACTCCAGGAGAGGCATCAGCCAGCCTATACAAAACATGCCTGAATCCAGACCGGCTCCATTGGTACCAATCACGACAGAGTTAACCCCGGCTTCCCCAGGCCTGACTAGTCAGCAGCAGAAAGAGCTGCCTACCGCCGAGCACCGTGGAGAAGGGGGTGTTTCTGGCCCAGCCCGGGACCCTCTCCACACCCTGTACTGGGCAGCGCCCTGTGAGGCTCAGGTCTTCTTGCAGTGAGGTTTCCGGCCAGTGATGCTGTCAGCGTGGCTCCCAGCCACCACCTGGCAGCCGCCTCGCAGGGCTGACAGTCACTGCTTGTTCATTCAGTAAGCCGTCTGCAGTGTTTGCTGGACACCGGGTCCCGGACGTGGCCCTGAACACCAAGGGATGTTTAGACAGATCCCTACCCTCACACAGCCCATAGGCTGGAGGGGGAGGTGGGAAGCTGCAGGATGGTAAGTGTGTGATAGGGGTGCACAGCCAGCTTCCAGAGACAGGGGTGCCTCATCCAGCCAAGGAACTCAGGAAGGCTCCCCAGGGCCCACCACACCTGCTTACAGAGCTGGGGGAAATGAGGGGCCAGGTATAGAGAAGGGCGGGGAAGACGGAGAAGTGTCCAAGGCTGAGGCACGGTGAGAACCCAGGGACAGGACAAGGGCCCCAGGCAAAGGGAAGGGCCAGGTGCCCAGACATGGAGGTGAGAACAAATGGGATGTTTGCAGGAAATCGCAGGCAGCTCAGAGCAGCTAACGGAGAGATGCCGGGGCAGGGCGGTGGGTGCAGGTGCATTAAGGCCCTAGAGGATCACAGGGACCAGATGGCAGAGATCCTTGTCTACCACGTGGAGGAGGCAGGATTGTATCTGGAAAGCAGGGAGGAGCTCTTGAGAGCTTCTGTGTGGGGGAGTGACACTGATCAGATCTGGGACAGGGGGTGGGGGACTCAGGGGACCAGAGTCCAGCTAGAGAGCCGGAATGGCAGTCCAGCCTAGTGCAGGCTCTGGTCACAGGGGGGTGGCCTCGGGACAAGCCGGATGGTGGGTAAAGGAGGCAGTGCCTTGCGGAGGTGCAGGCAGCGGGGTAAGGACGCAGGTCCAAAGTCCGCAGACCACCAGCTTCTGCTCCCCTGCTCCCACCCCCGAGCCCCTCAGCTAATGGGACCATGGCTCCTACCCAGGGCCACCAGGGTGCTTTGTGTACAGGCTACTTAACCTCCTCATGCCTCAGTTTCCTCATCTGTAAAGTGGGAATGTCACCTGCCAGTGAATGGCAGGCTGGGATTTGAACCCTGGGCATTAGCCCAAGCGCACACTCTGAACCACCCCACCGACTCCCAGTTGCCCTCTTGTTGGCAATGGCTGAAACAGGCGGCGGGACACAGCAGTCAACAGACCAGAGGAGGTTCCTGCCCTCGTGGAGACTGTATTCTAGCTGGAGAGATGAGCAATAAGCATGTAGACAAATACACCTAAACAAAGATAAAGTCATTTCAGACAGTGGCAAGTGACATGAAGACCATTAAATGGCGATAGGAAGTGATGGTCTCATTTAAATAGAATTTAGATAGAGTAAAAGAGGGGCAGCCTCTAAAGAGAGGATGTTTGAGGCAAATACGAATATCAAGAAGGAGCCAGCCAGGTGAGGATGTGGCAGAAAGATGTCCCAGGCAGAGGGAACAGCAGGTGCAAAAGTCCTGGGGCAGCAATAAGATTGCAGCGCAGGGAAGACACAGCATCGGTGTGACCAGAGTGGAGACAATAAGGGGCAAGTGGTGGCAAGAGGGTCCAGCTCCCGCGGGGGTCTTGAAGAGCCAGGAAAGGCCCAGGACAGCAGTTTTCATTCCAAGTGTAGTTGTTTGTTGTTGTTTTTTTTTTCAAGCTAATGGAGGGTTTTAAGCAAAAGCATGCAATGATCTAATTTGCATTTTCTCAGGATTCCTCCGCATGCCAGGAAGACAGTGTTGCTGTGTTTTAATGCCATTCAGTGCTGCAGAGCATGCTGTAACCACGTCCACATTTCAGCAGGTACCAACAGAGAGCAAATGTTAGTCAGCTCTCTCGTTTGGGTGGGGCTGACCTATCTGTTGTCACCAGCCAGCTCCAGGTGGCTGTTTGCAGCTAGAAGTGACGTTCTTAGTCATCAGGCAGGCCAGCTACCCTGCAGCCAAAGGAGAGGGAAATTCATAGGAATGTGTGATTCAGGGCACTGGACCTCAGCCTGTGTCTTCTCAGGACTGTTCCCACAAAAGCCCAGAATCTTCCTTAGGCTTAGACACACTTATCCCTCCCTCATGCACACGACTTCATGCATGCAGCCAAACCCCATGCTAGAGACTGGAGGTGTAAAGACAAGTAAGACTTCACCTTGAGGAGCTCCCAGCCCAGTGGGGGAGGTACAAACACAGGAGCAGAGACTCTGGCTGAGCGTAGGCAGCCTGGTCCGTGAGGCGAGGAAGGCTTCTGGAAGAGGAGGCCTGTGACGTGAGTCCTGCTTGGGGGCCTGAGAGCAGAGGCCCAGCTCTGGCGCCACCCTGGGCTGGGGTCACGATTCCACGTTGTTCCCTCAGCCGCTCTGTGGCTCCATCCTTCTGGGAGCTCCCCTCCCGGCACCCTTCTGGCCAACAGGTGATGTGCGAAGTGTACAACGTCAAGACAGTGCCACGCACCAAGAGAGCTCTCAGTAAACGCTAGCCTCTCCCAGAACATTAATAAGATCATTCCTTTAGGGGGAATGGACTTGTGAGCTGAGCATCAGAAGCACGGCTTTGCAAACATCCTATTTGCCTAGTGAATCAGGAGTTCCTAGTGCCCCACCACCACACACACACACACACACACACACACGTGTCGCCCTTGGGGGAGGCATTGTCTGTGTAGCAGCCTCACCCTCAGCAGCTAGATACACCAGACATGCATCGTAAGTGAGGGACCTGCACTGATATGGATTAAAATACTTAAGTTTGCAAATTTTTCAAAGCAAATTAGAGGGGATCCAAAGAGCTCCCCATGATAAAGTCATGCTCAGAATGACCTGAGGGCAGCAAGATTTGGGACCGAGGGACCAGAGGAAGGCAAGAGAACTCCCACGCCTTCACTCAGGAGAGCCGCTGTCGTTTGGGCTGGGGGCTTCCCTGGTGGCTCAGATGGTGAAGAATCTGCCTGCAATGCTGGAGACCCGGGTTCAGTCCCTGAGTCAGGAAGATCCCCTGGAGGAGGGCGTGGCACTCCACTCCAGTACTCTTGCCTGGAGAATCCCATGGACAGAGGAGCCTGGTGGGCTACAGTCCTTGGGGTCACAAAGAGTCAGACACGACTGAGCGACTTCACTTTCACTTGAAGCAAAGGCAGCTCTGGACAGACGGAGAGAGTGAGCCAGCAGGTGGGAGAGGGGGCGGCAGACAGCCGCAGCCGGCACAGGGAGCATCCGGAGGTTCGCTTTCTGGGTGGAAATTTCTGGGTGGATGTTAGTGGACTAGCAGCTGGAAAGGCAGGCTTGGGCCGTGCTGTGAAGGACCTTGACCGCCAGGACAAGGCACTCAGGCTCCAGCCAACACTGCAGCATTTCCCAAAGCGCAGGCCTCAGAACACCCCTCGCCTTGATCTTCCACGCCAGAAAGTCCCATGCTCAAATAAGCTCTAGAAATGCCAGGCGCTATGTCGCCTCTCAGAGAATCGTAATCCAAACAGCACATCAAAGGCCCTGAAAATTCCTGCAGGGAACAATCTGTTGGACTTCACTTAGCCCAGCAATCCCCACTCACCTGACCGAGGGCTCCCCTCCTCACAGAATCCCTGTGGAACCTGCACGGTCCACTTGAAAAACGCCAGGGGAAACAGGAGTGAGTTGCTAAGTGTTTTGAGCAGGGTCAGCACTGCGTGCTCAGAGCTAAGCGCACAGAGGAGCTGTGAGTCAGCCTCATGCAAGGGGAGTGGAGGACGGTGGGGCCGAGGGAGCCAGGCAGAGCCGGGGAGACACGCCAGGTGGCTGGCACAGTGCAGGGGAGCTGGTGAGGCCTGGGGCCCTCAGGGAGGAGGGAGGGCAGAGATGGCACGGGGCGGGAAGTCCAGACTCAGAGCTGGGCACTCACACTGCTGTGGGCTTGAGGAAACAGGGAGATGGCAGAGCCGCCACTGAAGGACAGCTCTGATGCTGGGTGCAGGAGTCCAGGTTGAGGCGCCTTGCACGGGAGGAGCCTGTGGGCAGGTGGCTGTACCCTCCAAAGCCATGAGCCTGCTTTCTTGTCTCCCTGAAGCTACCCTCGGGTTAGGGAGCCCCAGGGAGGCCCGCCCTCCTCTCCTCCCAAACTGAGCACTCAGTCGGTCCCTGTGGTTTAAGTGGGGAGCCCCCGGATGAAAACACTGCAGAGCCATTCATTCCCACATTAAACATTTGTCAGGTCCAGCCTGGGCTGGCCAGGCTCAGCCCAGCAGCACAGAGACGCTGCCCTCCCTGAGACGAGCCGCTATGCCAAGTCACCAGGCAGGCAAACAAGAGCCATCTGGGAACCGGCACAAGTCCCAAGGAGGCGGGGACCAGCTCTGTGCAGAGAAGGAGACGTGTGTCCTGAGTCACGAGCCATCCTAAGAGGAGGCAGGGCACCCCAGGGGGAAAGTGACGGCAGTTCTGCAAAGAAAGGCTTGGAGAAGAGGTCTCATCACAAGAAGTCCCTGCAAGGCCTGGGCCTTAGGTTTCCCACCTGTGCAATAGGTATAACAATCCTCATGGCAGGCTCCTCTGTAAGGACCCCGGAGGAAGGGCTGTGATCCCCTCTCATCCACTTCCCAGGCGCTGCCAGGCCCTGCGCGAAGATGAATGAGGCAGGAGTGGGGGAGTCACTGAGATGAACAAGCCTGGAGACCCAGGTGGGCTCCTTCATGCCGCGGCCAGGGGATCTATTTTTGCCCTCCGGTGTCTGGGAGGTGGTTATTGTTGGAAGCAAAGCAGGGCCTGTCCTCGACTCCCAGGGGCCAGGTTCCACATGTGCACGTCTGGCAGCAGCGCTTTGGTCCTGGCGCCAGTCTGAGGCTCCGTGGGCCGCTCGGGAAGAGGCAGATGTATTTTGACAAGCCTGCCACAGCTTCTACAGCATCCTGAGTCAAAATAAGCCCTTCTCATGGGCAGCCCCTGGGACCGGGCTATTTCTGCACCACATTCCCTTTTCCCACATGGGGGAGGGGTGTGGTGGGGGGGCAGGACTCAGCAGCAATGGTTCCAGCTAAAAACAGAAGCTGCCTCAGCTGGAGCCCACGACATCCCCCTCTGCAGAGCCATCAGCTCGTGCCTGTCGTGAACTCCAGAAGTCTTTCGTGTGGGCGCAAACTCAGATAATTTCCCCCGAGGGTATGGGCAGTCAAACCTCAGAAACACTTCAACAATCTTCCCATCCCAGAGGGTCACAAATCATAAAAATAAGTAGTTCCATGTGTACCAAACTTTGTCAATGACAGTGTCTTCTTGCCCACACAGCAACTTGATGAGGCGGCTGCTATTGATCCCTTTTATTTGGGTTGTTTTTTTTTTTCTTTTTTTTTGGCTATGCTTGCAACTTGAGGGATCTCCATTCCCTGACCAGGGATTTCTTCCCTGGGCCTGCCAGTGAAAGTACTAAGCCTTAACCACTGGACCACCACGGAATTGCCTGCTGTTCCCATTTTAAAGATGAGCAAATTGAGGCTCAGAGAAGTGACCTGACCCTGGAGAACATGAAGGAGAGAAGAACTGAGTTCAAGGCTGTCAGAGTCTCTAGATGGAAAAAAAAGAAAAAGAAACAAGAGCCTGTGAGAGAGGAAATGGAACTGCAGCAAGGTGGTGGCAGAATTTTAAATTAGATTTTTTGGATTGGGATAAAAAGGCAGGAAGGCACGCCGCCTGAGTCCCCGCTCACTGTGCCAGGCACCATACAAAGTCACTCTGACACACAGCATCTCATTTTAATTTTCCAAACAGTTCTGGAACTGTTGGAAATAGGAACTGCCATCCCCATTTTCTAGATGGGGAGACTGAGGATCAGAGAGACAAAGCGGCTTCCTGCCCAGCTACAGGGAAAGCCATCTCGACCTGGGGCCTTTCCTCCGGCAACCAGTCTGCAAGGTTGTGGCTTCCTTGGTGCTGGAGGTGCTGCAGGACCTGAGGCCAGGGAGGCCTCTGGACAGAGGGGAGGCGAGGTGAGCAGGAGGTGTCTGCGGGTGTTTTCCGGGGCCCAGATGACTGCAGGTCCTTCGGGAGCTACCCCTTCAGAGAGCAAGTCGTTGGCTGAGTTTACGCTTCCATCCCAGTTCTCCTTCAGTGTTCCATGGCACCTGTGAGGCAGGCCTGAGTCCTCATAGCTCTGCAATACGAGCCCTCCCGTTCACTGCCTGCAGACGTGGGTGCACCCGCGCCCCACGCCCCGAGCTGGACACCCGCACGCAGGTCCTTCTCCTTGTGCGTGCACGCTGTTACCCCATTACAGCAAATGATACCAGTTTTCCGGTGTGAAGCGGGGAGTCGAGGTTTCCTTTTAAAGTGAACGCAGTGAAGGGTTTTATTTTTGCAAGTGAGTGGAATTAGAGGGTGGCGTTCAGTAAACAGCAGAGGTGGTATACAGATGTGACAAACCCGTGAAGGTGCTACTCCAGGGAGTGAGGCCGCCACAGCGGGCGCCTCACCTCTGGGCCGCGGCTGGCACCAGCCCCACGCGGTGTCCCTGGAACTGACTGCCGGGGCCCCTGAGAAGCCAGCTCCAGCACTTCCCTGCCTGCAGAGCAGGCTGGGCTCGGGGCCTTGTTTTTCCTGGGCCCGGTGCTGCGCAGGCCCCCGCAGGTGGGCGGACACACACCTGCCCCCTGAGATCACCAGGGAGAAAGGGCATGGCCCTCGAGGCAGAACCATGGAGAGAGAAGCTTGGAGCCTCAAAGAGGCGACGGTGCCAAGCAAGTAACTGCCCGCCTGGCCCCTCCTCCCACTGAAATCCAAGATCAGCCTTCCTGAGAAGAGCACAGGCGTAAAGGCAGGTGTGGACCTACCCAGCCTGGGCGCGGTCCAGCTGCCTCGCACATGCTGGGGGATGCTGAGCCAAGAGGCCGCGCGGCCCGCCAGGCCCGCTCTGCAGGGTGGGGCCGGCACAGGGCCCACTTCCTAGGGGTCTCGAGAGGGGCACCTGAGTTCATGCAGGGGAAGAACTCACAGCAGCCCCTGCAAGGGGCTTGCACCCCACTCCATGCACGGTGCCTGTTATTCAGTGTCAGATCCCGGCTAGGCAATTGCTAGGTGTTCTGTCGAGGCTGATATCTGCCCTGCAACGTGCGCTCAGAGAAGTGCAGCCCCTTACCCCAAGTCACACAGCCAGCAAGCCCTGGGGCCAGGGCAGGAACCCAGGCTCTCCAGCCTGAGCTGATGCCCTTTCTACGGCACCCCCGAGCTCTCCCCCCGTACCCCCACTCCCATGCCCTCAGGGTTCCCCTCCCGTCTCACGGCTCACCCCTCCACTGACCTTCACAGTGAAGATGCTTCTCCTTCCAAGAGGGCATAGTCAGTCCCTTTTAGCCCCCCTTCAACCTTTCTGCTACTCCTCCTGCCTTCCCACCCAGCTTGCCTTCCCCCACTAAAGTCACTAGGAGAGCAAGTTCTCTTCTGATTGCATGCAACAGAATCTCAGCTGTAAACTAGAGAAGCGTAGGAGACCATACAAGTTCTCTGAGCTTGAGTTTGCCCTTAAGTATAAAGGGTCACCACAGTATACACACAGACATTTGGCATAAGGATTAAATGAGGCAATGCATGTTAAAGCTTCAGAGTTGAGCCTAGCAAATAGTAAGTGCTCATTACTACTGTTATTCCCTGTATTGTTTTTGTTATTATTATTACTACTTGAGGGATGATGGTTGGAGACACTGCCCCAGTCTCCAAAGAATGCGCTCTCTGGTAAATACACTACGATAAGTAAGCATCCAAGGTCACAGGTACCCTCCACTGGAGTGAACTAGAATAGAGCACGAGCGAATTTTGCAGTGTCAGAATGATACAAAACTGCAGTCAAACAGGTGCACAGTGATCCAGGGCCACCGTGGGAGCGAAAAAACTGCACAATTCATTTATTCAGCAAACATTTACCAGGCACCCACCACAGGCCAGGCACTGTGCCAGGCATCAGCGCTGCAGAATGGCCAAACAGACGTCATCTCTGCCCCCGTGGGACTCCCACCCAGTAGAAGAGATAAACCTGGAACAAATCATTATTGAAGTTCAGTGGAGCTAAGAAGAAAAAGTACATTGTGCCATAAAAATGTCTGCTAGGAAACAGAGCTTAGTCTAAGGGTATAGATGGGAAAGGCATCTTTCTCATAGGAAGTGGGGATTAAAGGGGATCAGAGAAGCAAGGAGAGCAGTTGGATGAGATAGGAGAGTAGAGATTATAAGAGATTATTTGGGAGGTAAAACCAGCCTTCTATCATAAGGCAAAATGATCAAGGTGTCTAGAGTCAAAATGCCTGAGGTCTAATCCCAGCTCTGACATGTACTGGCTGTGACACCTTCGCCAATATAATAAATCTCTCTGAGCCTCAGTTCCCTCATCTGCATAATGGGCACCATGCCAATAATCTCACCAGATTAAATGTAATAACGTACATGGAATAGTTAGCACAATGCCAGCCAATTCTATTTTAGAAATAGAAAATGGTAGAAAAGTCAATCAAAGGATTGATTTAAGGGCAAAAAAGGATTGTATTAGTTTGTGTAACTGAAAAAGTCAAGAGTAGTGGATTTCAGGAAAGGCTTGATCCAGGAGTCATGCACTATCATGAGGGCTCTGTCTCTCTCCCTCTCTATCAGTTCTGTTTCTCTCTGGCATGGCTTCCCCCTTAAGCAGGCTCTTTCCACACCATGACCCTGCAGCTCTAGGTTCACAGCTTTTCAGCTCAGTAACTCCAACAGAAAGAGAATTTTTCTAATGCTTCCAAAACAAGCTTCAGGACTGAGTGTCCCTGGGCCATCTTGAATCACATATCCATCCCTAGGCCTGGGTTATGTACCAGCCCCTAGAGCTTGAGAGAAAGAGGACCAAAGGACTCCACCCAAACCACATGGCCAGAGAACAAGGGAAGGGTGGATCCTCAAAGGAATACCAAGCTGCTGAGCAGAATAAAAGCTACAGGACAAGATAAGACAGCCGTGTCTACCATGGCAAACACATAGAGGCACAGGGGGACTGTGCTTCGGCAGCCGGTGACACACTGACAGTGCTCAAAAATCTCTCAGCGTCGTCTCAGCCTGAGCCTGGTCATGGAGTGAGTCCCACCCCAGGCAGATACCCTGGTCCCAGAGAGGTGAGTGCTGACTCCAGGACCAGACAGGTTGGATGCAAATCCTTAATGGCAGCTTCTGGCTGTGTGACCTTGACAACTTTCCTGTCCCGTCCCTGCCTGCTTCCTCATCTGTGAAATGGGTACAGCAGTAGCACCTCCTAAGGTGGTTGTGCAGCATAAACAGGGTAGCAGGTATAAAGCATACAGCAGCTCAGGCAAGCTGGCTCCTGTCACCACCATCATTCCACAGGTTCTGAACCTCAAGGGGTCGTGCTGATTCATCCCTCCCCACAGATAAAACCCCTTCCCCCCTCTTGTAGAGCGTCCACCAAAAGCCAATGAAAGGCCATATTTGACCTTCCACTTGGTGAAATTAGATGGGAATATGAAACTCTGGGGCAACAGGAAATCAAAGTGAGTAGACCCTGTCATCTGGGGCAGTCTGCAGCCAGCCCTGAGTTAAAGTGAACTCCCAGGAGGGGGCATCAGAACCCTGGGCTATTCTGGCTACCTCCTCCGAAGGACCAGGCTCCCCTCCCTCTTACAGGCTTTTGCAGGTCTGCTCAGAGAACCAGCTTCTTCACAGGACATTCCCAAGGAGTTCAGCTGTGTCCCCTGTCTGTCACCTGTCTGATCCTACAGCTGTCCTGGTCTATGCACCCTGACCTATCCCCCTCCCCGACCCAAACATCTAGGAGGCAGAGCTGATGACAGAAGCAAGAAAAGAGGTAAATCACATTCATGAATCACCCTGAGCCTGTCCCGCACTCGGCTGGGCCCTTGTTTACAGATTCTTGTTTGATCTCCGTCATGAACGCTAGTTACCATCTGCCACCCAAGCTTCAGGTGAGGAAACTGAGGCTCAGAGAGGTGAAGTGACCTGCCCAAGGTCACCCAGCCAATGAGGGAGGAGCTGGGGCCCAGCCCAGGCCCTTAGACACAGCGTTTCAGCTCCTGCCATGCTCAGCTCTGAACCACAGAGGGGAACCTAACAACCAGGCAGCCCGAATCCAAAGAGAGAGCAGGTTTCCAAGGAGAAGGAGGAGAGGTGTTGGGAACATGCGGTTATTTACAGGGTGCCGTGTGGGTTGCTGCAGGAGAGAGGGAGCCGTCCTGAGGTGAGGAGGGAACGGGAGGCGCTGGGTCCTCAGTTTCCACATCGAGAGAGCCGAGGGGCTCACGCCAGTTTTTCTGGGAGATGGAACCAGGGAAGGGGAGAGCTGCATGCAGGGCTCGCACTGTGCCTTGAGCACAGAGGGGTTTTGGCAGCTGTGATCTCCCTCGGAGGGACCCAAGGGGACCACGGCCTGACCCCAGGGACTGCGGGCCTCAGATTCCGTCGAAGCGAGGGAGGAATCTGCTTAGATCTGCAATCTGCTTAGGCTCTCAATTCTCCCAAAATGGCCATTTGAGAAGGAAGTCACCCCGGCTGATGAGGTCAGGGCACTTGGGGCTGGGTACAACAAAATTCAACCAAAGACTCTCCGCGCACTTGACCTGACCCTTGACCTCCTAGCAAATGACCCCATGCGAGCTGAGGAACACCCTGGCCTCTCAGTGTGGCGGACAAGGACCCAGAGGACCGCCCAGCTCTCTACCCCTGGCTCCCTACACTTCCTCCCACCCGGGCTCCTTTCTGTTCCAGGAATAGGCCACTCTCACACTCAGCCCGGGGAGGGGGGGTTCCCTCGGCCCAAATCTGCTGCCCCACATCATCCCACATTCAGGCCAAGCTACAGTGTCATCCCCAGAAGCCTTTCCCAGACACCCCCACCCCATCTTTCTTTCTCAAATCTCCCCGTTATGGTCCGTCAGTGCAGCCGCCACTCTCTGAAATACCTGTCTTTCCATTTACTTGTTAATTGACTGACCACACCTGCCAGAAACACACCATGAGGCAGACATCTCTTCTGTCTTGTCTATCCCTCTTCCAGCACCGAGACACACCCAGCCCCGAGCAGGTGCTTGGGGAATCGTGTTACCTGGATGCTGGTCTTTCCAAGGCGGGGATGTGATGGCTAATTCTAGCTGCCTTTTCCTGCATGTCTCCATGTGCCAGGGCCTGTACATGAACGATCTCAGCTCTCCAGTGCACCTTAAAGAAAGTGGCGATGCCCCCTTTGCCAATGAGGAAACATAGGCAGGACAGGCATGTACCACGGGGACAGTGCCACTCCCCCAGGCCAGCACTGGTGGGGAGCCATCACCACCTCTAAGCCCGAAGGGCAAGGAGGGAGTAGCTGCCAAACCTGGAGAGGGTGCATATGTGGAAGGGATCACTTGATGGGAGCAGTGGCCTTCAGACAAGGCTCACTCTAATTTTGCTCTAAACATCCTCTGATCCCTGCCGGTAACTCCCCTTAAAAAAAAAAAAAAAACAACCAGAAGCTCAAGGGCAAAGAGAGCCTGGTGACTGGTCCAGATGGATAAGCCTCGTGGGCCCAGAGCTGGGCAGGGAGGGGGAGGATGGATCCAGAGGAGCAAACAGAAGCAAGCCCACAAGATCGATGCCCAGCCGAGGCCGTGGGAACCCCTGTGACACTCCAGCTCTCCCTTCCTGCCACAGTGACCCTGGAAGCCGCATATCAAGTTGGTGGCATCATCAAGATGGTAGAACTCTCCTTGAGCCTCATCAACCTTGCATAGAACCTCCTTCTCCCAGCCACAGCTCAGCATGGCCTAACTACTATAGTCAGAAACAAAACAAGATAAAATAATACGCTAAAGAGAGGTGCCTCAGAGGCATTGCAAGGGGAAAGGCAACTTTTGAAAAACCTTTACAAACTAATGTCTTAGGCTCAAGAAGCTTACCCAGGACAGTGAGACCTTGAAATGATGCAGTCCAAAGACACCCCAAAAGTCACCTTGAGAAGGACTATGGGGACAAGAATCACAGGTCTTTCATATCCATCAAATGGAAAGAGGTCAGATAAAGGACCAGCAAGATGCTTGCTGATCACAGTTCTGGGAGGGAGCTCAGAGATGAAAAGGAGAAGTCCAGACTATCTGTGGGAGCTTTGGCGCCAGCCTTGACTGCAGAGGACCTCAGGGAAATTCTTGCTCCCAAATTGCTTTTTGGAAGTGGGGACACCAAAGGCGCTGTTCTGACGGGCAAATGTTCTGACTCCAATTGACAAACGAGATGCAGACAAATCGCCAGAAAGAGATGGCACCCACCCAAGAAAGCTGATGCCACTCAAGGGTGAAATTGCAGAGCTCTTGGCCAAAAATATGTGCATTTTTGAGGGGATGCGGCTATGTGAACTGGAATCTGTAGATACAAAGTTTGGGCTTTAGCAATGTGAGCTCCTTCTCTCGCTGAAATCAACATGACCGTGGGGACCATGTTGCACTGGTGACAGAGACAGAAAACTGGGACCAGGATGAGCAGCTCTTTCTTTCCTGGGATGTGAGAACATTAAACAGAGGGTCCTTTCAGGGTCAGAGCCTGCTGGATTAGACGTTTTCGGAAGGAGGGGACATAGAGCTCCAACATCATAGATTCCAGCAAGTTTCTTGCAGGTGGCAAAGGTAGAAGCCTCATTCAAAACAATTTAAGCAGAAAGATGGCATTTACTGATCACATAATGGAAAAGTACATGAGCAGATGATGCTTGAAGGCACATCGAGATCTGGACACTCAAACGCTGTCATCAGAAATTTGTCTCCTTCCCTTCTCTTGGCTCTTCTCTTCTCTGTTGGCATCACCCTCAGGCAGGCTCTCTCTGGGTGGTGACAAAAAGGTCCAGCTGCTCAGGCCCACATTCTGCCAACCTTGCAAATCCCATAGAAATAGAAAGCTTCTTTCTCATTGGTTCCTACTAAAGTCCCAGAGCTGACTCTCATTGGCTTAACTTGTGTCACTTGCCCACCCTGAGCCAACCACAGTGGCCAGAGCTAATAGTGCTCATTGGCTGACTGTGGGTCTAACGCCCACCCGGATCATAAAGTCTAAAAACAGGGAAGAAAAGGATGCCAAAGAGATGCCAAACAGGCCAAAATGTGCGTCACCACAGCAAATGACACCAGAACCATCCCAATGACAAAACCCCACAGTTATAGGGCGAAAGTGTGGGAGGGACTCTGGGGGTTATGTGTACGGGCTAAGAAATGCAAAAAACAGAAAGAGAAGGGGACAGTGGGGAGCAGTACAAGATTCAAATGAGGATGCTAGCACTGTTACTGTGGTCTGTGGCCCAGCAAGGAGCCTAGGTCTCCAAGTGCCCGCAGCTAGGATGAAGGTCTTAAGGTCCACAAGCCGTTTCAACCGCAAGTGGTAGGGCGATGCGATGCACAGATGTTGCGTCTGGAGATCGTCATTGAGCATTCACAGTGAGGAAGTTCACTGTTTGATGTTGGGGATTCAGGAATGAGCAAGACACATTCCTTGCCCTCAAGCAGCTTACACTCCAGCAGCAGAAGACAACCAAGGATACATAAGTTAATAGAGGAACGAAGTGAACATCAGAGTGTGGAGTGGACCGCATCCGGAGCAGCTGGCGGAGGAGGCAGAAGGCAGACCAAGGGAGGCCCTCGTGGGTCTGGACTTGCTGTGGGCAGTGGTGAGTCGCCGAAGGTTTCGGAGCACCGGGGTTACACAAGCGGGAAGAGGTCTCGTCGGCTTTATGCAGCCAGATGAAGTCCAAAGGAGAGTCGAAGAGGTGATCAAAGGGCCGACGACAGGCCTGCGGAGGGAGACGACAGAGGGAGGGCCGAGAAGACGAAGGCCAGGCCAAGACTTGATCAAGTCGGGCGGAGGCGCGCCTTGCCTTCTGACGCGGGACCCAGCTGCGGATGGAGCCGCACCACGAAGTCACAGAGAAGGTGGCTTTGTCTAACCCCTGTGGGGACAGGTGAGTGTCACGCAAACAAAAGATGTCATTTATGTCCCTGGACCCCCCACCCCCACAAGAGGGGGCATAGGTTGGAGGTGGGGAGTAAATCACTCACAAAGAGGCCCTGGAAGAGTTCTGAGCAATCATCATCAGGGACGGCTGAGGGGCCCCGGCTGTCTGGGGATGTTCCATATTCATGAAAACACCGCTTCCTGAGGGCTGCTTTGAGCCTGGTTCGCCCCTAGCCTCTGAGCCCAGAGACAGGCGCAGGCCTCGCCTTATCACCTCACAGCCTCAGCGCCTTCTGAGATGAGCCCAGCGCTGTGTTTGTTTCCTGGGGCAGCGTTTGCTTCCCCCATCAGACAAGACAGAGTGTGCGAGCTGTTTTTTCTCTCCCCTGGCCTGTTGTAGATGCTTAGTACATATTCACTGACTGAATGAATCCCTCACACTCAGGGAGTCTCCCCTCCTCAAAGGCCTCAAAATCCAGGGAGAAAGACAAGAAAATCAACATCCATTGTAAAATCTCAAGGGTGCTACAATGAAGAGGTCTATGCGGGAACACAGAGGACACCCTGGACTCAGCCTCACTTTCCAGAAGGGTTCCTTTCTACTTCGGCTGCCAGTCAAAGCGGAATAGGGCAGGTAGGCCTCCGCTGGGGGCAGCCAGCATGGGCAGAGGTGCAGAAGCTCCAGGGGTCGGGTGGCGCAGATGGCCTTCATGGAGCTGAAGAGATCGTTTCCGGTGCGGGAGGGCCTGAAGGACCAGCTTAAAAGATTGGCACTTCCTCCTGAAGGCAATCAGAAGACATTAAAGGGTTTTTTTGTGTCAGTTAAGATCCTTTTCTTTGCAAAAAGAGAAAAAACTAAAGCAGCTTTAAGGAGAACAAAAAGGGGATGGGTGGTTATCAGCTCATAAAAATGATAAGACCTAGGAGAGCTCTAGGGACAGCTTGAGCCAAGGGGGAAAAGAAGGCACCAGGCTAGGGTTTTTCCTTTCTCCCGTTCTTGACTCTGCTGGCTCTGAGCTGGTCCCCATTCTGAAGCTCCTCACGGTAGCTCTTGGGAAACCCGATTCATAGAGCTCAGTGAAGCAAGAATCCGTGTCCCTTAGTTCAAGCAGTAATTCCAGAATCGAGTGTCTCTGTAGCCTTGACTGGTCTGACTTGGGCCCTGGGACCATCCCTGAGCTGATCTGGGGAAGCAAGGAGAACACGATGATGATTGGTTTAGCCCAGGTCACATGATCGCATCCATGGCTCCAGATGAAATACATAGGCTGGCTCATCCAGAGCTGATGGCACGCGCGGGAGGAGTGGGTGCGAGGTGGCAAAATAAGCTGTGACCACCATGTGTTTTGAGGAGGAGACTGATGCAATCAGGCCGTGTTTTAGAAAGCTATGGTTCTCCTACAGATCTGGAAGCCAGTTAGAAAGTCAACGTGCAGGAAGACCAGAGGCAGAAGCAATGGTGAGATGCCAGTGTGAAGAGCCAGCTTGAGCCAGACTGAGCGGAAGTGAGCCCAGGACTGTGACAGAGGGGGGATTCTTTTCATTTAAACCCTCAGGGCCCTGACTTACAGCCCCCATCACCTATCATCACCTCAGATTTGGAGCACCCCACCCCATTAAGGACCAGCCTGTGGCATGGTCCCCATATAGGTGCCGGAGCAGGGTCACCTATCCTCTGGGACCAGTTACCCCAAAGCTGCAGATCCTGGCTTGGTTGCCAGAAACCCACCTAGTCCCCCTCTGACAATGAGGCCACCTGCACAGACATACCAAGTTCCAATGCTGCTGATGCTGCCACTTCTCAGCTGTGCTACCCTATTCAAGGCCCTTAACCTTTCTGAGTGTGAATATCACTACCTGAATATAAAGTGGACATGGTGACATTTAAGGTATGGGAGGCGTCGGTGTGGGGATTTAAGCAGATAAAGATATGAATCACTAGCACAGTGAGAGGTTCAGGATATGAAAACTCCTTCCTCTTCAAACCCTTCAGCTTCTCCCAGGTTTCATATTCCCAAGACCTTTCCTACCCCTTGCTTGTTTGCCAAATAAAAGATTTTTTTTTTTCCTGCCAGAAAGAAACAACTGGAGGTTGAGTGGCACAGAGCAGCCATTTTTAGATTTGTGGGTGGAAAATTCTTCATGTTCACAGGACCGAATTTAAGCCCCCTCTGGATTTCCACCAGGCAATTCCCACGTGAGGACATGATGCTCCAGCCCCATGTGTGCTGGAGAGGAAGCCCAAGGAGGGGTAAAGACATAAAAGAAACATCCCCCTCCCCAAACCCAGCTTCCTCTAAGCTTCCAATTCTCCTTTCTCACCCCAACTTAACCAAACTCAGGGGGCTCGTGATGCAGAGTCCTCTGACCAAGAAGTTCATAAAAGGAGGCTTTGTCTAATGATCACACTGCCCCAAACACCAGAAGAAATTCCCACCTTCCTCGGCTGTTGGAGGGAAAGAGGTTGACACTTGCTGAAACTGTGCTGTGATTCCCTGTCTTATCTGAGTCTAACAATCGCCCTGGGAGGTCAGGATTATTAACCCATTTCACTGAAAGGAAACTGAGTCTCGGGGAAAAGCCACTCTCTCTGGAAAAGGCAGAGAGCTGCTGAGATTTCACCCACATCTCTGTGTGAGCAGAGCCCCTTGCTGTCCCCTCCACGGTGCCTCTGAGATGACTTGCACAGCCCAGGAGCCAGCCTCCCTGTCCTTCCCTGCTCTGGGCTTCCAGTCCCATCTGGCTTGCAAGCTGTGTGTTTTTGATTCTCCTCCTCAGAGCGGCCTCTTCACTAGGATAGCACTTAGTATGTTGTCTTGTCATTGACTGTTGGTGGGCACCTCTCCCCGCTCACTCCTGAGTGCTTCAAATCAGAGCCTCTGATCTGAAAAGATCTCGAGCATGTGAATTGGTCCTGCGTTATCTCTCTGGGGAATATTTGCATCTCTCGTTGCAGAATCAAGAGAAGAGAAACTCTGAAACTTCTTATCTTTGTCTGCCTAGGAGACTGCCTGGTGTCAGAGGCCTTACACACATGTTTGATAAATGAATAATTGAGTAAAACAGACCTACCACATAGCGTTGTTGTGAGCTGAAAGGGTTGATATCTATAGCATCCCTAGAACAGTGTTTGGTGTGCTGAAGGTGTTTTAAGAACGTGATGCTGAGTTACAACTGGGAAGGACTACTTACCCAGGACTTAGAGGTTTCATTAACTTGCCGTGTGGCCTTGAGAAAGTCCCTCCCTCTTTGGGGGTTTTGGTGCCTTCATCTGTGAGTTGATTACATTGGGTGAGAAGACCAGAAACGTACCTTTTCAGTGCTGCTGAAATGCATGTGCTTCTTCATGCATGTTTAATTTCCTCCCTTCACCACCCCCCCCAAACACACATACACACACACACACACCCCACATGCGTCAGTCTCCAAAATAGCCCTCGGCATTTTCTGTCTTTCATTTTCTTGACCAGAAGCAGCTCCATGAGGTTACTATCCATCGTTGTCCATGTTCCTCAGCTGTGACTGCTTTAGTAAAACAGCGATTATGTCCCCTCAGATTCATTTTATCAAGCAACAAAATCTGTTTTGTGGGCCAGGGTGTGCTGGTCCTAAATGGAAAGTAGAAGTCATTTCCAGCTCACTTGCTCCATAAACACAGGGGTTCTGTCGGCCGCCTTTGCACCCAGATGGAAAGAACATTTAACTTCACAAATGTAGGCAACACCATGGAGGCAGCCCTGCAAGGGACAGGGGGAAAGCTTTCCATTCCAAAAGGAGCAGTTAGTCTGAGAAAGAAAAATTCCTCCTAGAACGGGAACAAAATCACACTGTAGGACCACTTTCAAATCCACAATTCAAGACATTGCTAAAGTTGTGAGTGCATGTGTGTGATTAGTTGAATCTTAGCTTGTAAAATATTCTATGATTCCTTGATTCAGTCTTTTTTTTTTTCTTTTAAGACCTAGGATCATATGGTAGTCAGATTCTCTTGACCCAAGACAAGGATGTTTCAACTAGTGTGGGTGCTGAGTCGCTCAGTCGTGTCTGACTCTTTATGGTCCCGTGGGCTGTACCCCTTCAGGCTCTTCTGTCCATGGGGATTCTCCAGACAAGAGTACTGGAGGGGGTTGCCATGCCCTCCTCCAAGGGATCTCCCCAACCCATGTATCGAACCCAGGTCTCCCACATTGCAGGTGGATTCTTTACTGTCTGAGCCCCCAGGGAACTAGCGGGTGTATCCAGAACACCCGGGGTCTTGGTAACCAATGCAAATTCCTGGGCTCCCATCTCTAAGATTGTGGTCCATCCACACGGAATGAGTCCCAAAAGTCTGCAATCTTTTTAACATTTCCCCCCATTGCATGGGATCTGAGTAGGAGGCAACCACTCTTGGACATACAGTGTTTAGAGAACCTGTCATTCTAGATTCTGTGACTCTAAAATGGCCTTTTGCTTATGATTCTAGTATTCTGGAGCTCTTATTCTGTTTCCATATGCCTAACAACAAGATTCCAAGGTCTACAGATTATCTTTCTGAGTAAAGGTTTTTACTTGGGGGAGGGAAAAAGGGACCCAGTGTCATGGGGTTAGAGGGACATTCTGAAAGGGGGACTTCCTGCAGGCACAGCACAAAGGTTGATGCTCTACCGATCTACCTGAGCAGGTCCAGTGCTAGGACTCAAATGAAGAAGCTTGGCGGGTGCCTTGGCTGGCTCTGGGATGACGCGCGCATGTGGGACCATCGGGGGGATTCCTGATGGACAGAGAGATCCAGCCATGTCCCAGAGAG
Organism: Muntiacus reevesi; assembly: GCF_963930625.1. Taxonomy (NCBI): domain Eukaryota; kingdom Metazoa; phylum Chordata; class Mammalia; order Artiodactyla; family Cervidae; genus Muntiacus; species Muntiacus reevesi. Next base: position 5,559,769 of record NC_089255.1, on the reverse strand, counting down.
CTGGAAGAGCTGAAGCTGGAGGAGTGGAGGCAGTAGTCAAGCAGAGAGCTCAAAAAAGAACCTGTGGCAAGGGAGGAAGGATGCACCCCCACACCCTCCCCGCGCCTGTGCTGGATGGTGGGGGATGTGCAGACTGGTTTGGCAGACATGAAAATGTAAGGTTTCAGGAAAACCCAGGACAACAGGGAGCCAACTGTGTGGGGATATCCCAGGGTACAACGTGTGGGCTGAAAGAGGACTGCCTTGACATGCTAATGAGTGCCTGGATCTGGGAGGCTGGGGATGGGAGGAAGGTAGCAGAGGACCTCTGAGGAGCTGGCAGGCAGATGCTGGGCTGGGGAGGAGCTCTCAGTTGGGGAGCAGGGTCTGGAATAGAGAGGGTTTCCTCAGAATGTTCCCACACACATTCCACGTGCCATCAAAGGGTCAGGATTCAGCTGAGGAACCTGGGATCCCTTTCCTAAGAAACAAAATCAGAGGATGGAGAAGGGAGCCAAAAGTTTTCAGCTTCCCAGACAGAGCAGACTGGGTTACCAAGGGTTTCTCTGGAAGTGGGGGAATGGAAAAGAAAGCATCACTCACCCTTGGTGACACGTGTAGGCTGTCTGCCTGCACGGTGGTGAGGACACATTCCTGGCTGCACGTGCAAGCCCCTCTGTCCCACACAGGGACAGTGACGTGTGTGCCAACTCACTGACACACTCACACCTGCACCCTTACCGTCAGTGACTGCACCATCTCACACTGATGCTGACACACGAGGCGTCGTCTCTCATGGGCAGGAACACTTAGCACACCCGTCATTACACAGAAATGGTGACATGCCCCCAGAACTTTGCTCCTGGCACGGTCTACATAGAGAGCACCCTCTGTGGCTGTGCACTGCACACCCTGCATTCAGTCCAGGTCAGTCGTGTCCGACTCTTTGCGACCCCATGGACTGCAGCATGCCAGGCTTCCCTGTCTATCACCAACTCCCGGAGCTTACTCAAACTCATTTCCATGGAGTCAGTGATGCCATCCAACCATCTCATCCTCTGTCATCCCCTTCTCCTCCCGCCTTCAATCTTTCCCAGCATCAGGGTCTTTTCTAGTGAGTCAGCTCTTCGCATCTGGTGGCCAAAGTATTGGAGTTTCAGCTTCAGCATCAGTCCTCCCAATGAATATTCAGGACTGATTTCCTTTAGGATGGACTGGTTGGCTCTCCTTGCAGTCCAAGGGACTCTCAAGAGTCTTCTCCAGTTCAAAAGCATCAATTCTTCAGTGCTCAGCTTTCTTTATAGTCCAACTCTCACATCCATACATGACTACTGGAAAAACCATAACTTTGACTAGATGGAACTTTGTTGGCAAAGTAATGTCTCTGCTTTTTAATATGCTGTCTAGGTTGGTCATAACTCAAGAGTCTATCTGCATATAATACATGTGCCTTACACCCAAATCATCACCCCATGCCATTATCATATTCTACTGTAACAACAGCCCACTTCGCTCTACACGAAATCACACACTCACACCAGAGTCACTTCAGATCAGAAGGGGTACAGCCCCACACATGGAGACAGACCCACCCCCGCTAGCCCCTGTATCCCCCCACAGGGATGCTGCCCACTCGCACCTGCACGGTGTCCAGAAGTGGACACACACACATGCAGCTTTGCACATCTGCGGGTTTGCCTTCACCCCGTGTCACTCCATGTTGAAGGAGAGACTGGGACCCTGACCTCACTGCCCGACAGTGATGCCACCTAGCCTTATCAGGGACAAGAGGGGAGGCACTCACCAGAGGAGTAAGGCGGCCTAGAGCCCTCTCCTGTGCACCACCCCCATAGCTCTGGTCCTGCCTCTGGCATGCAGCCACCCCCTCAAACCAGCCCTGCCCCTCCAGGCTCCAGCTAGAATGGCAGGATATAGACTCAGCATTTGGAGCATCCAAGTGTCTCCCTGCACTGACCAGCTCAACTCCTAGCTGAGGTCAGGGCCAGCTCAGCAAGACCCTCCTCATCTCCCATATGGCAGCCGGGGTGCCCTTTGGATGGAGGCAGCTGCGGGAAAGAGATGGGCTGACCTTTGGACAAGAGCCATCCTCACTGATCACATTTATAGTCTCTGACAGCTGTCACTCCTCACACACTGTTCCTCAATCCTCACACAAAGTACTGACATTCGCTCTCTTGATTGGCTTCTTAGTGAGCATTCGAGACATATACATAATCATTTTTAAAAATCTGTTCAAATCTGATCCCCTGCCCCAGCCCACAGGGCTCATAAATAAAAGTAGAAATTCAACACGAGCCAGGGTAAGACACCTTAAGCAGAGCCACATTCATGTTTTACCAAGTGACTCTTAGAAGCTGTCTACAGAGCAGGCTCTGCAAGGTCCAAGGCTCGGGGCGGGGGGTGGGGACTTCAGCAGGCTGGATTAGAGATGCAGGAGATGAAGGAAATGCTGACAACCCACATGACATGAGGACCCTAATCTGAGTGTGAATTCATAGCAGGTTTTTCTTTTTTCAAGCGAGAAACTGGAGAACAGGGAAGATGATAAATGTCAATGTAAAAAAATATATCGGTAGAGTAAAAGTTACATTTCCATAGGCTGTGGGATGTGTCAGAAGAGAAGCAGCCCAGCTTGGTGGAAGGCCCCTGAAGCCCAGTGTCATGCAGTCATGGGCTGGAGTCTTGGATCTGCCAAAAACTTACTATATCTCCCTGGACCTTGCCTTCTGCACCTTGAAAATAGGGATCTGTGTGAACTAGAGGAGAGAACGTACTTTATGCAAAGCACTGAAGTGAGTACCTAAGACATAATTGGGGCTGATGGTCATGTGATTAGCAATAATATAATCAGTAGGAAATGTTCACAATACTTAGCAACATTTTGGCAGTTATAAAAGAGTATTTAGGAACCATGTCTGCTGGTTCAGTGGTAACACTGAACGTTGTCCACTGGTACAGTGGTAACAATGAACAGGAGCAAGTGTTCATCTTTTTACCATCTTTTTTTGACAGGAAGCATCAATGCTAATATCATGTCTTAATCGTTCAAAGGATAAAGCCACCAAAACTTGATTGAGCTGCCCTTTTATTCGCCAGGAAGATTTTCTGCAGCTAGACATGACTCATGTCAGCTCGTGCAGTTTTAATAGGCTCAGAGAAACTGGGGCTCAAAGGGGGTTTTAGCTGTCACTTACCACCCACCTGCTGTCTTCCAGGGATAGGGCACTCAGCACCTCACATGGGCAGACCATACTGCGGTCGTACAGCTCCAGCTGGTAGAAGGCTCTTCCTCCTAGAGCGTCTGTCTGCCTTCCTTTACCTTTCCCCCATTGCCCCAGTTCTGTCACCAGCACTGGGAAGAACGATAGTTCTCTTTTTTCCCTTGCAATGGTCACTTATTCATTCAACAACCATTCTTTAGCCCCTGCTTTGCCAGGGGCGTGCTAAGTGCTGGAATTACAAACTGAGCAAAACTCGCCAGTCCTTGAAGGGCTAATCCCACTTAAGAACCCTCTCCTCCAGGTAAAACACATCCTCAAATCCTTCAACCATCCCTCATTTAACCTGATTTCCAGACACCCACCACTAAACCACCCTGCTTCTTTTCTAACCATATTTGAGCCTACTAAAGTCTATCTTAAAGTGTTGTGAACAAAATTGAGCTTAGTATTTTTCTGAAGGCTAAGTTGAATTTTTAGCCCAGCTTAGTCAACATCCATGTCAAAGGCGATGCCCACTGTGGAAAAAGCCAAATTGCAACTAGAGTGCTGCCAGCCAGATCCACTCACTGAGCTTCTGTTCTAGCAGAACAGGGAAGAAGGAGGGGAGAGGAGAGAGGAGGACTATGACTCTTGAAATGACAGGACGTCAGATCTCTCTGCCCAGAACTCCCCTCCAGGCATTAGTGGCAAGTCTAAGTCACTCTAATCAAACAACCTCCCCTCTGCCCCCTCCATTAGTGTCCGCCTCTGAAAAAGGAAGAAAAATTTTAAATGAGCCTGCTGATGGGCCAACACAGCATGGAATGGAAAACTCAGCCATAAAGGAAGGGACTCCCCTACACCCAGTCTCACAGCCTGGAAGGGGAAAACAGAGAGAAGCTTTAGAAGGTGACTCCGTAGGTGAGGAAAGTAGGTCTTCCAATGACTTCTGACGTGTGTGTGTGTCTGTGTGTGTGTGTGTTGGTGGGGGGTGGGGGGGGTCCCGCATTTTGAGGTCTTTATTGTCGACATGAATAAAGGAAGAGTCCCCATTTATTGGAATAAAATAATGCCTCCTGCCTTTCCCAGATCCTGTCCTTCTGCTGCTCTTACTGCTCCCTTCTTGGAAGGAAGCCATCCCTTACAGAAGCAGGAGTCATCTCCACTCTGACATAACCCTGATTGATGCATCAACTCCTGCAAATCTTTCAAAGGCCTGGTGCATGGCCCCTCCTCTCTGAAGCCATTTTCCTACACATTGGGCTGGATTAAAGGAAGCATTTTAGAGTCAAAAGATGCAAGCAGAATAGAGAGGCTCATAAGGAGAGAGTCATAAAATGAAAAGATGAGTGTGAGGAGAGGAGGAAAGAAAGGCTGGTGGGGGGGGGGGGGGGCATGTATTGTCCTGCCTCTTGGAAGTCCTTTTTCTTCCCTGGGCAAAGGAGAGAAAATATGGCCTTCCAGAATAAACTTTGCCAAAGAATTCCTTTTTCTTGCTCTTCACGGAATATCAGATCTAGAAGGTCCTAGCAAGTGACTTGCCCAAGGTCCACAGCAATTTTGCAGCAGTTTTCTCCCTCTGGGTCCATGTGGAATGTTCCTTACTGCTTATGGAGGCCTTGCTCATATGATCCATCAGTTTCCTGAGTGTTCACATAAAGGACAGGATGCTGAGGGGCTGCAATGATCTGACGGTGGTTCTGTCATCCTGTAGGAGCTCACAGCCAAGAGGCAAGCAAATAGAGAAGCAGGGGTGTGCCTGGGGGTTGAGTGGGGGGTTGAGCGAGTGCTGAGGCAAGTGTGATCAGTTCTACCTGGAGGAATCAAGGTGGGCTTTCCTGAGCAGTGGATCTTGGATTTCTGCTTTAAAAAAAGAAAAAAAACCCTCCCTCCGTCTCCTGACCAGCACTACCCCTTGGAACATTGAAAGAGCAAACTTGCCGTCCAGAAAGCCTGGCCGGGATAGGCAGCTCTATCCTGAATCCCTGCGGGAGGGATTGCTGGGGGTGTGTGGAGGAGAAGGTGGAAGGGGAGGTGGAGAAGGAAGGAGAGGGGAGACTTCTTTTTTTTTTTTTAAGAGAGGGAATAGGAGGAAGAATGGGAAAGGGAAACGGAGGGGGAGGAGGAAGAGGGAGGGAGGGAGAGACGGAGAAACGGAGAGAGGGGGGGAGAGAGCCGGAGGAAGAAGAGAGGGGGGAGAGAGGGGAGAGAGAGAGAGATTTGAATTTCCCATCTGGAAGGGGAGCGGTAGCACGTCAGGGCCTGGCTGACGGGCGTGATTGGAGGGCGCCTCCGGCAGCCGCCCGCGGCAGTAGCCGCGGCCCCAGCTCACCGGGCGGAGTTGCACGAGGCGGCAGCGGGAGCTGGAATCGCTGGAGGAACTGCCTCGCTGAGTTCGGCCGGAGCCCTGCAGCGGCTCAGACGGTTGCGAGGACCGCCAGGTCGGTGCTGGCCGCGGGCCGGGAGGGCGGAGCCGGGCTGTGGGCAACAGGGTCTGGGCTCTCGCCTCGAGGCCGCAGCGCAGCCCGGGAAGCTGCGGAGTACCGCTTTCGGGGGGACAACAGCTCCCCACGACTACCCAGGCGCTGGAAGCGGAGGCTGCGCGGCCGCAGCAGGGACCCCCCCCCCCCCCCCCCCCGCCCCAACCCCGGGCGCGCTCGCGGTGGTGCTGAAAGGACAGCTCCCCGCGAGCAGGGACGCCTGCAGGCGGGAGGGAAAGGCTGTGAAAGCGCTCGCCAACTGGGCAGGAGGGGTGGGTCCCTGCGCCGGAGACCCTCGGGCAGAAGCCCCAAACTGCCCGGCTCCCAGGGAGCCAGGACCGCCCCGAAGGCGGCGGGCGACTCAAGTCGGAACCTGGAGAACAACTTCAAGCTCTTGGCGGAGGGATGGGGGCACGTCAATCTAAGCTACTTCAGATTCGTGGTTAACCTGGAGACCGCCAGGGCCCCCTTCGCCCAGGAGGAGCGACGCCCCCCCCTCACCCGCCAAGGGGTACGGATCCGGTATCGGAGTGAGTCAGAGGGCGGCGGGAGTGGGGCGGACAGACCGAAGGCGGTGGGGAGGACAGCCCACACGTCGACGGGAGGTGGGGGTCGAGAGGACTCTATTTGTCATGGGAGGGGCAGGAGCCGGGGTTGAGGCTGCCCCTGTCCGCTGCCTGGGGTCAGTTAGGACGGTCGCCGGCCCTACTCTGCCCCCTCCCTCAGCAAAGTTTGAGTCCTGGCCAGGTCTTGAGGTTGGAGCTCTGAGTGCTGGCGGGCGGTGGGGAGGGGCGCTTTCAGTGGCCAACCCCGAGCTCCAGGTAGAGCAGCCGGCTGCGTTGATCTCCGCGGGGGACCGATCGAGGGGCGCCAGGATTTCGGTCCCCCTCTTCTGCCGGGAGAATTACGAACCCCCGCCTCTTCCGCTTTTCTCCAGGAGCCAGTTCCTTACCCATCCCACCCTCCACTGCTCCTTCCTCTCCCCTAGTGCTCGCCCTTCTAGCAAGGGGTGGGGGTGGGGAGGGGGGAGGGGGACATCCCCTGTCATTGTGCCGCCATTCGCATAGAGTCCCCCGCAAAAAGCAAATGAGTGTGGAACTGAGTTGCAGCGAACATGGCCCGGACATGAGCTATTAAAGAAAAAAAAAGAAAAGAAAAGAAACAAAACCGGGTAAACAGTCACAAGGACAAACTGCAGGTGCTCGAGTCTGCTTGTCAGATGGCGGGGCCCAGTCCTCAAAACTGCCTGGGGCTCAGATGGTCGAGCCTGAGGAGGTGCCTCGGCTGCCTTCGGGCTGCGATGGGTTGGCAGAGTCTGGGAGCGGAAGCTGAAGGCGCGTGCTGCATCTCGGGCGCGCTAAGGGCAAGGAAACCTACTGCTGCAGCAGCATCCCTCCCCCACCCCTCCTGGCATCCCCTCCCCCAGCCTACCGTCCCCACTACCACCACCACCGTCGCCCTTCCCGCGCAGGCATCGACCAAGCTTCCCGCAGACCCGCTGAGGAGCGCCTCCTGGCGGTCTGGCCAAAATCACCAACGGCAGGCAACCTGCCGGACTTCAGCACTCCTCCAGGCATATGGCGAAACATCTACACGCACGCCTGCACACACACTCACGCAGAATCACAATGATGCCTAAGTTCAGACACGCAGGAGCATACCTTGAACGAGTACACTCTCACATACTCGCTAACACACACCATTCAATTCACTCCAGCAAACATGTCCTGAGGCTCTACCATTAGCTAGGAGAGGTTGTAGATTCTGGGAAAGGCGGGGGGGGGGGGGGGGGGGGGGGGGGAAGCACAAGATACAAGCCCTGCCCTGGGAAGATTTCAGAGTGTCTAGGAAGGAAAAGACGCATAGGTGTACAGAGTGCATGAGCTGGAGGCAGGCAGGGTTGCCCTAGAAGGTGCCATGGATCTCAAAAGAGGAAGACTCCATCACATTTCACCAAGGATACCTGGGAGATTTTATGGGAAGAGTGATGTACGGAGGGAACCCTTGAAAATTAATGCTGCTGATGATGGTGATGATGATGACAGCTAATTGTACTGAGCACCTACTATGTGCCAAATGCTGGACTGATCACTTTATTTGCATTATTTCATTTAATGCTTACAACATGAATTGGGCATAGGTGTTACTGTCCCCATCTTACAGATGAGAAAAGATTAAGTCATTTGCTCAAGGTCACTCTAAGTTGAGAGGCCAGGGCTTGAACTGGCAGAGATGAGGTTAAGAGGTTCCAGGGCTGTGGAAATAGCTTGAACAGATGCCCAGGAGTTTTTGGAAAGGATATATGTGGAGGTATAGCTGATACGGAGCCACATACAAGGAATGGGAAATAAATGGTGAGGCAGGCAGATGCTAGACTGTGCAGGACTTGAAGGTCAGCACAAGGACTCTAGTTGGTTTAACCAGGCCATGGGGAGCCATTGCAGGGTATGTTTGCATGAGCACATCTGCCCTTTAGGAAGATTAATCGGACAGCCTTGGGGAGGATGGATGAAAGGTAGGGGAGGGGTAGAGTTAGAGGTTATGCACAAATTCAGAACACTGAGGCCCTGAACCAAGGCATTAGCAGCCATAGGAGAGGGGATGTATGGATGCAGGAAATACTATGAAGCTATAATTCCTGAGCTTCTCCCTCAGAAGCCCATCCCAATTATAACTTGCCAATTCCCTTTGCGGTTTTTGTTCAGTGTCTACCTCCCCAGCTGACTGAATGCTGTGAGACCAAATGCAAGGACTCCCTTGTTCCCTGCCGCAGCCCAGCACCCAGAACAATGCCTGGCAGACAGACGATGCTCAAAGAACATTTGTAGTGTGAGTGAGTGAAGGAATGAATGAAGCATTCACTGACTCTGGAGTTTTCCACTGAGGCCATGGGAACAAAGCATTCTAAGGAAAAGGTGGTCGGTGGGGGTAAGGGGCAAAAGAGCAAGGATGAGACTAGCTTTGGGTAGATCCAAAGTGAGACCATCTAGCAAAGAGTTAAATGCGCAGGTTGGGGGAGAGGGGGGGGGTTGAAGCAGGGCATAAACCATTAAGGGGAGGTGAAATTCCCCAGGGAGACAGTGGGGGAGTGAGGGGCCATGGAGGGGAGTCAGTGGAAGATAGAGGAAGGCCATCTGAAAAAGCAGGATGATGACACAGGAGGGCTGTGCCATGGAATTCAGGAGAAGCAAGAAGAAGGTTGAAAACAGCAGAGCGAGTGACAGGGGGGTGAGGGGTCCTCACTGGCCTCTGATGCTGCAGAGGGATGGAGGGGGAGGAGGAGGAGGGCCATGGAAACTGTCCTGAGTCCTGGCAACTCCGGCCAGGGCAGCTTCAGCGGCAAGGGCAGCAGTCACACGTCTCTGATCTCACAGAGACCAAGGGTTTGACCGGGAGGTGGAAAAGTGGTGACACCAAGGGGAAACCTCTTGATCATGAAGCTAGGAGGCAGAGATTAAGAGAAAGATGGGAGTCAGAGCAGGAGCTGGAGAAGGAAGGGGATGAAAGACACCTAAGGAGAAGAGATTGAAGATGTGAGGCAACAGGAGTCATACATGGATCCAGGAGAAGATGCAAAGAGAGTAACTCTGAAGCTAAGGCAGATGGATAGGCTTCGGCAGGGAGGAGGGAGACTTTTCTCCCTTGGGAGTTGTGGGGAGAGGTGCAGGAGCTTACACTACCAAAACAGTAATTGCCTTAATAATGATAACACCCACCATTTACTGAACTTCCATCTTATGCCAACTGCATTCCATAGATTATTTCTAAGCCTTCAAAAGGGTATTATAATCCTCACTCTATAAAGGAGACCGAGACTCAGAGAGGTTATGTCAGTTACTCACTATCACTCAGCTAAAAAGCGGCAGATCTGGGATCTGAGTCAGACGTGCCTGACTCCAGACTTCCCGAGCCTTCAGATGCACCACACCACACAGAGAAGGAAGTCACCTGCTGAGAGGGATGAGGAAGGACTAGGTTGGACCTTCAGATGGGTTAGGGGCAGTCTCACCAGGGTGAAGAAATGGCTCAGCAAGTGAAAGGGCCACGCTGGGAGTCAGCCGCAGGACCTTGGTGGTGGACCCAAGAAGCTGGGCTCCGTGATCCTGGCAAGCGGGGAGTAAGAGGCACCTGGAGTGACAGGGGTGTAGCCTGGAGAAGACTCCAGTCCTTGAGTTGATTGCTTTGCATGCAGGGGAGTGGGCGGTGGTAATCGAAGTTTTCTGAATGAATGCAGGAAACAGAGGAGTCTGGAGAAGGAGATGGTTTGGTGGCAGAGGGGTGGCATGTTGAGTATGAGTGCTGCCATGGGACATTCAAGGGGAGGCATTGAAGAGAGAGGCAAGTGTAGTTCTTAACTAATCTGCCTATTTCACACACACGCGCGTGTGCATACACACACACACTCACTCACACGCACCCCAAAACGTAATCTGCATGAGGACAGAACTTGATCTGTCTTGTTCACTATTACCTACCCAGTGCCTAACACACTGTCTGATACGCAGTCGGTGGGGCTTAACTAATGCTTGTTGGATGAATGAGTATCTGGTCTGGTGCCCAGATAAGATGTCTAGGTGCCATCAGCGCCCGTTAAAGCCCCTGGAAAGGATGAGTTCCCCCAGGGAAAGAGTAGAGAAGAGAAAAAGACAAGGACTGAGGTCAGAGTCCTGGAGAACCCACTTGGAGAGACAAGAGGAAGAAAAGCAGCAGATGAAAGGAGGGAAGAAGGAGCAGGAGGGAGAGGAGAGAACTGAGTCACAGAAGCAAGGAGGGAGAGGGGGTTGAGGATACAGTGGGGTGGGGAGCAGTTCAAATGCTTCAGAACTGCTCCAGCAGATGAGCTGGGGAAAGGGCCCAGTAGATCATCTGACTTTAGAGAGAGACTTGCCAGATCAGCAAGTTAGAGATGAGGCAGGAACTAAAGCCCAGGTGCCCCGTGGACCAATTTGAAACATCTCAAATTAGACTCCTGCGTCCTCCACCACCACCTGGCAATTCCTTGAGCTGCCAGTAAACACAGAGGAGGAACCCAAGAGTTCCTGAAATCATTTGATTATTATTCATTTCCTGTTCTTAGAAATGCAGTCTCTTTACAATATTTTTAGTCAAATGAAAACATCTTGATTGACTGAGTGAGCCGCCTTCAAACTCAGAATTCTGGATCAGGGTGGGTTCTCCTGCATTTCCTGGAAATCCTGTTCCTTTCTGGAGTGTCTTCATAAACATGCAGTCAGTGATGACTGACATTAAGGAGGACCAGCTACACACCAGGCACCTGACCAGCATCTTATCTTCCCCTTCTAACATCAGTGCAGGGTTAGCCTTTCACACTCCTTCATTTTGCAGGGAACAACCTGAAGCTGCAGGGAGCTGCAGCCAGTGAGGACGGGGGTGGGGGCAGGATTTCAAACCAGGTATGTCTGATACCAAAGTCCCTGAGGATGGTTTTCAACTCCATCAGGACTTTCTCTCCTCAAAACAACCTATCAGGCGATCTGATCACGTAGAAGTCCTCAGATGAACTTCCAGGACCCATTGTATGAAAAGATCTCAGTCTGCCGATATGTCTTCTCATTTTGAAAGAAATGAGGAAAATTCATCATTAGAAAACAGCCAGTGACCTTGCACTCAACCTGGTTGTAATATCCGGCCTGACTCCTCTGCCACCATTTCCTAGGACCCCTTTATCCTCCTAGCCAAGCATAAAGACCACAAGGCTGTGTAGAATAAAAGGCCTTGGGGAGTAGGTCTGGCTTCAGTTGGCACACAACACTTTGATTAGCTCATTGATGTCCCCCTCCACACCTGAGAATTTGTGGTGGATTTGCCTACAAAGGCACCAGTGAAACTGAACGATTAAAATAAAAATAAAGTGTCTGAGAGTTAGAGCATCTGGGTTCACATTCTCAGGGATGCAGGAAGAACAGCATAAGAAGGAGGCCAAGGGTAGAGAAAGGCTCCAGGCTACCCCTCCACTCCCACTGCTGCTGGAATACTTCCATTTTTATGTGTTTTGCATAATGAGATTCCCATTAAGATTTTATTTGGAGAAAATCTTCTGAGGCAAAAAAATAACAATAAAAAATAAAATAGAAACTGAAAGTTGGTGATTTAGGGAGAAGGAAAGGAAGACTAACACGAGCTGAGTGCTTATAACACCCAGTGCTTGGGACTTTAAAGACCTAAGCCCCAGGAAGATTATCAAGTCTCCAGCCTCCTATACATAATTCAAAATAAAAATCAGTATTAAGCTATAAAACACAAAACTTACATGTATGATGCAATAAAAATAACTTATTTCTCCATTTGTCTAATTTCAGAAGTCTGGATATGTTCAATATAAGCTGGCTGTTCTCATTTTTCCACCCACCTCTGATTTGCTGGGGCCCCAAGTGCAAGCTCACTCCTTCTAGGGCTTGATGCAGCAACCCAGACTGGAATTCTCTCCAGTCTCCACAGCAGCCCTGAGAAAGGAGGCACTGCCATCTCTGTCTTACAGGGTGGCAATTAGAACCCAGCTCCACCTGCATCCAGAGTCCTCACTTTTTCCAGCTTTCCTGGACTCAATCAAATTAATACAGATACGATGAAGGCTTTAAAATATGGATCAAAAGGCATTTGGCAGCGTACATGTGCCTGGCACAGGGCTTCCCGATAGCTCAGCGGTAAAAAACAATCCACCTGCAATGCAGGAGACACAGGAACCATGGGTTGGATCCCTGAGTCAGAAAGATCCCCCGGAGGGAGAAATGAGAACCCACTCCAGTATTCTTGCCTGGGAAATGCTATGGACAGAGGAGCCTGGTGGGGTCGCAAAGAGTAACCGGACAGGCTGAGGGACTGAGCAAGCAGGCTCACGCACCCACGCCTTGCACGAAGCAACTGCTCAGGAAACAGCTCCTTTCCATCCCCTTTCCCTGAAGTACCAAGCACTGGGTCTTAGCCTTGACTGATGGTGCTTGATGCCCAACTAGGATGAGGCGTCCTCTGTCTGACTCCACCATCCTGCCTACGCAGAGGCCTCGCCCATCTGACCTCCAACGCCTCTTTTTGCAGGTAGCCGCATCGCCCGGAGCCAGGCCTGCCTGGAGCGCTGCATGCAAATTCAGCTGCTGGCTAGGGCACTCTAACCCGAGTTGCAGGCATGGACTTCGTCATGAAGCAGGCCCTCGGAGGTGAGGCTCTAGCCCTACACCGCCTTCCCCCTCCCCAGTCCAAACCCAGGGGCCTCAGTGCCCTGGGCCTCCCTATGCCAGCCTTGCCGCCATGACGCCGCCCTCTTCCTCCCCCACCCGTCCCCCACAGGGGCCACCAAGGACATGGGGAAGATGCTGGGCGGAGAGGAGGAGAAGGACCCCGACGCACAGAAGAAGGAAGAAGAGCGGCAGGAGGCACTTCGGCAGCAAGAGGAGGAGCGCAAGGCCAAGCACGCGCGCATGGAGGCCGAGCGCGAGAAGGTCCGGCAGCAGATACGAGACAAGGTCAGCGCCGCCCTCCTGCCCGTCCTGGAGTGTAGGGGGTAAAAGAGGCCCCCCACAACCTCGGGTTTCCCTGAAACCCGGCGCTCGCCTTAGACCTAGTTCTCTCTGAGTCTCACTCTTTTCATCAGAAAAATGCATGTCACAAAACAGCTCCCTCAAGGGTCTTTTGGAGATTAAATAAGACAGTTCACATAATAAGTGCTCCCGAATGTTTGCTACTATAGGTTCATGACCCTGTGCCCGAAATCCTAGAGACCACACAAGTTTGGAATCCAGAATTTAGATACTTGGGGGAAGGACTGTAGTGCCCTGAGCGCTGTTTTGTGTCGCTTCTGGTGGATTTGCAGCTGCCACCCTGTGCCAAACAGTTCAATACTTGTCTGCTTGCCCTGCAGAAAAACCAAGGCTCTAAGCAGCCTTTCATCAGTTCAAGACAAGTTTTGTCACCAAAATTGGGCCCCAAGCATGTGGGAGACCCTTCAGTTTTCAGATCTTGAAAGATTTCAAACAAAAGCAGAGAAATTATGGGGGCAGGTATTTATTTTAAAAGAAACCCCACGCATCGTCTCTCTCTTGTTAAAAGCCCGCAGAAGACAGGCACAGTCCCACAAGGAAGATGCCCTTATGCCCATTTTACAGATGAGAGGCCCGAGGCTTAGCAAGTTCCCAGGGGCTGCCCCAGCTGCAGGTGCATGACTGCATGACGGTAGGACTCAGCTCTCTCCTCGCCTCGTTCACGCCCCTCTCCACCCTTCCCCTCCCCAGTATGGGCTGAAGAAGAAGGAGGAGAAGGAGGCCGAGGAGAAGGCAGCCCTGGAGCAGCCCTGCGAGGGGAGCCTGACCCGGCCCAAGAAGGCCATCCCAGCAGGCTGCGGGGATGAGGAGGAGGAGGAGGAGGAGAGCATCCTGGACACGGTGCTCAAATACCTGCCCGGGCCGCTGCAGGACATGTTCAAGAAGTAACCGGCGCCCCCACCCCCGACCCCATCCACTTGTTACTTTTTTTTTTTTTTTTGGTTCTTTATTTTCTTTTTATTCTGTTAAGTCTCAGTTCTGAAGGGGAAAACCTCAGTTGGCCTCTGCCCCACTTCCCCGGCCAGGGGCTCCTCCCCCTCAGCACTCCTTCACGCCCGCCTTCATCCAGGGTATCCTGCCTCCATCACCTCACTCCCAAGTTGCTTTAAAAGAAGAAGACAGCTTCTCTCCAACAGGAGGTGTTGAGCCCAAGGCGGCAGGCACTGGAGACCCCCTCCAGAAGCCTGAGGTCTGTGCTGGTGTGGTGATCCCCATACATTCCTTCATGCGCCCCACTGCCAGGAGGACCACTGTCCCCAGCCAGCCAAAGTAATGACACATTCCAGCCCTGCCCAGCATGCTGACCTTTGGCCTCTGAATCCCCGTGGGCCTGCAGGTCAGGGCAGGGGTTGAGTGGCCTGGCTCTGAGAAAGGGAGTCTGGGTAAGTCTGGCCTGTCAGGGCCTAGCCTGAGGCTGGCCTGCTCTGTTGTGGCCAGGCCTGGGGGTGGGCAGGAGGCTGGGGCTCTCCTTCTTGCCTCCCTATAATGACACCCAGTCCAGGAGCACCCCTCCACCCCCCCACTTCCCCCACGAAGAGGCACAGCTCCTGCCAAGCCAGTCCCTCCACACGGATCCTCTGTGGACTTTGACTCATCTATGGAGGGACCCCAGGGTAGGGCAGCCCCTTGTCCCTCCCCCACTCCACTTAGGTCTGGAGCCCCACTGCCAGGCTGGGCCCAGCTTGCCCAGTCAAGGGGCTGCCCAGACCCCCAGAAAACACTTGGAGCCATTGGGCAGCGATGGCCCATGCCGTGGGACTGCCCACTGGCACAGCCTCGCTGCCCCCATTCTTACCCACCCCTCTTCCTCACATTGTCCTGTTCACGGGCTTCCAGGGCTCCACAGTCCCCAGGAAGACCACTTTTGACCTTCCTGGCCTAAGCCCCAAGCTTTTGGGGAAAAGCCAGTTCCCACTTGACAGAAGGTGTCTGTCCACTCATCTCACTGACCAAGAACAATGTCTCCTTTGGGATGTGAGACGGACATTTGCTCCCCCATCCCAGATTTTCAAGGCCTGCTTCTCAGTCAGTTGTGTGAGAACAAGGCAGTCATGAAGCACGTGAGAGAGCAAGGTGTGTGTCCAGCCGTGCATGAATGTGCATGGCAGAGACCGTGTCGGCAACTGTGTGTCCAGAGGTTACACACGTAGCCCTGTGATTAGAGTGTCTTGAGATTTTGTGCGTGTGTTAGTCATCATCCCTGTGTCAGAGACCCATGTATGTCAGGCAGCCTTGTATATATATGCTTGTTTGAGGTGGTATGTATGAGTTGAGATTGTGTCATATGTGTGAACTCACCATCTTGTGTGTGTGTTACAGCTTGCATGAGTTAGCTCACATCTGCAACTATTTTCAGAAATAGTGTGTACATCAGGAGTGATGAGAACGTGTTAGATGTTGTAAAAGTATGTGTTTGAGGGAGCTGTCAGATATGCTGAGACTATTGTATGCATGTGTGTGGGCTCTGAAAAAGCAGTTGTGTACTGGGTGTGTGCTTGGGGAAAAGGAATACTGGTAAGATGACTGCTCTTGGAACCAAAACCACTAGTCACGGGTGGCCATACCCAACAGGAGACCTTGTCCTTGGCCTGGAGTCCTCCTGCCCTTGGGGGGTTCCTGCCTGAAGTCCTCAGAAGTCCACTGGGACAGACCCAGGCAGTGCCCAAGAAGCCATGCTGGCCCCCACCAGGGCCTGCCCCAAAAGCAGGGGCCAGGGAGGGGGCGCCTTGCCTGCCCCGAAACCCCTGCCCCATTGGCCCCAGTTTGCATTCTGCAGGTTTTCCATTTTAGTGAATTTATGCTTTTATTTCAGAGACAGACATGTGTCTTCTCTGTCTGTTTCCAATAGTTAAAGCCATATCAGTTAGACTGCAATACTTTAAAGACAAGACAAAACAATCCATGTGTTTAGGGAACCAGAAAAGTCCCCTGGTCTGTCCCTCCTCTGGGGAGCAGGGCCTCCGCAGCTCCAGGTCCCTGGACTTGCCCTTCTCCCCCGCCCCCACCACCTCTGCTGTGCCCTGTGTCCTGCCCCCCAGGGGCCCGTGTCTTTGCCTGTGTCTGTGATGGGGAGCCACCTTGCACCCCTTGTCTGCTTGTCTATTTATGTCTGTTATCCTGGGCAGGATGGTCATTCTCAGGGGCCCTAGGGGCCTGAGGCAGAAACAGGTGGGGTCCAATCTTGGGGCCCCAGACCTCCCAGACCCTGTGTGTAGGTTCCACCTAGACACAGGGATGGACCCCAAGTGTTTAGAAAGGCCTCCCTCTTGACGAGGGCCCACAGACCTCAGAGGTGGTACCAAGGCACAGAGAATGCGAGATGAGCAGGGAAGATCAAGGCCCAGGGGCCCCAGAGGCACAGGGGAGCCCAACCATGCATGTGGGACACCCCAGGCAGGCCCGAGGAGCGCCACCCTCAGAGGGCGCCCTCAGCACAGTCCCTCTGCACCCCCAGAGTGGGCTCAGGGCTTTTCCCAGAGGAGAGCGCCTTCCAGGCAGTCTGGCTTCAGGCTGATGTACACCCTGGACTCCTCCAGCCTGCTTCTGAGCTGCAGGACTAGACATCTTTCTGGAGGAGGAGGAAGAATTTCTGCTGGGGCATACACTTCCAGGGAATGACTCCTGGGTCCAGGGAAACACGATGACCATCGTTCCCGACACAGACCTCACTGTGGGGAGAGGCTAATATGTGACCAGAGAGGATGTCATGGGCAACACGTTTGTGGGGGCACAGAATATTTGTGGGGCACTCTAGCCGGGAATGGATGGTCCCAAGAAGTACATGGGGTGAGAGGGACGTGAGGCCCGCTGATGGGAGGACGCAGAGCATATGTCACACCCAAACAGGGCAGTATGCCTGCGACACACTCAGGAGGCAGGGCAGGGTGGGAGTAACCCCACAATTCCCACGTACACACACAGTGTGCAAGGGAGGCATCCCCTAGCCAGGAGAAAGGAAGGAGCAATCGGCGCCCATGAGTGAAAGCAGAACAGAAGGCCAGGTTGCCAGGGAAGGCCACCTCCTTGCGGTGTGCCTGGGAGCTGACCACCAGAGAGAGCAGAGAAGGTGATTCTCGAGGTCCCCTGTGTGGGGCACTGGTGAACTGGGGTTCCCACACAGGTACATCCTCCACCCCAGGTCCGGGAGGTGTCCTTAACTACGAACCAGTCTCCTCCAAATGCAAGGTCAAGAGACCCTTTCGGCTGTGAGAGAGGGCAAGAGCCAGCAAGAGAAGGGGACAGAAAAACTTCAGCTCAGGTGCCTTCCAGATGAGACAGCTGGTGAGCGAAGCAGCCTCCCCACAGGCCCCTGGCTAGAGTAAGAGGCGGGCAAAGCAGCAGCCCCAGGAGCCCCTGAGCCCAGCTGGCAGGGGTGCCCACCACCACCAAGCCACCGCTCCATCCTGCTGGCTCCGCACGCCCTTGACTTGAGGACCAGCACAGGGGCTGGGGGTCAGACTGGCACGGGGACCTGCCTCCCCCCACACGGCCCCTGCTCTGCTCCCCACTCCCGTGTCCCCCGTCTTCACTGGAAAGAGAGTAAGAGGCACTCCTGCTGGCCCTTGACTGGGGCTGGGGGTCCTAGTGAGACCCGGGCGAGGACGACCATCCTACTCGTGTGGGGGCCCCCTTTCCCACATCTGTGCTGTGTCCTTGTTGCTCTGCTTCCTTTAAATGTGTCAGTGCCTGGGGGGAGGCGAGGGGCGCCCCTTCACGCCCCCCGAACCTGACCAAAAGCCATGGCTGTTGCTCCCCCTTTGTATGACGCAGATGCTAAGATGTACCAAACCAACCATGACACAAAGAAAAGACCTTGTACAGTAGCTCTCGGTCTGTCTGTCCTCTTCTGTCCATCGGCACCGCCTGGGCGACATGGGACCCCAGCTGAGATGAGGGGCCAACCGCAGAGCTGGAGAGGCCCCAGAAAACCTTCTGTTTTACCTTCACTTCCGGCCAGGACCTTCTGGCAATGAGCCCCAGAAACCAGCTGAGGCCAGAGTGAGGGCTGGCTCCAGAGACTCAGGGCCATCATCCTGCCCTTCAAAGCCAGCTGGCACCCCCAGGAGCTGGTGGTTCAGCCTGATTGTAAGCCCCACGCCCCATTTCTTGCCATCCTTTCCCACAAGTTCCTTGGGTGTGGCATCCTGCCACAGAGTCAAGTCACATCAGTTCAGTTCAGTTCAGTCGCTCAGTCGTGTCCGACTCTGCGACCCCATGAACTGCAGCACGCCAGGTCTCCCTGTCTATCACCAACTCTCAGAGTCCACCCATACCCATGTCTATTGAGTCGGTGATGCCATCCAGCCATCTCATCCTCTGTCATCCCCTTCTCTTCCTGCCCTCAATCTTTTCCAGCATCAGGGTCTTTTCCAATGAGTCAGCTCTTCGCATCAAAGTACTGGAGTTTCAGCTTCAGCGTCAGTCCTTCCAATGAACACCCAGGACTGATCTCCTTTAGGATGGACTGGTTGGATCCCCTTGCAGTCCAAGGGACTCTCAAGAGTCTTCTCCAACACCACAGTTCAAAAGCATCAATTCTTCAGTGCTCAGCTTTCTTCAGAGTCCAACTAAGTCTGTCATTCATTGTCCCACCAACATTGATGCAGTTTCTACCCCTGCTGGGCTGTGTGCAGGAGGCCAGGGACCCAGAGAAAGGATGCCATTCAGCATTGCTCCTGGACACGGACACATGCCAGGCCTTGTTGAGGAGTCAGGACTAGACCACCTTTGCTACCCCTCCCCCACATAACCCTTCCTTAAGCTAAACCTCTTCTCTCTGCTTGGATAGACACTCATTCCCCACACTCTGGTCTCCTAAACTGTGTCTCTTCCCTTCCACCCACCCTCTCCCCACCACCCCATCCCACCTAAAAGACTCATCTGAAACCCAGACTTAGCCATGCCACTCTGCTGCCCAGCACCCGTCAATGGTTTACAGGGCAACATCACCATTGTCAAAGTGGCCGTGTGTGATGTGACCCCCACTGGCTAGGTCTGACCCCACCTAACTGTGCTCCAAACACCCCCCCAACTAGTTCCCACACATCTCATGCTGTTTCATATTTGCCTATTCTGTCCCCTCTACTGAAATGAACGGGACCCTTCCCCTCCCTAACTTCTGAAGACCCAGTTCCACTGTCACCTCCTGCGTGATGCTGGAAAAGACCCTGATGCTGGGAAAGATTGAAGGCAGGAGGAGAAGGGGACAACAGAGGATGAGATGGTTGGATGGCATCACCGACTCAATGGACATGAGTTTGAGCAAACTCCGGGAGATGGTGATAGACAGGGAGGCCTGGCATGCTGCGGTCCATGGGGTCGCAAAGAGTGGGACATGACTGAGCGACTGCACTGAATTGAACTGATTGGTTAGGAGTCACAGGCTCCAACTACAGTTCAGGGAACAAGGGTACAAGCACTGGGACAGGGACCACTCGGGTCATCTTAGAGTCTGCTCCCACAGAGGCCGAGGCAGCCCTTCCCCACAGAGGGGCAGGAGCTGAGCAGAGCTTCGGTGGAGGCAAACCACAAACTTCTTGCGCCCTGGGTGCTGGGGGAAGTGTCTCAGAGCAGGGCGGGGGCCAGTGGTGTGCTCTCCTGGGGCTTCTGCAAGACTGAGGCCATTCTCAGAGCTGGGGTTGAGGTCCCCAGGCTCTTTCCTAGTCTGGGAGCTGGAGAAGAATGGTCCGTGAGGGCTCCTCACTTCCCTGGGAGTCCACCTGTGTACTCCACCAGTGGGCCAGCCAGTGTCCCTCCACCCGGACCCTCCTCAGTACACTAACAGCTCAGGCATCCAGATGTTTATTCTCTGCCTCCCTCTCCTCTGCTTTACCTCAGATGCACCCCAAAGTGCCCTGTGGGAAATCCCCTGACTCTGAACCTTGAATGTCTTGTCCTAAAGAGTCAGTTAAATAGTACTTACTGTGCTCCCACCACCTGCCAGGCAGCACTAGGTAGCTCTAGGTACCAAGAACATCAACTAACAGCCTTTCCATCCAGAAATCTACTCGTTAGTGGAAGAAGCAGGCAGACAAACAGACCTATTACCCACCTAAATATTTGCAATGATACAGGCAAACTCCAGGCACTTGAGGAAGGGTCCTTGGAAGAGGTGGCATCTGAAACGAGTCTTAAATGAGGAAGCGTCAAGCTGGTGGAAAAGGAGGACCCCGCAGGCAAACGAGCTGTCTGACATGGGTGGTGCAGTAGGGTAGGAAGAGGTGAGGGATTTCTACAGGAACTTGAGTTCTTGGTAAAAAGCTGAGAGTCTGGGGACATCAACCAGGGTGGGATGTCCCACAGTGGAGCTTGGGCTCTTCCTGCAGGTGGTGGGGAGCCCTTGAAGGGTCCTTAGAAGAGTGTGACTTGATCATATTGAGGAAGACCATTAGGGTTGTGAAGAGGATGAACTAGGAGCCTAGGGAGGAACTGGGGCAACATCAAGATCAGAGATGGCAACACCTGACCTCAGGCAGAGGCAAGTGAGTAGGGAGAAGTGAGTAGACCAGAAGGCCACATAAGAGGGAAGATTGGCAGGACTTGAGGATTGCCTGTGAGGGGTCTGGAGAAGGAGAGCGTAGGCCAATGCTTGTGTCTCTATCTTAAGTATTAACAGTTCCATTCTCCAAGATCTAGAATGGTAGTAGGAGACAGGTGTGGAGGAAGATAATGAGTCTGGTCTGGGTTTCTGGGTTTGAGGCACCTGGGGAAGAGTCCAGTAGGGAGTCTGGAGGGCAGGAGAAGCACAAACCATGTGATTGCTGGGCTAGCCCTCCAATGTAGTGATGCCTTGACCATTTAGTTCACCACAGTGATCAAAGCACAGGAGATCAAGAAACCGGGACTGGGAAGAGGATTTAGTCAAATGCATCCTCCTATGCTACTCAGGAGTCCCTCCTGTGCCATCTTTGGTAAAGGGCACTCTGCTTGCACGTCCCCACCACCACAGTGTGGGAGAGATCCTTACAGAAAGAAGTGGACAGGTCCTAAACCAAGAGCTGCCAGGAGACAGGGAGTTAATGAAGCCTCCTCCAGTATCCCTTTAATTGGCTGCAAAACTCTGCTTTCAAACCACTTACTTAGTGCCTGTAATTAATTGGGGCTTTCTGCCTTATCTGAGAGATGATTTGATACCCCCCAAGGACAATGTTTTCTTAGCTGGGATCCTCCAGCTGGAGCTGTCTCTGCACACTAGCCTCTCCATGGTGCGCTGACTGTGGCCGCAGGCTCCTGCAGGGCTCGTCCCCATTCCAGGCCAGCGCCAGGTGGTACAGACGCAGGGTACAGGCTGAATGGGTAGGGCCAGGGGCTGCTATTACCACCTCCTTGGGCTCCAGGGCCAGGCATCCACTCCATCCTGGGACAGGTCCATGGTCTCCAGCTCTTGGCCACATTAACTCACACTAACTCTCATAGTAAGAGGCACTTGGCATGAGCTTGTCTACAAGAGGGTCAAGGCAGTGCATCTGAAAGTACATGGGGCAGGGGGTGGAAGCTTCCACTTACTAAGCCCCTGCTACATGGCATCTACAGGGTTGATTGCTTTAAAGGCATCACCTTGGCAACCCACTCCAGTATTCTTGCCTGGAAAAGTCCATGGAGAGAGGAGCCTGGCAGGCTGCAGTCCATAGGGTTACATGACTGAGCATGTGTGCACAAGGGTGGAGGGAGATGGGTTGGTAGCAATAAACTGGAGGAACTAAAAAAAAAAATAAAATAAAGGCATCACCTCTGCTCATCCTGACAGGAATCTCTGAGGTCAGGTTTGTGCTCATTTTCCTCATGAGAACACCAATGCTCAGAAGTAGAGGTTTATAATGGGAATAGGCACAGGCTTTGGTTTTCAGACAAACCTGGCTTTGAATCCTGATTCTTTCTGTCTGGTCTTGGATAGATGATTCAATATCTCTGAACTTTGGTTTCTTTATCTTTAAAAAAAAAATATTGAGTACAATAATGCTTAACCTGACTAACACCACCAGGGTCTCTGAAGGAATTAAAGAAAATAATGTCTGTAGGTCTACTGGCACAGTACCCGGCATGGAGCAGGTACCTAAAAAGTGACAGCCATTACTGCAAAACGCTACTTCTACCATGGGCAGACTGATGAAGAGGAGGACGGGAAAGGAGGGAGAAGATATGGAAATCAAAAGGAAAAGAATTAATTTCCATAGTAAATTGAGAAGCCTGGATTTAAAGCCAAATGCATTTCATGTCTTTTCACTGTAACACAAGACAAGCTGGGAGACAAGGGTCACAAGTGAGAAGGAAGGCAGAAGGGAGTAACTGTCTTTTCCAAGAAGCTCTCTTCAGCTCAAAAGAGACTTAGGAAAATGTATTAGTTATCTGTCACTGCATAGCAAATTACTGCAAAACTTAGTGGCTTCAAGCAATGAACATCTCTTTTCTCTCACAGTTGCTATGGGTCAAGAATTCTGGAATGACTTGACTTGGTGGTCCTGGACTGAGATCTCTAGTGAAGCTGGGGCTGCAGTCTCATCTGAAGGCTTGACTGGGGCTGGGTGATCCCCTGCCAAGATGACTCAGACACACTGCTGGCAAGCTGGTGCTGGCTGCTGGCAGGCTACCTTGTCAGGAGGGCCTCTCCTGAGGGCTTCTTGAATGTCCTCACAATATGGCAGCCAGCCTCCCCTGGAGTGAGTAATCCATGAGAGCAAGGTAGAAGCTGCAACATCTTCCATGACCTAGGTTCAGAAGTCACCACCATCACTTTTGCAATATTCTGTTTGTCACATAAACTAGCTCTGATTCAATGTGGGAGGATACTGCACAGGACATGGGCACCAGGAGGAAAGGGCATTGGAGGTTGGGGGACATCCTAGGCAGGCTACTTCAGCACACCTTTAGACTCTAGTCAACAAACATTCCTTTATTCATCTATCCACATGGCAATCTCTTCCCACATGCCTCCTCATGGCCAAATGCTGGGCTAGGCACTGACTTTCCAATCTGAATGACATAGTCATAAGAGCTGAGAATTCAGACACACACACCAATACATGGTAAATCACTGTGAGCAAATTTGAATTTTTCCCATCAGTTCTGGCCCCAAACCCAGCTTGTAATGAAGCTATTTGACCTTGAGCAAGTTATTTTACCCCACAGAGCCTCCATACAAAATGATAATAGTATCTTCACTGGCCAGCAATTGCAACAGGTGTCTTAAAATACCTGGCACATAGCAAGTTCTCAATAAATGATGACTAATACTTTCAGTATTATTACTTTAAATAAATGGAGATTGCACTCCCAAATCTGGACAGTGGCCCCATCTAGGCTTCCCCTGCCCAGCAGGAGAAAATTGGGGCTCTTTGACCCCAAGGCTGACCCCTGGGTCCTGCCTGTCACCTCCTCCCAAAGGCCTAGATGAGCCCTGCGGTGACTCTGACAGCCTGAGGCTCCTGGCTGCCAGCCCTAATCAGAAGCTCCAGTCGAGACCTCAAATTGATTTGCCATCATTTAGCTGGGACGCGAGAACTCTTCTTGAGTCACAGCCAAAATCTATTCTGTGATAGCAAAGTAATCACCTCCGTGGCAGGTGTGCGGAGACAGTGATAGAGATCTAGGACCAAAGTCTCCATCCTGCCACCCAGAACCCGAACTCACTGCTGTTCGGTGCTGGTCCCCCTTCTCCTGCCTGTGTGTGGCCTGCTTTGTGCATCCCCACAAGGTGGCATGTGCACCCCCGCCCCAGCCCTGGCACACACACACCCACAGTTCACGTGGTCTAATGTAGTGAGCAGTTGGCAAATTTTGCAGAAAGTGCAATGACCTGGGGATCCTTAAAAAATACTGATGCCTGGCTCAGGCCTCCAGATATTCTGATCCAGTTGGTAAGGGGTGTCCCCTGGGCACTGGGGGTCTCATCAGTTCTCCTGGAGGTTCTCATGGGCAGCAGAGTTGGAGAACTGCTCGTCTGGTGCACACAGCAGTAGCTTCACCTAGATGCACGTCCCTCCACACTCATTTAGTCACTCAACAGTTGTTTACTGAACATGGACAACATGCCAGGCACTATTCTAGGAGCTGGAGAGTCCACAAAGAACGAAGTCAGTGCCCGAGCTCATGGAGTTGACATTTTGATCAGAGGCAGATGAGATACAAAATTATAAGGAAAATACATAATATGCTAGATGAGAATAAATGCCTGAAAAGTCACATGTAGCTAGAGCCTCCTTTATATGACACCTGGGCCACCCACACACCAGCTTATAGCAGCTGCCCCCTACTGCTGACCAGACCCAGGCTGAGTCTCCACTTCAGCTGTATATGAACCCAACTCTCACAAAGACTCCCACCTGGTCACACTCTAACCCTGACACCAGGCACAAGGTGAGGTTAAGCCCCAGTGGCAGACAAACCCTAAGTCCTGGAAGTCCCTGACCATCCGCTCAGGCCCCCAATTCTCACATGAATCCAGCACTTTGTCTGGAAGATTAAGCATCTCTGGCCCTACTGCAGATTCCAAACTTAGCCCTATTCTCGAAAATTTCTCCACAGAGAAACTACTGGGTTTTCTAAGAATTCTTACTACTAGCATCTAGAGGCATAAGAAAACAGATGGACTAAACAGATGGGAAATGCCCCCAAGTGGTAGGGTTGTTGATGCTGGAAGGTCCCTTGGAAAGCATCCCACCTCTCCCCCTCATTTTACAGCCAGGCCCAGAGAAGTTAAGAAGTAACTTGCTCAAGGTCACACGGCAAGCCCACAGCAGAAGTAGAATGGGGATCCGGGTCTCCTCTTAGTTCAGTGCTCTCTCTGCTACCCTCTGTCCTAAGAACGTAGGGAGCACTGCCCGTCTGGTAAAATAGCTCCCAGAATTTCCTTTGAGAACCCACCCTTCGCCTGTTCTCTACCCAGGATTGGGTCAAATCCAATCCACCCAGCACCAAGTATTCCCATGGCCCTGTGATCAGTTGTGGGCAAGACTCAGGAGCCAGGCGAGGTAAAGCAGAGGTGCAGCAGCTGCTCTGGGACCTTGAGCTATGGGGCAGAAATGGCTGCTGCCATGTTGTTATTTCATGTGGATTAAGGACTAAGCCAACCTGGGATGAAGAGCCCATTTGGGAGATGAAGAGAAATGGGGTTGCAGGGACATCCTCTGGCCCCAACCAAGCCATACTGAGAGGAACTCTCACCTGTGGTTCTTTATTAGCTTCGTGAGTCAATAAATCCGCCTTGTGCTTAAAGCCAGTTTGGAGTGGGTTTCTCTTACCTGAAGATCTGGCCACTACAGACAGGAATCCCTTTCCAGCTCTCCCAGGAACTCCCTCACCTGCATAAAATCACCTACTCTCTGACCCCACCCCACCCCTTTTGCTCTTGGTCTCCCCAACTCTCTTTCACAGAGTCTGGTCCCTAAATTCACACAGTACTACTTTCCCCTTCTTCCACATTGTGATGGGCAGAACTGGACTCCCCTGCAAAGATGTGCACATCCTAATCTGTGGGACCTGTGAATAAGTTGTTGCTATACACAGCAAAGAAGAATTAACCCTGCAGATGAATTTAAGGTTGCTAATCATCTGACTTGAAAATGGGAGATAATCCTGGAAACTGGGAATTGGTGATGGACAGGGAGGCCTGGCAGGCTGCAGTCCATGGGGTCACAAAGAGTTGGACATAATTGAATGACTGAACTGAACTGAACTGAACTGAATAACAGTTGGGCTCAGTGTAATCACCAGGGTCCTTAAAGAAGAGGAAGCCAGAAGGGAGAACCAGAGAAATGGCAACATGAAAAACACTCAAGCCAACATTCCAGACCGTGAAAGTGAGGAAAGTGCCCACAAGCCAAGGAAAGTGGAAAAGGTCACATAAGCTGGAAAAAGCAAGGAAATGGATTCTCCCCTAGAACCTCCAATAGGAACCTAGCCCTTTCCACTGTTTGAGGCTGATCCAGCGAGACTGAGTCCCATTGGATCTCTGATCTCCAGAACTGTAGAAGAATGAATGTGCTATTTAAACCACTAAATTTGGGGTGATTTGTCATAATAGTGATGCTGTTGTTGTTCAGTTGCTCAGTTGTGTCTGACCCTTTGCAACTGCATGGACTGCAGCATGCCAGGCTTCCCTGTCCTTCACCATTTCCCGGAGCCTGCTCAAACTCATGTCCATCCAGTCGGTGATGCCATCCAGCCATCTCATCCTCTATTGTCCGCTTCCCCTCCTGCCTTCAATCTTTCCCAGCATCAGGGTCTTTTCCAAGTCAGTTCTTTGCATCAGGTGACCAAAGTATTGGAGCTTCAGCTTCAGCATCAGTCCTTCAGATGAATATTCAGGATTGATTTCCTGTAGGATTGACTGGTTTGATTGCCTTGCAGTCCAAGGGACTCTCAAGAGTCTTCTCCAACAGCACCGTTCAAAAGCATCAATTCTTTGGTGCTCAGCCTTCTTTAAGGTCCAATTTTCAGATCCATACATGACTACTAAGTAATATGCACATTAAAGGACCCTGATGTTACATTAGAGAGATTGGTCAACATCTCATTTCTTTCTGCAGTTCTGGTCGAGCATTTACCACATGCCTAAGCTGGATACTTGGAACACCAACCAGACACCTGACCCTGGCCTTCTAGGCTCCCGCAGCCAGCTTGGAGCAGATGACAGGATCTGTAGTCAATTTGGATGGACAGTGCTAAGTAGTATGATGCAGAAGCATATGGGATGCTATGAGAGCCCACAGGAGATGCACCTAAACCTACCAAAGGTGGGGAGAAGGGACATATTCAGGGAGTATTTCCTGGAGGAGTCAAAAGCTGAGATCACAACCAAAAGCAGGGAAAGTTGTTCTTGGGAGATGGGACAGCAGAAACAAAGACTCAGTGTCAAGAAACAAGGCGCACTATGGGCCATGGAGCATGCAGAGGGTGGGAGCAGAGGCTCCAGCAGGTGCTGGGCCGTGCAGAGCCCAAAATGCCAGGATGAATACAAGCATCATCCACAGGTGCAGGGCATGCATGAATATGTAGTCCGTACCTGGTCTTCTGCATTGCAGGCAGATTCTTTACCAACTGAGCTACAAGGGAAGCCCATCACTCACTCGTGTCCAACTCTTTGTGACACTTTGGCTGTAGCCCGCCAGTCTTCTCAGTCTGTGGGTTTCTCCAGGAAAGAATATTAGCATGGGTTGCCATGTCCTCCTGCAGGGGATCTTCCCAACCCCGTGGATCGAACCCGTGTCGCCTGTGTCTCCTGCATTGCAGGCAGGTTCTTTACCTGTTGAACCATCAGGGAATCTCACAGCCATGGGGAGCCATAGAGAATTTTAAGCAGGAGAGAGATATGAACAGGGAGCAAGAAGGGTCATGCAGAGGTTCAGAGACCCACATGCAGACTCCAGTGCAACCAGGAAGGGAGGGAGCTGGGAATAACTGCACTTCCTGCTCTGCTCCAGTGGGAGCCCTTTTCGGAGATGGTGGTGCCACAGAGGCGGAACAGAGTTGAAGGAGAAATGAGAAGAGGTAAAGTCAATGGAACCTGGAAGCAGCCCCAGGAGACCTCCAGGAGGCAACTGTTGGGCAGTGAGTCTGAGCCCAGGGGAGGAATGTGAGTCAGCACAGGTGAGTTTCAAGGCCCTGGAAGCCGATTAACAGTGTCGGGAAAGAAGAGGAGAGGCCAGGCAATGCAGTCACTTAACAGATTTTTCTAAAATGGGAGCAGTAAGACACTTCAAGACTACAAAGAGAATTGTCAGGATACTCAGAGACAGACAAGACAAGGATTGAGGGTCTGCTGGATCCCACAGCTCCCTGCCTACCCGTCATGGCAGCCAAGGAGACTCCAGAATGGCAGTGCATCTTGGAGAGGCCTAGGGACGGCTCTGGGGTCAATCCACCTCCCTGACTGCATCCGAGGATGCTTAGGACACCATCCCTACTGCCAAGGAAGTGCTGGTACCATGGTGACAGGTTTAGAGCCTGGAGAACCCCAGTCTCAACTGTCCCCTCATATAATGAGAAGAAGGGGTTCCCTGGTCTGGACAGAGGCAGACAACCTTCCGCAACTTCCACAGTTGCCTTCTTCCTTCCTCTGCCAAGCTCACCATCCTAGGGAGCATTTAATAACTGGCTGCCAGGTCTCCTGGGGACAGACTAATGAAGCCGCCTTCCACCTCCTGCAGGCCTTGGGGCTCTGAGCCCTGCCCCTCCCCGCCTACTCCCACCCCTTCTATCAAACCTCCCACTCTCCCCTTTGAAGTGCTCAGGCCTGGGGGCCTCCATCTGGGCCCTAAATTGCCAGACTTTAGATGACAAAGGGAGCTCCAGGCTCCAGGAGAGGCCACAAAAGGAGGCACCTGTCTAGGGTGGGGGGCCCTGGGGCCAGAATGTCTCTTCTTGGGTCTTACATCTGAGTGTTCTCAGAATGTCTGCTGAGTGGCTGCAGGAAATAGCCAGCACACCCACCCGCCACACTTCTAAGAGCACCAGGTTGCACATGGGCCTCCAGCCCCCAGCATCAAAGGGGTCCTGGTTTGGAAGAACCAGGGTTTGGATATTAAATGAATGTCTCTGCCTCACAATGTGTGACCTTGGGAACCTAACTTGTTGGAGCCTTGCATCTCTCCTACTTAAAACAGGAGACAATGATACCCCTTCACGCAGAACGGATAAAAGGAGGTCATGTATGTAAAGCACTTGACACAAGGCCTGGGGCACAGAATGTTCGCAATAAATTTTATGCCAGAATGTTTCAAATTGCACTCCCTGGCAAGGTGAGGTGTCCAATCAGGATGTGGCTGTTGCCCTGGAAACTCAGGTTTCTCTGTACAAAGGGTGAGTGGATGCTGCGGGATTGGCCTCCCCTCTCTGGCTTCCCCTAGGCCGGTTTCTGTCCCTCCAGGGGTTGGTACTAATTTGGAAAACCCTTTTCCTCCTCTTGCTTAATCACCACGAATCCCTGGAGTGATTTGTCAGACGGATTCCATAGTTGGGCCCACGGATCACAGCAGCTCAGATCTTTCCATTAAACCTCCTTCGTGCATGAGTGCATAGTCGCTTCAATCGTGTTCTACTCTTGGCAACCCTTTGGACCGTACCCCTCCAGGCTTCTCCGTCTATAGGATTCTCCGGGCAAGAATACGGGAGTGGGTTACCATGCCCTCCTCCAGAGGATCTTCCCAACCCAGGGACTGAACCTGCATCTTTCATGTCTCCTGCATTGGCAGGCAGGTTCTTTACCACTGCACCGCCTGGGAAGTCCCTTAAACCTCCTTACTCCAAACTGTAATCCACAGTGTGGGGAGGAAACAGGATGCTACCTCCCCACCCACCGGGCTGCCTGCGACCATGCCAGTCACTAGCAAGGGCTGTGGTGCTCCCAAGTGTGCTGCTGTCTGGGGCCCTGATTACCTTCCCTAAAGGACGGCATGAGGGCTTCCCTGACCCCCCGATTTCCCTCAGCCTGGGTCTAAGGAGACCCATGGACAGGTCTGTCTCCACAAAGCACTTCTGTGGGCTCCTCTGGGATCCTGTGAGGAATGCCCATTTAGTCTGTTTGCATGTCATCTCCTCTTCTACATGTGGGACCCCAATATTACCTTGGAGAACCACTTCTCCCACACTCTCAGCTCCTGTAGTGCAGGAGGCCAAGGCTTTAGGTGTGGTCACGTGACCCAGGTCTGGCCTGTGAGAAGGTCATGCCCTGTAGCATTTGATTTGGTCTGACCTGTGAGAAGGCCACATTCTTTTAGCCAATTGATTGGTTCAGGGATGGTCACATGACCGAGGTGTGACCAATGAGAGGGTCCCATGCTCCTAGGCATAGTGATTGACTTGGCAACGGCCTGTGACCCAGTGAGAACCCTACCTGGGACTTTACCTGAAACCACCAGGAAAGAGGCTCCATCTCTCCTGTGCAGTGGCTGAGTTGGCCCAGTAAGAGCTTTGAGCTTCCCGCAGTCATTTTAACTCCTTATGTGGAAAACTCATCTGTGAAGGCAGCTTACACAGAGGAGCGCAGAGCTAAGCTATAGTGAGAGACACTGATTTGAGCTCTTGAGCACCAGGCAATCTCCCCTCCTTCAAAAAGCAAAGTTGCCCACATCCCACAGCAACCAAACTTACAAACTCTGAGTTGCCACGTGAATGAATCTTGGGAGTGACAGCACTCCCAAGTGCTGAAGTGAGCATTGACTGTCAGCCTCAGGGTCAGATAGAACTGGTTTTGGGCCCCAGCTCTGCATCCCTGCATGCTTAACCTCAGGCAGGCTACATCTTTTGTATGAGATGCAGTTACATTCTTTTTGAAATGGAGTTAACACCTGAAGGCAAGCTAGAAGACCCCATACTATTTCCTTGGTTAGAATGTACTACTCCCACTTCTCCATCTTGTGAACTCTTACTTAGCCTTCAAAACCCCACTCATTGTCACCTCCAAGTAGTCTTATTATTCCTTCCAACCCTGCCCCTACAGAGATAATACATATATTATTGAGTGCTTACTATATGTCAGGCATTGTGCTATTGCATTAAAGTACACAATAACCCTAAAAGATGGGAGCTAAAATATCCCTATTTTGCAAATAAGGCATCAGAAACTCAAAGAGTTTAATTAATTTACCCAGGATCATACTTTCCTCTCTGGTGGTATCATAGTCCATTTTGTTTCATGTTATTCTCCCCTCCCCACCCCCAACAAGATTCTGAACTCCTTGACCTTGGCAACCCTGCATCCTCATCCACTCACCAGAGAGCTTTACCAGCAGTCGGAAGCATCCACACACAGGCTGACCACCAAGAAAGACTCATAAACACTCCTTCCTATTTATCTAGCCATCTTTCTCCCCACCTGCATCACCCTGACATTCACCAAGTGTCCCCAGGATTGCATGAGGAGGGTGCAGCTAATGCTGATGCCGAAAGCTCAGCTTCTCTGTACATCAGTGCCAAATAAAATCTCAGAGACAGAATCTGGGTGAAGTAGAAAAGCAGAGCTTTATTTTTGCCAGGCAAAGAGGGCCACAGCAGGCTAACACCCTCAAAACCATGTGCCCCAACTTGCAGAAGACAGTGAGAAGTTTTATAGTAATTGTCCAAAGAGGGTGTGATCACCTTGTGGACATTCCTCTGATGGGTTGGTGGTGAGGGAAGTGGGAGTCAGCATCATTAACTTTCAGGTCTAGCTGGTCTGGGGTCTACATGCACGTGGGCAGCACATGATTAATCATTAACGTTCCCACCTGGAGGGGGTTTGAATATCTGCAGAATTGCTCTGAGATATTGTTGTGTGTATCTGTTGATGGGGAAACAGAACCTTGCCCCAAGGCTGCTCTTGACTGCCTGTTTCTCCCTGGTCTCCCATCCCCTCCCTTCTCTGGTTAACAACTGCTTGAATCTGCCAATCGGAACTCAGGGAAGGTCATGGAGGCTAAATGAAAGCTGCTTCCTATAATCAAGGAAATGGGGGACACAGAAAGACCTTGTGCCCTGGAGCACAAGGGGGCACCAACAAGGTCCCTGCACAGGATCATTGCCTCAGGGACCCAAAGGGTATGTAAAGAAGAAAGTGAGTGGCAAGGAGACTTCAGTTAAAGGAGAACCAACCTCCCTGGGTGGCCAGAGACTCTCTACAGATTTGGAAATATCTGCTAGATACATCATTAATAGCTCAGTCAGTAAATCATCTGCCTGCAGTGCAGGAGACCCAGGTTCGATTCCTGGGTCGGGAAGATCCCCTGGGAAGGAAATAGCAACCCACTCCAGTATTCTTGCCTGGAGAACCCCACGGACAGAGGAGCCTGGTGGGCTACAGTCCATGGCATCGCGAGAGTCAGACACGACTTAGCAGCTAAAACCACCACCATTATAAATAAAAGTCAAAGGAATATCTATGATTCCCTTAACCAAAACTGGGAGGATACACAAGAATCTAATACAAGGTTTTATTTGTGGTGAGGGGTTGAGAACAGACTGGATGGCAAGAAGTGTGGGAGTTTAGACTTTTCTTTTTATTCTGTTTTGTACTGTTTTGATTTCCAAACTCTAAGAATGTATTATCTATTTAAAATAAAACAAATAAAAAATGTTAAATAACAGAAGAAGAAAGCCCCACTTATCTCCAGCTGACTGTTGCCACGCAAAGATGTGGGTCCTGCATTGCCAGAGTTTGCAGTTTAGAACAAAACAGAATACAGGATTTTAATGTGAACTAGCCCCATTTTTAAATGTTGGGAATGACTGTATTTCATCAATATAGCACATGTTTTCACATGTGAAAATCACTGAATTTGGGGTTCATCTTGCAACTGATGGCATGTCAGGGTTTGTGAGCTTTTCCTCCTTAATGGTACATTAAATGGAGGCACACCTTCAGTCAGTCTCACAGTAGGTTTGATGAAAGGACTTCCCTTGTAGCTCAGTCAGTAAAAAATCTGCCTGCGATGCAGGAGACCTGGGTTCAATTCCTGGGTTGGGAAGATTCCCTGGAGAAGGAAATGGCAATGCACTCTAGTATTCTTGCCTGGAGAATCCCATGGACAGAGGAGCCCGGCAGGCTACAGTCCATGGGGTCACAAGAGTCGGACATGACTGAGCAACTAAACCACCACCAATGTAAATAAATGCTTTGAAATACTGCCCAGCCAAAGAGAGTACACCCAAGGGTCAGATAGGCTAGGGGCTTCTGGACCTGACTCCCCTGACCATGAGCTCTGAGCTGCCTTGTCCCATGAACACAACATGGCCAGGTCCTCAGCCACCCCTGGCCTCTCACTGGAGAGGGGCCATCAGCTGCCACCACCAGGGCTCAGCACTAGGGCTAGGAAAAGCAGAGGTTGAAGAATGTGTACTGAGTGGGCGCAAGACTGCAGAAGGAGTGATTTAAGGACAGACTGGAGTGGGAGGTGGCCTCTCAATCCACCTGCCTTTAGCCCCCATCCCAGGACCCAACCTGACGTTCCCCAGAGTCAGGTCTAGCGGGCCAGGAAGTCACATAGACACTTCCCATGTAGACATGTGAGACACACCCTTGAAAGCAGCACATGCCCCCAAGTAGACAAGACCAGTCTGATGCCCTTCATCCTCTAGATGGAATGAAAGAGGTCTTCCCAGATGGAAAGGGCATGGATACTTGTCTTTGGGGTGTTTTTTTTTGTTGTTGTTGTTTTTTAACTAGCATCTCCCTTTTATTTTGCTCAGAGTTTCTCAGTGTTCCTTTGGGAAACCTCTTCTCCCCAACTTCCCATCAAGAGGGGCTAATCTCATCCCCCCCCCCCCCCCGCCACTGCCAGCTCTAGGGATGGGCACGTGACTCAGACCTGGCCAATGAGTGTCAGTTCTGAGATTTACCCAAGAACTACTTACCCCTGGATGGGATGAGGGGTGAGGGGTGGCTCCCTCTGTTGCTGAACCAGCAGGACGTGGGCCTGGAGCTGTTGGTGGCCATCTTTCGGTCCACAAGGCCAGACTGCCTCAGACTCAAGCTAATGCAGAGGAAATCGGGACTTAAGAGATGGAGAGACAGGTATGTGAGCATGACAAGAGAGTAAGACCCATCCTGATGACATCTTTTGAGCTCCTAGACCCATCCATTCCTGAAGTCCATGCCATCTTCTTAATTATGTGAACAGTACATTTCTTGTATTACTTAAATTATTTTGAGTTGAAGTTCTATCACTTGTTAATATCCTCAAATAACTACCTATCAATTACACAGTAGTTTATGGAGTCCTTATTGATTAGCCAACATCAGCTAAGAACTTTTTCACCTTTCTTTTATAAATAAGTACACTCCTTGCATGGATACTGTGATACACCACTCAGGTACCCCTTCAAGAATAAAGAACTTTTTATCCCAACTGCAGAAAAGTGCCTCCATCAGACAGTCCTCAGCTATCAGCGCCTTCAGGGATCGCCTCACAAGAAGAGGGCCTTCTTACCTAAGGTGACTTCCTGTTCCCAGGACTTCGTACGTCCTGTGACTGATCAAAATAGTGGTATAAAGGCCAGGCCCATTTGCCCCAACTCAGGACAGCTCTTAACGTACTACGGATATGCCACCTACAAAGCTCACCCCAGGGTCAGCTGAAGCTTCGGCTGGTAGAGCAGGGCAACACAAGCGTCCCTCTCTACCCCATCCTGCTTCTTTCCCTTTCCTTCCACAGGTGTTGAGTCCAAGAATAATTCTTAATAAATATCCTACACACAGAATTCTGTCACAGAATCTGCTTTTTGAGAGCCCAACCTGTTACATACAGCTGGTACCGAAAGTGGGTCAGGAAAGCAGACACTGGGATGACAGCTTGGAGCTGAAATACCTGCTACCCAGCTGGCAATTCCTGCCCCCCACCCCCCAAAGATAGCCCCCAGCATCTGTGATAAATTAGGATGGCAGCCTGGAAAAGAGAATTCAGTAACTGGTGTGACACATTTGAGAAATATGGTGGAAACAGTAACTGGCAGGACAATTGAACTGGGGGGCTATTGTTAAGCCCAGCTGATCTGGAAAAACATAACAGAGGGTAGAGTGTGGTTAGTCAGCAGTTAAAAGCTAAATGGGAAAGCCAGAGGCCCTGCTGTTGGCATTTAGAGAAGCTGTCATCTCCCTCCATTGGCAGGGCAGAGAAATGAAAACTCATCCCAGGCTCCAAAGAAGGTTTGCCTCCAGCCAAGGCAGGTCCACTCTGCCACAGTCAAAGCCCCAGCTAGGAAAGAGTGGAGCCCTGGAGACCGGGATGGAGACCTCTGGATTGACTCTCTAGATTCTCCTGAGCCCTCTAAGCCTGCAGAGGACCCGCCCCTTCTTGCTGGGGGCTAGTGCTGCCTCTTTACTGGAAGACTGCAGAGCCCTTGCAGACACAGGATCTGCCCCATTTCTCCTGCTGCCATTGGGCCAACAACTAGGCTTAAGTCACAACAGAAACTAGCTGTGTGCATGTTGGTCCTGATGTGGAAAGATGGGGGTTATACCACAAAGGAGCCACAGTACAGAGTCAATGTGGGACTAGGTTTGGACAGAGGGTATTTGGTCAAGAGCCCCAGATCATAAAGTTGGATCAAGGGTGAAAGTAAAGTGTAAGTGAAAGTCACTCAGTTGGGTCCAACACTTTGCGATCCCATGGACTATAGTCCATGGAATTCTCCAGGCCAGAATTCCGGGGGGGGGGGGGGGGGGGGGGGAGGTAAGCCTTTCCCTTCACCAGGGGTTCTTCCCAACCAAGGTCTCCTGCATTGCTGGCAGATTCTTTACCAGCTGAGTCACAGGCAAGCTTATCAATTTGGGAGCATTCTTCCAGGATGCAGGATTTAATACTCTGACAAGTACCCCAAGAGATGATGCACACTCATTACTGTGATGGCCCACATGAAGTGAGAAGCAGCATGGCACACGGGGGAAGAGGGGATGGAAAGGCTCAGAGAGGTGGGCATGCCAGGGGAGATGTACTCTGTAAGGCTGGAAACCCCACCCCACCTCCAGAGGCCGGTGTTACACCCAGTACCCAGAGGACACCCCGCTCAGCCAGGCTGTGGGCAGGTGAGCAGTCCGCCCCAGCCCCCATCACTTGGAAGTTTAGTGATGGCTCTTCCCTGTAGGCTCGTGCCGGAGATAGGAGATGCTGTTACAGAACTGGACTTGTTCACAGCAATGGGGAAGATATGAACAAAAAAAAAAAAAAAAAAAAAAACACAGAAGCCATCCAAAGGCAGAAAGACGCAATTTTGTGATGCGTGGTAAGGTGGAGGGGCAAACAGGGGCAACCAAGAAGACCTGCAAAGAGTGATGGAGTTACTGGAATGCAGCATCCCTAGGGTAACAGAGATGGGCAACTAACAAGGGTACGACTCCATCTACACAATCAAAAGAAAGCATGGATGGGCGGTCAGGAGGCTGACAATAGGCACCCCAATATAGAATAATAATCCCTTCCCCAGTTTCATACTTGAGCAGGTTTTTGGACCTGGAACTCATTAGCTAAAAGGAAGAAGGACCCCAGTCCTCCCCCAGACTCAGATAACTCAGATAACTGAAGGCTGTGGAAAGGGGTTAGCCAAGCAATCCTAGAACGGCTGGACACAGAACTGAAACTCACACTGATACTTAAAACTAAGCATCCTCATGGTCCCTGCTAAGAGGGATTGATAAATGGAGTTCTAGCCCAGGACCATCTCACAGTGGTTCCAGCTGCACCCCACCCAATGGTCTCCAAATGGATAATCAGAACTGACATACTTAGTAACTAGTATGTACTCCTCCTTAAGGCTTCCCTTGTGGCTCAGATGGTAAAGAGTCTGCCTGCAATGCAGGACACCTGGGTTCGATCCCTGGGTCAGGAAGATCCCCTGGAGGAGGGCATGGCAACCCACTCCAGTACTCTTGCCTGGAGAATCCCATGCACAGAGAAGTCTGATGGGTTACTGTCCATGGGGTCCCGTAGATTCAGACATGGCTGAGTGGCAAACACACACACTCCTCCTAATCCTATGAGGTTAGAGCTGTCATGATGGGAAGGATGGATGGAGGCTTTGAAACTGCCGCTTCTGGCTAAAACAGTAAATCAAAAACAGTGTTACATCCCCAAGGGATGACAAAGATTAGTGCTGTTTCTAAAGATCCAAACGGTGCCGGATGGTAATTCTTTGCTCCACTGAACTCCTGGGTTTGGCCCCCATGGAAACTGCAGACGACCAGAAGTGTGAAAAGTGGCAGCCCTCTAGCACGTGCCTTACCAGGTATGACATAGCTGCTACAGAGGTTACCGTGAACTCTGGAACACATTATGAAGCCATTCATTTGATGAATGTGTTTTCCTCAGGCTTCCCTGGGGGCTCAGTGGTAAAGAATCTGCCTGCTAGGAACAAGACAAGGGTGCCCACTCTCACCACTACTATTCAACATAGTGTTGGAAGTTTTGGCCACAGCAATCAGTGCAGAAAAAGAAGTAAAAGGAATCCAGATAGGAAAAGAAGAAGTGAAACTCTCGCTGTTTGCAGATGACATGATTCTCTACATAGAAAACCCTAAAGACTCTTCCAGAAAATTACTAGCGTTAATCGATGAATATAGTAAAGTTGCAGGATATAAAATTAACACACAGAAATCCCTTGCATCCCTATACACTAACAATGAGAAAACAGAAAGAGAAATTAAGGAAACAATACCATTCACCATTGCAACAAAAAGAATAAAATACTTAGGAGTATATCTACCTAAAGAAACAAAAGACCTCTACATAGAAAGCTATAAAGCACTGATGAAAGAAATCAAAGAGGACACAAACAGATGAAGAAATATACTGTGTTCATGGATTGGAAGAATCAATATTGTCAAAATGGGTATACTACCCAAAGCAATCTATAGATTCAATGCAATCCCTATCAAGCTACCAATGGTATTTTTCACAGAACTAGAACAAATAATTTCACAATTTGTATGGAAATACGAAAAACCTCGAATAACCAAAGTAATCTTGAGAAAGAAGAATGGAACTGGAGAAATCAACCTGCCTGACTTCAGACTCTACTACAAAGCCACAGTCATCAAGACAGTATGGTACTGGCACAAAGACAGAAATATAGATCAATGGAACAGAATAGAAAGCCCAGAGATAAATCCACGAACCTATGGACACCTTATCTTTGACAAAGGAGGCAAGGATATACAATAGAAAAAAGACAACCTCTTTAACAAGTGGTGCTGGGAAAACTGGTCAACCACTTGTAAAAGAATGAAACTAGAACACTTTCTAACACCGTACACAAAAAATAAACTCAAAATGGATTAAAGATCTAAATGCAAGACCAGAAACTATAAAACTCCTAGAGGAGAACATAGGCAAAACACTCTCCGACATAAATCACCGCAGGATCCTCTATGATCCACCTACCAGAATATTGGAAATAAAAGCAAAAATAAACAAATGGGACCTAATGAAACTTAAAAGCTTTTGCACAACAAAGGAAACTATAAGTAAGGTGAAAAGACAGCCCTCAGATTGGGAGAAAATAATAGCAAATGAAGCAACAGACAAAGGATTAATCTCAAAAATATACAAGCAACTCCTGCAGCTCAATTCCAGAAAAATAAATGACCCAATCAAAAAATGGCCAAAGAACTAAACAGACATTTCTCCAAAGAAGACATAGAGATGGCTAACAAACACATGAAAAGATGCTCAACATCACTCATTATCAGAGAAATGCAAATCAAAACCTCAATGAGGTACCATTACACGCCAGTCAGGATGGCTGCTATCCAAAAGTCTACAAGCAATAAATGCTGGAGAGGGTGTGGATAAAAGGGAACCCTCTTACACTGTTGGTGGGAACACAAACTAGTAAAGCCGCTATGGAGAACAGTGTGGAGATTTCTTAAAAAACTGGAAATAGAACTGCCATATGACCCAGCAATCCCACTTCTGGACATACACACTGAGGAAACCAGACCTGAAAGAGACACGTGCACCCCAATATTTATCACAGCACTGTTTATAATAGCCAGGACATGGAAGCAACCTAGATGCCCATCAGCAGATGAATGGATAAGGAAGCTGTGGTACATATACACCATGGAATATTACTCAGCCATTAAAAAGAATTCATTTGAATCAGTTCTAATGAGATGGATGAAACTGGAGCCCATTATACAGAGTGAAGTAAGCCAGAAAGATAAAGAACTCCCCAGAAAGATAAAGAACATTACAGCATACTAACACATATATATGGAATTTAGAAAGATGGTAATGATAACCCTATATGCAAAACAGAAAAAGAGACACAGAAGTACAGAACAGACTTTTGAACTCTGTGGGAGAAGGTGAGGGTGGGATGTTTCGAAAGAACAGCATGTATATTATCTATAGGGAAACAGATCACCAGCCCAGGTTGGATGCATGAGACAAGTGCTCGGGCCTGGTGCACTGTGAAGACCCAGAGGAATTGGGTGGAGAGGGAGGTGGGAGGGGGGATCGGGATGGGGAATACATGTAACTCCATGGCTGATTCATGTCAATGTATGACAAAAACCCACTGAAATGTTGTGAAGTAATTAGCCTCCAACTAATTAAAAAAAGAAAAAGAAAAAAAAAGAATCTGCCTGCTAATAATGCAGGAGACTCAGGAGACGCGAGTTCCATCCCTGGGTCGGGAAGATCCCCTGGAGAAGGAAAGGACAAGCCACGCCTGTACTCTTGCCTGGAGAATCCCATGGGCAGAGGAGCCTGGTGAGCTACAGTCCATGGGGTCACAAAGAGTTGGACACAGCTTAGCAACTCGACAATAAACCATCCCAGTCAAGAAAGAGAATCAAAAAGAGTCCACACTCACAAGGAACAGATGACAGTATGCATCCACCACTCTTACCAGGGTGCTGCCTTGGTGGTCCAAGGAGATGAGCACCATTCGGCCTGCTGCCAAGCATCGCGTTGATCCAGTACATCGCCCACATTCTGCTGAGAAGACCGAGGAACAAGGGGCATCAGTGTCCTGGAGGCCAGAGGGCGAGAGAGAAAACTAATAAAGACCCAGGGGCCCACCGCATCAGTAAAATTTCTTGGAATCCAGTGATCTGCTAAATACTGGAGCATGTCTCCATAGTAAAGGCAAATTATTTCATCTTTCACTTCCCATCATGAAGAAGAAAACACAACACCTGACTGATGAGTCTGGAGGCGAAATATTCCATTAGCTGGGAATCCTGGTCCAACTCCCCAGGCCAGGTGACATGAAGGACCACCACAGCCCAGAGCAAGGAAGGGCTCCACAGAAGGTTCCAGCTGCTGCTACTGTTAGCCTTATGGCTTGGGCCATGTGACCCCATAGACCCTGTGGGGTCAGACATAAAGGACAGCGACATGTACAGAATCAGGTAGTGATAGGATACACTTCCTGCATGGCTCAGTTGATAAGGAATCTGCCTGCAATACTGGAACCTGGGTTCCATCCCTGGGTTGGGAAGATCCCCTGGAGAAGGAAATGGCAGCCCACTCCAGTACTCTTGCCAGCAGAATCCCATGGACAGAGGAACCTGGTGGGCTATAGTCCATAGTGTCACAAGAGTAGGACATGACTGAGTGCTATCTTTCTTTTCCAGTGATAGGAAGGCTGCCACATGAAGTGTGGCAGATTCTAAGGAGAGAATCACAATCACCATCTCGGGGATTTCTAAGCAAGGAGATCATTTACAGCCAAGAATCATACACCTTCTGAAAAACAGGTTGTGGTGTGCTCCTGAAAACAGAGCAGCCAATCACAAGACACTGAGCAATCCTGTCACCAGGAATGCCTGCCATGGGCCGGGTCTGTCAGACCCACCGCCTCAGAAGGTGGGTGCATCTTGAGCGGAACACGAACAGGACTTGAGTTCACAGCACGCTACACTGCAGGTAGAAAGACCCCCGCCATCGCCACTATTGCACCAGTACCAGCTCGTACAGACAGCCACATCAGGGTCCTGTGCCACCTAGCCGAAGAGGAAGACAAACCTCTGGATTGGTTTGGGTTGGTATGTGGCAAATGACTATACAGGACTGACCCCGCCGCCCCTCAAAGACCAGGAGTAGAGACATGTTTCAGCAGAGACTTGCCTTTCCTGCCCATGGTTCTCTACCCAAGGGCTTATGAAGCATTTGATTCACTGGCACGTGACCCCCCATAGCATCACCTCAGACTGAAAAACCCACCTTAAGAGCTATAATCCAGGAAGTGTGGGAATGGGCTGGCCTGCAACCGAAGGATCCACCGGTAACACCACAGCCCACCACCCAAGACCTGCAGCCAGATGGAGCAGTGTGACGGGGTGGAGCTGAGACACAGTGGAAAAGCCAGCTCAGAGACAAGGCCCCGTGAGGCTTTGGCAGGATCACTTTAAATCAAACGCCTTGTATTGCACTGTGTCCCCAGTGGGGAGGATGCATGGGTGGAGGCCAAAGTGGCCTTCTCCCCGTCGTCCCCAGTGACCCCTCCCCGCTTTGGGAGTCTCTGCTCTCCATCCCTCAGCTCCAGGCTCTGTGGGTTTAGACACCTTTGTCTCCAAAGAAAGGACACTCCTGCCAGTGGACACAGCAAGAGTCCCTTAATTTATACATTACAGTTGCCTCCTTGGCACTTCAGGCTCCTGTGTCAGGGCACCGGCAAGCAAGAACAATCACCATTCTGGACTGAGCAACTGTCCCTGGACGTCAGAGACAGGTCACCCCTGGGGACAGGAAGAATGCGCTGACACCTCGGCGGTGCCCTGGGCGCCTCTCGGCGCTTCCATGCCCATGTGGACAGGAGACTGACCAGTGCAGCCACCCTGGCCTGAAAAGGACGTGGTGACTAGAGTCTCCGTCCCCGTAGAGATGAAACCCGAGAGGGAGGGATAGTGAAGGGGCTGCTGAGGAGTGGCCTTGCAGCCCCGAGACCACAGACTCGGCGAGGGAGCAGTCGTTCACCCACTAACCTCTCCCTCCCAATTTCCCAGAGAGGTGCATCTCCCAGAAGAAGGCTCTGTCAGGCACCGCCCAGGTCTCCCTGAACCAACAGAGGACTCACCGCCCTGGCAGGTGGTTGTCAGCCCCCCCACTTCATTTCCCAGGTTGGGCAGACCTACATACTGTGATGGACCAGCACGCAGGCACCAAGGCCCAGCCCGTTCACCACAACTCAGGACTCCCTGCAGTGCCACCCTGCCCTCGGAACTCCCTGCAGCTGAGCTTCCATCGAGACAGCGTCGTAGGTGGGCATCCCCTCTGGCCCAGTCCCGTATCTGTCCTCCCCCTTCCAAAGACATCGATCTGCAGAGCAGTCCCTAATAATCCCCCTGGCTGCCGCATCACGGAGACCAGCCCTAAATCATTCCCTGAGTCCTAGCAGCAGAGACCGCGCTGCAGAACTCTTCTGGCCCAAAGCCCATACACCTTCCTCTAGAGCATCAGGCCTTCCTTACCCACAGACCCAAAAAGTCAGCACATGCAAGACCCAGAAGAGGAGATGCCGAGCAGGCCTCTTCATGGAATTCACAGCAGCCAGATTTGGGCTCCATAGTAGGAATGTCCATCTGACTCCCTAAGCTGCTACATGGTGATGGGGAGTATCACTGAGTCCCACCCGGGGCGGGGGAGGGCAGACGCTCAGCTTCGGTTTCCTCAACTCCAAAATGGGGCCAGTAAGGCTGTCCACGTGCATGTTTGCACGCCTGCGGGGCTCCTGGCAGGCAGACACCTCCGAGAATGCAGCCATTATCATTCAGGAGCCGTGAAGCTAATTAGCCTCGCTGCTGATGCAACAGGAACTCACAGCGGCAACTGGCCTGCGAAGGGGAGGAGAGGCTAGAACATCTCATTTTGACAAATGGCTTTTGTTTACCCACGACTGGCAAACAAACGCTCCACTCCGTGTGGCTAATCACCTAAAAATAACAGCGCATATGTCCCCTCTGAGGAGCGTTCCTTGCTAACAAGCACCGAGGCTGTAGGCTGTTGGCGGGGGAAGCTCTGTGCTCCCCTCTGCCCCCCACAGCCCTATGAGAGGACCCGAAGGCTCTGGCCACCCAGCTTCCTATTCCGCACGTCCAGCCTTCACCCAGTCCCTCCAGCCCCAAGAAGCCGGCCCTCCCTTCTGCGACCCCAGCCGTGGCCCCCAGCTGCACTCCTGGGCCAGGCGTCGCCACTCACTTGCCAGGGCTGCACCCCAGTCTCCCCATGGCTGTGTCCTGCCCAGGACGAGCCTCCTACAACACACGGGTCCGACCACTGCCTACAGCCCTCCCTGGCTTCTGGCCCTCAAGACCATGCATGCCATCCTGGTGTTCCCCAGCTTGGCTTGGCCATCAGCACTCACCCTCCTGGTGCCCTGAGGGCACCCAGACTCTCAAGCCTCCAGGCCCCTGCAGCTGCCAGGAGCAGGGCTGCTTCCATCTACAGGGGCCCTCAGTGCTCTCTGCCAAGGGCACGGAGACGGGAATGCTGTCTCCGGTGGTGACAGATGAAGGGAGTCTTCTCCCAAACTCCAGGCCCGTGAGTCCAACCACTTACTCGATGTCTCATCTTGGTTGTCAAGATGCATCTCAACAGTGTATCCAAACACACACACACACACACACACACGTATGCACACTCACGCATGTAGAAACACAGGCACACACTCGCACTCACATTCCTCCTGCTATCACCTCAGCCCTTCCAGTTGCTCAGGCCAAAAGTCCTAGAGCTGCCTTTGACTCCTCTCTTCCTCTCCCAGCCCCTAACCAACCCTTCAGCAGATGGACCAGCTCCATCTTCCAAACCCATTAGACTCGCCCCCAGCACTGCCGTCCCATCCACCTCTGGCCTCTGCCTTAGCCCACCACACAGCCCCCAAGGGATCCCTTTAAAACTGCTCACAAACTGTCCCTCCTCCTCTCCAAACCCTCCTGCAGGTTCTGGGTCTCAGAGTCAAGCCAAGTCAGGGAGGGTAGCCAAATATAGCAAGTAAAAATACAGGACACCTGAAATACAGGACCTCTGAAATTTGAGTTTCAGAGACAGGCAAATTAGACTGGAACATGCTTATATTAAAAAGCCATTTATTGTTTAGCTGAAATTCACATTTAACGGGGTGTTCTGTATTTTTTCCAGCAGCCAGGCCCGCACCCACGCTCCCCTCCCCCACGCTCGCGTCACCCCCACCTTCCCTGGCAGCCAGGGCTGGCTTTTCCCAGGGCTCCTCAAGCGATTCTTCCATATCCCGGACAGTTTCCTCGGCTGACAGAATTTTCCTCTACATCACTTTTGGCTTGCCCCCTCGCCCGCTCCACCAAGGCCTGCCCTGACCCCCGAGACCCAACAGCAAGCACCCTTGCTGCTTTTTTCCTCTTTCTCCACAGCCTGTGTCCCCGCCCACCAGAAAGTCGTCTCCTCGAAGGCAGAGATTTGTCTGTTTTGTTCACAACTGTATCCTTACACTTAGCACTGTGCCTGGCACATCATCGTCAGTAACTATTTGTGGAATAAATGACGTCTCTGCTGTCCTGCCCCCACGTTGCCTGGCAACGCCTCCTCAAACTGCAGGGACCGCTGCCCGGCCTCTCCTGACCATGCTCAGGGGGCACCAGGAAGGAAGCATCACCCCTCGTCTCTGCAGCCGCCGGGGCTGCCCCCAGACACAGCACAATCCAGCCCATCCTGGTTGATACACTCCCACAGCTCCAAAGAATGCAGGTGTTCTGGCCGCATTTCCTAAATTTAAAAAAAAAAAAAAAAAAGTGGGACTTCCCTGGGGGTCCAGTTAAGGATCGTGCTCCCAATTTCGGGGACGGGGGTTCAATCCCTGGTCGGGGAACTAAGATCACGCATGCTGGATGGCGAGGGCTAAAAAAAACAAAAGAAATGGTGACAGGGATGAGCGACGTGTTAATGAGGATGGTGTGTGAACCAGTAGATTTAAAATATCTGGAGAGAATCCAGGCTGCAGA
Organism: Muntiacus reevesi; assembly: GCF_963930625.1. Classification (NCBI taxonomy): domain Eukaryota; kingdom Metazoa; phylum Chordata; class Mammalia; order Artiodactyla; family Cervidae; genus Muntiacus; species Muntiacus reevesi. Next base: position 5,515,146 of record NC_089255.1, on the reverse strand, counting down.
GTCTGAAATCAGCAGCTCTCCTTAGCCTGTATTAGAGCCATTCTCTCCCTCTTTACAGGCATCCCCACTCGTCCAGGGGCCCCACCAAGGTGGGAATCGTGTCCCATTCCCCTGTTTATCCCCAGTGCCTGATCGATCCGAGGTACTCAGTAAATGTGAAGGAATGAGCAAAGTGCGTATGTGAGTGAGTAAAGAATTAAATAGCTTAGGAAAGAAAGAGAGTTCTAGTCCAAGGCTTAGCCTTAGAGGGGCCGGTTTGAGACCCCTCGTCCCTAAAGGTAAAGAGTCTTGCTCTTTAGCTCTGCTGAGAAAAGAAGGATGAAGGAAGAGGAGTCAGTCCTCCCTGTAGCCCACGTCCCATCAAGCACGCCCATGTTAGCATCCTCTCAGCAGCCCCAAAAGGCAGCTGTTGTGACCTCCTGGTCCAGATGGAGAGACTGCCCCCCAAGGAGATGCAGCCGTTTGCAGAAGGTCACACTGTGAGTGGTGAGTGGAGATGGGGCTGGGTCTCAGCCACAGCCGAGCTGCCTTGCCCCAGGTTACAATGACCACGGCGGAAGGGGCGCTCTGTTCCCTGGATGCTCTTTTGCACAGTTCAGGGAGGCCCCCTGAGCAGGAAGGTGGGACAAGTCAGACTGCACAAGAGAACAAACCCTGTGGCTTTGCTCCAGTCTCCCACTGGCTGTCCAGGGGGCCCAGCCTGGCTCCCCTCCCAAGTCTGCATTGTTCCCTTCTGCCTCTGACCACGGTTCCTGGGCCCACACCAGCTTCAGAGCCAGGCTGATGCAGGCGCCTGCCTGGAATCATTGCATTTGTCTCAACATTTTTTTGATATTAATATCATTCTTGACTAATGAGTCCGGCCCACTTCGTCCCAGCTGGAGCCTCGGATGTCTGCTGATTAATTTGTGCAGAACTCGTGGAGGGAGGTAAGGGGAGAGGGGGGGAAGGAAGAGAAGGGAGGAGGAGGGAGAGCTGCGTGGCTTCCAGAGTAGAAACAGGTTTCCTCTGCTCGCCAGTGACTTTCCGCAGGTTCTTAAGCCCTCCGCCAGTGATGGGCGCAGAAACGAGGTGCCCCCCCCCCGTACTTGCTGTCCCCAGTTCGGGGGGAGGAGACACGTGCTTTCCCCAGGGTGCGAAGGTGCAGGCTCTAGGCGAGCCCGTGGCAGGGACTGGAGGAGCAGGCTCCTGCCTCACGCCAGCCCCGCCCTGTCACCCGAGGGCAGGCGTAGTCCTCCCTCAGCCTTGTTTGCTTATCGGAGAAACAGGAGCAAAGATCCCAGTGGAGCACAGTCAGTCTGAACTCAGACATGTCGACTTGGCTTCCAATCCCAACTCCCCCATTTGGGGCCAGGTGGCCTTGGACAAACCACTTAACCTGTGTAATGGGACAGTAAACAACAGCTGCCTGAGTTGCAAGGATTGAACAAGCTCATAAAAGTGCAGCGCTCAGCCTGGCACTCAGCAGGGCCCAGTGCTAAATGATCAGTAGTTAACTGTCAGCACACACAGCAGTAGTCAACCGAGGAAGCAAAGCCTCGTGGCCCCACTCAGTGGAATATTACACAGCCACAAAAAAGGATGCACAGCCGTTTACAGGCTGGCCCAGGAAAAGCCCCTGCTCAAATGACCACAATATACCTACTTGAGAGAATCTCATCTCCCTTTCACAGCAGGGGTAGCCAAGCCTCAGAGAAAGGACTTGATTTGTCCCAGGCCCCTGGGGAAGCACACAGCTGAACTGGGAGTCAAAGATAAGGAAGATCAGCCTCACAATGAAATCTCTTTCCTCTTGGCCATGATCCCTGCACATCAAATTTTAAAAATTGATTCATTAAAATCATGAGCTTGCGGACATTTCATTCTGGTTCCTATCCACGTGACTGGTATTTTTGTGCCATAGATAATCATTTTTAAAGGCAGATAATAATCCCCATCCCATGTTCCTCACTTGGCTGACATGCTGATCAAAGGATCTAATGACTGTGGGAAGGTTTTGGAAATAGGAAATGGCTGGGCCCAGGGGAACAACGGTCAGCATCATTACAGGACCTGGGTGACTGAGTTTAATGTTACACATCCATTCATTCATTCAACAGGCATGCATAATGTCTAAAGGTACATGTTCTAGGCTTATGGCAGAAAGTGAAGAGGAACTAAAGAGCCTCTTGATGAAAGTGAAAGAGAAGTGTGAAAAAGCTGTCTTAAAACTCAAATTCAAAAACTTAAGATCATGGCATCCAGTCCTATCACTTCATGGCAAATAGGTGAGGAAGCAATGGAAACAGTGACAGACTTTATTTTGGGGGGCTCCAAAATCTCTGCAGATTGTGACTACTGCCATGAAATTAAAACATGCTTGCTCCTTGGAAGAAAAGTTATGACCAACATAGACAGCATATTAAAAAGCAGAGACATTACTTTCCCAACAAAGGTCCATCTAGTTAATGCTATGGTTTTTCCAGTAGTCATGGATGGATATGAGAGTTGGACTATAAAGAAAGCTGAGCACTGAAGAACTGATGCTTTTGAACTGTGGTGTTGGAGAAGATTCATGACAGTCCCTCGGACAGCAAGAAGATCCAACCAGTCCATCCTAGAGGAGATCAGTCCTGAATATTCACTGGAAGTACTGATGCTGAAGCTGAAGCTCCAATACTGTGGCCACCTGATGCGAAGAGCCAACTCACTGGAAAAGACCCTGATGCTGGGAAAGATTGAGGGCCGGAGGAGAAGGGGACGACAGAGGATGAGATGGTTGGATGGCATCACTGACTCAATGGACATGAGTTTGAGCAAGCTCCAGAAGTTAGTGATGGACAAGGAAGCCTGGCGTGCTGCAGTCCATGGGGTCGCAAAGAGTCAGACATGACTGAGCAACTGAGCTGAACATGTTCTAGGCTTAGAAGATAGAGCAGTGAACAAAAGAGATGACACTCCTGGTCCCTTGAAGCTGACATCCTTGTGAAGGAGACAGATCATAGATAAAGAGATACAAGTGTTACAGAGGAGAAGAAAGCAAGATAAGGGCACTAAGGAGTGAGGTTCTTTGTCTGTAGTGCCACAGAGGGCTTCTCTGTAAGGTGACTTGGAGGCTAAGTGTTTTATTTTTCCTTTTTTTTGAAGCTAAGTTTTTAAAAAAGTATGAAGGTAAATGATGATATCAAAAGTAAATGCATTCCAGTTCAAGGGAGGCAGCAGCAAGTGCAAAGGCCCTGAGGCAGGAGTATACCTTTGATGTTCAAGAAATGCCAAGGCCAGTGTGGCAAGCATCAGGAGAGACTGATAATAAAGGGAGTCCAGCAGGGGTGCATAGAATGTAGGGCCTTGTAGGCCATTGTAAGAGCTTCAGGATTTACACAGCTCAACTCAAGGATTTAGTTTACCATTTTCTCATTTGACGTATTACTTGCATTGCCTTTTCCTTCCAACAATTCCCCATTTCTGACTGGATCAAACCAAATTCATTGGCATGGCACTCACGGCCTTTCAGAGTCCTGGCCCCCATGGACCTTTCCAGCCTCCAGTCTCCTGGTTTCCCATGCCCCGCTCTCAACCCCTCCACCCACCTCTATGCCTTCACCCACGCAGTTCCCTCTGCCTGGCTTCACTCAGGCTCACACTTAACAAATATTTGGTCAGCACCATTAGGTATCAGGCACTATGGGAGGTATCGGGGGGAAATGGAAACATTTGCTCCCGTCCCTCTTCTTCAGGCCTCTAGCAGAGAGGACAAACATTAACCAGGAAAGTGTGGGGAAATGAGTGTGTGATTCCCAGAGCTGTGGGGCCATGGCAACGGCTAACAGGGCCCCCAGTCTGGGCTGGGGGGCGGTCAGGATGACACAAGAATGAGCAGCAGTCAGCCCAGGGCAGAGGTGGGGAGGAAGAGCCCACCCCTGGAGAATAGCCAGAGGAGAGGGGAGAGGAGGCCAGCCTCACACGACCCTGTGGACGAGCTCAGGAGTCAGGCCTTGATACCGAGGCCCGTGCAGGGCTAGGTGGCCAGAGGCTCAGCTGACTTCCCACCTGGCACATCCTCTGTGCCCAGCTTCCTCCTGGGTACCTGAACCAGGCCAGGAAGGGAGCTCAGCAAATAGGCAGCACCCGCCCGGCTCAGCGCTGGGTAAACAGGACTCTGCCCTGCAACTCAGCCCGCAGCTGCACAGGGATAAATATTTGCCTAGAGCCCCATGTCTCCTGATGACTGTTGGGGCATCTGCCAGGCAGACCTGACCGAGGGGAGCTGGCAGGAGAGGGATCAGCCTCAGGGGACCCCCGTGTCTCACTCTCTGGGGTGCTGGGGTGCAGGACCCAGACCTGGAAGACCCCCGGCCAGGGCACCCTTGAAGGTCTCTGCCCAGGGTTCAGTGGGGTCTCGGGAAACCTGATGCCAGCTGAAAGCCAAGAACAGAGAGTGAGCTGTAGAAGGACAGCGCTGGCCACACCGGCCACAGAGGAGCAGCCAGTGCGCCCCATCTTCCTCACTCACTTCCCCTTCCCCTACTTCTTCTGAATACAGTATATACGCATGGATATGTTAACTCTGCATCCGGCAGGGGAGAAGGGAACTGGGAAACTGTACTCCTCCTCTTGGTGCCTTTTGAATGATTTACCTTGTGCATTATTCAAACAAGTATTCAAAGGAGTAAACTGTAAGGTAATATGTGTTCATAATTTTGGTTATTTATTTATTTTACAGTAGGTCCCTATTGGTTACCTGTTTTAAATATAGAAGTGTGTACATGTTAATCCAAAACTCCCAATCTATCCCTCCGCTCCTGCCTTCCCCTGCTGGTAACCATCAATACCTTATCTAAGTCTGTGAGTCTGTTTAGGTTTTGTAAATAAGTTCACTTGTATCATTTTTTTTATATGTTCATAATTTAAAAAAAAAATTGTAAAGAAGAGTGTATGAGTTGCAAATGAAAGTTCCCTGACCCCCTGATCTTGCTTTCCAACAGAACCTCATCTGAACTTGGGTGAGATTTCATTTTTGTTATAAATAGCATCATAGGGTACATTCTGCTTTCTACCTACATGTACGCCTGGGACACCTTGCCACACTCAGACATCCGGGGCCACCTCCTGTTTCCCATTCACTGAATTTGTCCTGTACTTTGGATGTACTGTGATTCATTACACAGTCCCCTTTGATGGATATTTGTTTCTAGTTTGTTGCTATTACAAATATTACTGTACTGAATGTCCTTTTACCTGTATCTTTGCATATTTGCTGAAGCTGATTTGTGGAATAAATTTCAAGCTGGAGGCCTAGTGGCTTGCTCATGTACACATTCAACAGAATTGCCAATTACCCTCCATAATGCCTGTGCCGTCCTCATGAAAGTGCTCATTTCCCCATCCCCAGGTACAGGACAACCTTTAGCTCTTTGTTAAACTTATGGGTGAAAAATGGTACCTCATTTTTATTTCTATTTCTTAATTTTTAGTGAGGGTAGACATCTTTCAGGCATGTGCTTGTTATGTATTTCTTTTTCCGTGAACTGTGAACTTCATACACTTTGAACAGTTTTTGGCTAGGGCTTTTCTTTCTTTGTTTCATATCAACAGTGTTTTGGCACCTGTGGTGAATATTGTATTCAACAACCTCTCATGAAATAGGAAAAAGTATATCCACACCCAGGCAAGGGCTGGAGGCAGTCCCAAGACAAAAGACAGCCAACAAGCTTTGAATTTTATGGAATGTGAAGCACCTGATTTTAAGTGGACTGGGTCTCCATTTTCTTGTCAGTAAAGTAGAAAAATACAGTAATTCCTGTTCATTAGTGAGAAAAGCACAAAATTGTTTGTATAAATCAGAATAATTCAGAAGCAATTAACAGAAAACCAATCAAAACTGGCATAAATACAAAAAGGAAATGTATTGACTCATGTGAATAAAAGTTTGGGTTTCAGGAATGGCTGGATCCAGGTGCTCAGAAAACATCGCCAAACCTCCTCTGTGTCTCCTCATCTTGCAGTTCAGCTTTCCTTTGTAGTCTCAACCTAAATGTACTAAGACGGCCCTCAGCAGATCAACACGTATCGTCGCGGTTCAACGGCCCATGAAGAGTAACTATTCTCCAGCAGCTCCAGCAAAAATCCAGAGACCAGCTTTGATTGGTCCAGACAAGGTCATAGGTCTGTCATCAAGCTGACCATTCAGGTCTGAGTGATAGATTATATAAGATGAGGGATAAGAGTGAGTCCTGTATGAAGCGTATGGCCAGAATATGAGAATGGGAAATTTTGACTGCCATTACTAAAAGAAAAAACAGGCTAAAATTACAGCTGTCCCTACACTGGATTCCAGCCCTGCCCTGTCTGCGTGCCCCAGGACAAGCCATTGCTTCTCTCTGGCCCTTGAGTTCCTCGCCTGTAAAACCTGGGCATTAAATTCAAGCACTGTTTTGATCTCCTACAGATCAAACATCCGTCTCTTGGCAGGTTTCCGTCTCTCTGAATCAGTGACTTACATCCTCCCTCTTACTATCTCATGACCGCATCCAGCTAACCTGCCTTAATTCAGACGAAAGAGACTCCAGGAACTGCAATCTTTCTTTACCAAGAAAAGGAAAATGATAAAATTTTTGGTACCTCTGTCACAAACTCTGTAACATTTACTTATTATAAGGTCAATCACTTAGAACAATGATGTTGTTTTAAAGGATCAAGAAGAATAGGAAATTAGATATTTGATAATGTTTGACAGATACAATCATGTTTCAGCCTCAGCACTGACTTTTTAAAGTCCTGTCCTTTTTAAAATTGTAAATATCAAGACAATCCCAAGTTGCAAGGAATACGAGGTAGACATGCTCGTGGCATTTAAAAGTTTGCTTTGCAATTTCAGTATTCTCTGTAATTATACAAACAGAGACAGAAGAAGAAACTTTATTGTCAAGCCTGCACTCAACATGGAGGAGAAAATGGCAGCCCACTCCAGTATTCTTGCCTGGAAAATTCCATGGATGGTGGTGCCTGGCAGGCTATGGTCCAAGGGGTCACAAAGAGTCAGACATGACTGAGGGACTGAGTGGGCAGGCTGCACTCAATCCAGGTAACTGAAAATGTAAGAAACTGTGTTGGTTGTCTCTGCAATATTAATATTTAGCATGCAAGATATCCGAGGGGTTTTGTTGCACTGGTTACAATGTTTAAATAGTTAAACATATTTAAAATGTGAAGTTCAAGTATGATATTTATGGAGGCCTCTGTTTTGGAGAGCACAGTGCCAGGTGATCTGTGAGCTCTACAATGCGTGCACCTAAGTGGAGTCCTGCTGGGTGTCCTCCCGCAAGATGCTTCACTTCATTAGGCTTTGGTTTCCTCATGTGTCATGGAATCCCTTGCAAACCCAAGGAAATCGAACAGAGAAACAAAAATTTTTTAAAAGCAAAACAAAAAGACAGATCAAAATGTGTCACTGTAGCCTGCAGACGTCAGTGACTCCATTGGTGGCCTTTCATTTAACAATGTGCAAAGAGCATTAAGTTGAAACATATGAAGCTCCGGTTTTAACAGATCAAAACAGCCAAATAAAGGCAGTTTTGCATACAATACAGTTGATCCCTGAACAACATGGATTTGAACTGTGAAGGTCCACTTAGTGTAGACTTTTTTTCAATAGTAAATACTACAGTACCGCATGATCCACAGTGAGTGGATCCATGGATGCAAAATGGCAGGGACAGAGGAACTGTAGACATACAGGGCCAACTGTAAGTTACAAGCTGATTTTCAACTGTGTGGAGGGTCCTAATATATGAAAACCGGTAGTTTGTGGTTCTTTTCTAGCCCATAGACATATTTTATTTTAAAAACACAAACTGAGATATTTCACATGACAAACAGATTCTAGTCTCTGCTTAGAAGAAAAAATTCCTTCACAAACACATACGAGAAAATTGTTGTGATCATGGGCTGGGCAAAGACGTCTTTGCTACACAACAGTTAAAGAATGACCAGTACAGTACAAGAAAAAGGTGATAAACTGGACACCATCAAAATTAAGAATTTCTTCTCTTCAAGGACAATGTTAAGCGAATGAAAAGATTTCACACTTGAGAGAATGTGTTTGCAAATCAAATATTTGACTTAGAACAATCTGTATCTTGACATACAGAGAACCCTGAAATCTTTGACGACATAAATCTTTTTTATCTATCATATAAACAGATAAGATTCTATTTATATGAAATGTCCAGAATAGGAAAATCCACAGAGAAAGAGGGAGGGAGAATTGGTGATGGGAGTTGGGGGTGATAGATAAAAGGTATGAGATTTCTTTTTGAGGTGATAAAAATGTCTTAAAGTTGACTGTGGTGATGATTACACAATTGTTTGAATATACTAAAAATCACTGAAATGTATACTTTATTTTTAATTGGAGGGTAATTGCTTCACAATAAATATTGTGCTGGTTTCTGCCATACATCGTCATGAATCTGCCGTAGGTATACATATGTCCCTTCCCTCTTGAACCTCCCCCCCACCTCCCGCCACATCCCACCCATCTAGTTTGTAACAGCACCAGGTTTGAGTTCCCTGTGTCAAAGAGCAAATTCCCACTGGCCATCTATTTTACATATGGTAATGTATATGTTTCAATGCTACTCTCTCAATTCATCCCACCCTCTCCTTTCCCCACTGTGTCCTCAAGTCTGTTCTTTATATCGGCATCTCCATTGCTGCTGCAAATAGGTTAATCAATACCATCTTTTAAGGTTCCATGTATATGCATCAATGTATAATATTTGTTTTTCTCTTTCTGACTTACTTTATTGTATATAATAGGCTCTAGGTTCATCCACCTCATTAAAACTGACTCAACTGCATTCCTTTTTATAGCTGAGCAACATTGCATTGTGTGTATATATATATATATATACCACAATTTCTTTATCCATTCATTTGTTGATGGATATCTAGGTTGCTTCCATGTACTAGTTATTGTAAGTAGTGCTGCAATGAACATTGGTATACATGTGTCTGTTTCAATTCTGGTTTCCTTGGGGTATATGCCCAGTAGTGGGATTGTAGGGTCATATGGTAGCTTTATTCCTAGTTTTTAAAGGAATCTCCATATTGTTCTCCATAGAGGCTGTATCAATTTACATTCCCACCAATGGAGCAACAGGGCTCCCGTTCCTCCACACAGTCTCCGGCATTTATTGTCTGTAGATTTTTTTGATGATGGCCATTCTGACACGTGGGAGATGATACCCCATTGTAGTTTTGATTTGCATTTCTTTAATAGTGAGTGATGTTGAGCATCTTTTCATGTGCTTATTAGCCACCTGTATGTCTTCTTTGGAGAAATGTCTGTTCAGGTATTTTGCCCACTTTTTGACTGGGTTGTTCGTTTTTCTGGTATTGAGTTGCATGAGCTGCTTATATATTTTGGAGATTAATCCTTTGTCAGTTGTTTCATTTGCCATTATTTTCTCCCATTCTGAGGGCTGTCTTTTTACCTTGCTTATAGTTGCCTTTGTTGTACAAAGCTTTTAAGTTTAATTAGGTCCCACTTGTTTATTTTTGTGTTTATTTCCATTACTCTAGGAGGTGAGTCATAGAGGATCTTGCTGTGATTTAGGTCAAAGAGTGTTCTGCCTATGTTTTCTTTTAAGAGTCTTATAGTTTCTGGTCTTACATTTAGGTCTTTAATTCATTTTGAGTTTATTTTTGTGAACAGTGTTAGGAAGTGTTCTAATTCCATTTTTTTACATGTAGCTGTCCAGTTTTCCCAGTATCACTTATTGAAGAGACTGTCTTTTCTCCATTGTATATTTCTGCCTCCTTTATCAAAGATAAAGTGCCCATAGATGTGTGGGTTTATCTCTGGGCTTTCTATCAGAAAGAGATATTAAGGGAAAAATCCCATTCACCACTACAAAAAAAAGAATAAAACACCTATGAATACACCTACCTAAAGAGACAGAAGGCCTATATGCAGGAAACTATAAGACACTGATGAAAGAAATCAAAGATGACATGAACAGATGGAGAGATATACCATGTTCTTGGATTGAAAGAATCAATATTGTGAAAATGACTATACTACCCAAAGCAATCTACAGATTCAGTGCAATTCCCTATCAAACTATCAATGGTATTTTTCACAGAATTATTAATAAAGCAAAAAAAGGCCACAATTTGTATGGAAACACAAAAGATTCCAAGTAGCCAAAGCAATTTTGAGAAAGAAGAAGGAACTGGAGGAATCAACCTTTCAGACTTCAGACTATACTACAAAGCTACAGTCATCAAGACAGTATCGTCCTGGTACAGAGACAGAAATAGAGATCAATGGAACAAAATAGAAAGTCCAGAAATAAATCCATGCACCTATGGACACCTTATCTTTGACAAAGAAGGCAAAAATATACAATGGAGAAAAGACAGTCTCTTCAATAAGTGGTGCTGGGAAAACTGGTTCAGTTCAGTTCAGTTTAGTTCAGTCACTCAGTCATGTCCGACTCTTTGCAACCCCATGAACTGCATCACGCCAGGCCTCCCTGTCCATCACCAACTCCCGGAGTTTACTCAAACTCATGTCCATCGAGTCGGTGATGCCATCCAGCCATCTCATCCTCTGTCGTCCCCTTCTCCTCTTGCCCCCAATCCCTCCCAGCACCAGGGTCTTTTCCAATGAGTCAACTCTTCGCATGAGGTGGCCAAACTATTGGAGTTTCAGCTTCAGCATCAGTCCTTCCAATGAACACCCAGGACTGATCTCCTTTAGGATGGACTGATTGGATCTCCTTGCAGTCCAAGGGACTCTCAAGAGTCTTCTCCGACACCACAGTTCAAAAGCATCAATTCTTCGGTGCTCAGCTTTCTTCATAGTCCAACTCTCACATCCATACATGACCACTGGAAAAACCATAGCCTTGACTAGATGGACCTTTGTTGGCAAAGTAATGTCTCTGCTTTTTAATATGCTGTCTAGGTTGGCTATAACTTTCCTTCCAAGGAGTAAGCATCTTTTAATTTCATGGCTGCAATCACCATCTGCAGTGACTTTGGAGCCCAAAAAAATAAAGGTTGTCACTGTTTCCACTGTTTCCCCATCTATTTCCCATGAAGTGATGGGACCAGATGCCATGATCTTAGTTTCCTGAATGTTGAGCTTTAAGCCAACTTTTTCACTCTCCTCTTTTACTTTCATCAAGAGGCTTTGTAGTTCCTCTTCACTTTCTGCCATAAGGGTGGTGTCATCTGCATATCTGAGGTTATTGATATTTCTCCCAGCAGTCTTGATTCCAGTTCGTGCTTCCTCCAGCCCAGCGTTTCTCATGATGTACTCTGCATATAAGTTAAATAAGCAGGGTGGCAATATACAGTCTTGACGTACTCCTTTTCCTATTTGGAACCAGTCTGTTGGTTCATGTCCAGTTCTAACTGTTGCTTCCTGACCTGCATACAGGTTTCTCAAGAGGCAGGTCAGGTGGTCTGGTATTCCCATCTCTTTCAGGATTTTCCACAGTTTGTTGTGATCCACACAGTCACAGGCTTTGGCATAGTCAATAAAGCAGACATAGATGTTTTTCTGGAACTCTCTTGCTTTTTCTATGATCCAGCGGATGTTGGCAGCTTGATCTCTGGTTCCTCTGCCTTTTCAAAACCAGCTTGAACATCTGGAAGTTCACGGTTCACATATTGCTGAAGCCTGGCTTGGAGAATTTTGAGCATTACTTTACTAGCGTGTGAGATGAGTGCAATTATGCAGTAGTTTGAGCATTCTTTGGCATTGCCTTCCTTAGGGATTGGAATGAAAACTGAACTTTTCCAGTCCAGTGGTCACTGCTGAGTTTTCCAAATGTGCTGGCATATTGAGTGCAGCACTTTCACAGCATTATCATGTAAAAGAATGACACTAGAACACTTTCTAACACCATACACAAAAATAAACTCAAAATGGATTAAAGACCTAAATATAAGATCAGAAACTATAAAACTCTTAGAAGAAAACATAGGCAGAACACTCTTTGACCTAAATCACAGCAAGATCCTCTATGACTCACCTCCTAGAGTAATGGAAATAAACACAAAAATAAACAAGTGGGATCTAATTAAACTTAAAAGCTTTGTACAATGAAAGAAACTATAAGCAAGGTGAAAAGACAGCCCTCGGAATGGGAGAAAATAATAGCAAATGAAACAACTGACAAAGAATTAATCTCCAAAAATACACAAGCAGCTCATGCAGCTTAATACAAGAAAAATGAACAACCCAGTCAAAAAGTGGGCAAAATACCTGAACAGACATTTCTCCAAAGAAGACATACAGGTGGCTAATAAGCACATGAAAAGATGCTCAACATCACTCACTATTAAAGAAATGCAAATCAAAACAACAATGAGGTATCATCTTGCACGGGTCAGAATGGCCATCATCAAAAAGTCTACAAACAATAAATGCTGGAGAGGGTGTGTTACACTGTTAGTGGTAACACAAACTGGTATGGCCACTGTGGAGAACAGTGTGAAGATTCCTTTAAAAAACTAGGAATAGTACTGCCCTATGACCCACCAATCCCACTACTGAGCATATACCCCGAGGAAACCGGAACTGAACAGACACATGGACTCCAATGCTCATTGCAGCACTATTTACAATAGGTAGGACATGGAAGCAACCTAGGTGTCCATTGGCAGATGATTGGATAAGGAGGTTGTGGTATATATATACAATGGAATATTACTCAGCTATAAAAAGGAACGCATTTAACTCAGTTCTAATGAGGTGGATAAACCTGGAGCCTGTTACACAGAGTAAAGTAGGTCAGAAAGAGAAAGACAAATACTGTACGTTAATACACACATATACGGGATTTAGAAAGATGGTACTGATGACCCTACTTGGAGGGCAACAGAGGAGCCACAGACATAAAGAACAGAATTTTGTACTCAGTGGGAGAAGGCGAGTGTGGGATGATCTGAAAGAATAGTATTGAGACATGTACATATGTAAGATAGACGACCAGTGCAAGTTCAAAGCGTGAAGGAGGGCACCCCAGGTCTCAGTGCTCTGAGACAACCAAAGGGATGGGAGGGACACATGTATACCGCAGCCAATTCATGTAGGTGTATGGCAGAAACCATTACAGTGTTGTAAAGTAACTATCCTCCAATCAAAATTAATTTTTTTAAAAAACTCTCAAGCAAACCCATGAGGGATGAGGAAGGAAACTTGGAAGAGGATCAGAAAATAACTTGGGACCTGACTGAGGAAAGCTTTTAATGCCAGTGTAAGAATTTCAGCCTTTACCCTGTGGGCCACAAACAGTTGCTCATCTTCCCCCACATGTGGCAAATTATTCTTTTCCCCCTTTGCATGGAAGGCTGTCCCCTCAGCAGCCACATGACACTCCCTTCATTCAGGTCTCTGCTTAGATGGTCATCAGAGGAGCTTCCCTCACCTCACTATATAGCACAGTGCTCAGTCTCGCCCAACGGTAACACTGCTCTTGTTTCCATAACACTTAGTACCACCTCACACATATCTTTCTGTTCACTGTCTTTATCGCCTCACTACAACATAAGATCAATGACAGCAGGAGCACTGCTGTGTCCTCTGGGCCCACAACAGTATCTGAGTCAGTACAGAAGTCTGATAAAATATTTATTGAATAAATGAATCCAAATTTTACAGATGAGGAAATTAGGTCTTTGCAGCTAGTAAGTGGTAGAGCTGGGACCCAGACCCAGAGATTATATCAGTTGATTGAAAGAATGTTCTTTTAACCAGGATCCCAGGGAGGGATCTCAGGGTATACGCCATGGAGTTAGAAAGACCTTGGCTTAAATTAGTGACTCTCTATCATTTTGGAATCACTGATCCCTTCAAGAATCTGTTGAAGATTTTAACCTTTCCTCTTAGAAACAGACAGAAGTGCAAACATGAAACATTTTGCAGGTGACTTTAAGGAGCTCAAGGACACTCTTTGGTGCCTTTGATGAGCGTCCTGGCTTGTGTCTCTAGACGAGTCACCTCAGCCCTCTGAGTCTCAGTCACTGCTCTAAAGTGGAGATAATGAGACTGATCTCACAGGGTTGAGAGAAGATCCGACCAGCTCAGCACGGACACCCAGTGTTCAAATCCCGTCAGTCACCATCCCTATCTCCTCCTGAGCCACCTTGTGGCTGGGGTCCCAGGCCAGCTCATGTGACTCTCAGACCCTTATTTTCTATAAGCCCCGGTTGCCCCACCAGGGAAGATGTATTATTGCTCATTTAATAGAATGGATCAAGTGAGATAGTGAAAATCCTCAGGAAACACTAAAGCCCTGGAAATGTTTCCCAAGACATCGCTGAGTGCTGTAAATTGCTTTACTGTTTCAATTTCGGCTGCAAAGGACATTCTGCAGACCCAGGCCTAAGGAGTTCAAAGATAATGCAGGTCAAATCCCATTACACCAAATCCTATTAGAGTGCCACCCTCTCGTGTAGAAGCCTTCTCTCACCACTGGCTTATGGCCTCCCTGGGGAGGTCAGGCCAACTTGCCTTGTCTCCTGCCAGCCCGGCTCAGAGCCTGGCACATTGTGGGAGCTCCATGACAAAAATCTCCTCTCGCTTGCAGTCAAGAACTTGTTGTTTGGTTCACAGAATTTCTGTTTTAATAAGATGCCAACATTTAAAAGTTGAGAGAGTTCATAAACAAATTGAGGTTTTTGGCTTCTCTTGGAAAATTGATGCTTTATACCCTGAGGTCTGGTTTCCACATGTGGAGACAGTCAGCTGGGGATGAACTGCAGCTGCTCCTTGTCTCTTCCAATGGCACCTGTCATGTGTCCTCTAGTCCCTGCTGTCCCCATAGTTCCTATGCGTACACGGCATGTGTGTCTAACTCCAGCCTCAAATCTACAGATGTGTCAGCCAGGTCCCCTATTCTATATCCTAGGAGCACCGTAGAAAGCCCATCCCGAGTACCAACTTCAGTAGGTCATAAGAAAGTTCCATGAGCTAAGTATTAACAACCCCATATCACAGATGCTACTACTGCTGCTGTCACTTCAGTCATGTCCGACTCTGTATGACCCCGTCCCTGGGATTCTCCAGGCAAGAACACTGGAGTGGGTTGCCATTTCCCTCTCCAGTGCATGAAAGTGAAAAGTGAAAGTGAAGTCGCTCAGCCATGTCCGACTCTTCGAGACCCCATGGACTGCAGCCCACCAGGCTCCTCCGTCCATGGGATTTTCCAGGCAAGAGTACTGGAGTGGGGTGCCATTGCCTTCTCCGTCACAGATGCTAAAAGGCTCTGAAAGACAAAGAAACCCACCCAAGACCACAAAGCTGTGATAAGAAGTGAGAGATAATAAGATAGATATTTACAGACAGAATCGAAACTCAACCATGAATTCCTACTGAGGATATAGTAACCTATGACAATGGCTCCTACTTATTGAAAGCAAAAGTCACTGCAACTACACTCTGGCCTAAAACTCTGAGCCAACCAGACCTGGTTTCGAATCTGAACTCTGCTGTATGCAACCACAAGACTTAACTTCCTCTATCTCCGTGTCTCTCAAATGGAGCCTGAAAGAACTTCCTTTCAGGGTTCTTCCCTAAGCCTTCATGATCTTGGTCAACGAATCCAGAAAATGCCACCCTGACCCAAGAATGGAATGAGAGTCAGCATAAGGTTTTGGCTTGCTTTGGTTCTCTACAGCATCTCTGAGGAGCTATAGAACAAAAGACAGTTTCTTAAAAATCTTTGAGCCAGGCAATCATAGTTGAAAATGAGGCCTAAAGAAGTTATTTGGAGTATCTTATCTGATTTGAATAACACGATAAGGGAACAGTAATTCTCTGGGACTAATCCTGGTGGTCAAAACTCTTTGGGTTTCCCCAAGCCTTGCCTTCTTCCTCCTGGCCCCATGGCTAGGCTGCAGGTCCCAGACAGCTCCGTGCGGCCCAGTGACTGAGTTCAGGCCAGAGGAATGTGAGCAGAAGTGATGCATGTCACTTCTAGGACTGCCCACAAAGCCCTTCCCTGCATTGTCCACCATGGCCTCCATTCCTTTCTGTGGCCTGCTGCAGGCAAGCATCTCAGGGGTCAGGTTTTGAAGCTGGTGGATGGTGGAGCCACACAGTGGCAGGAACCTAAGTCCCTGCGTCAGCAGTTGAAGGAGAAACGTGCACCCATCAGAAATATCTATTCTGAACAAAAATAAACTGATTTTATATGACCCTTTTTATATTGGAAGGGGGCATGTTTGCTGCAGAAGATAGTGTTGACCCAGGCGGATAAAACACCAATATTTCTGTTATGAAATGAGGAAGGTAAGAAGTCAGCAACTGTCCCTCTGGGTTAGACCAGACTGTGTGACTTAAAGAATAGGAATTTATTTCCTCTCCGTTCTAGAAGCTAGAAGTTCAAGATCAAGCGCCAGCGGGTCTGGTCCCCTCTGAGCCTCTCTCCTCGGCTTGCAGACGGCAGCCTCACGGTTTGCTCAATGAGCGTCTTCCCTGTGTGCACATGTGTTTCTGGTATTGCCCACTGTCCACGTGCTCGCTGCCTTTCATTAAATCAATACCAGCCACGTTGGGTCAGGGCCACTCACCTTAATCACCTCTTTAAAGGCCCTGTCTCCATCCTGAGGTACTAGGGTTTAGGGCTTCAACACATGAATTTGAGGATATCACAATTCAGCCTATAAAAACCTCCCAGACTGAATTTTTGGATACTAAGACACTTCACTATGATTCTCCATGGCTTACCTACTGTGTCATTCTAGGAAAGGCGAGGCCTCAGATGTAGACACTAGCCTTCCAGTCAGTATAAAAGACTATTCACCTCCCACCTATGCCAAACAGAATACACTGACTTCTGATTTTTGTCAGACTTTTGTATAAATGTTTAGCCACCAAGATTCAGTTCTCCCAAATTTTATTAACTGTTGATTTACTAAAATGTCTAATTGTTAGAAGCAATAAACTTGGGTCTGCAGCACGTACAAGGGCCTGGCGAACAGCAACAGCTGTGGAATCAGGCAGATTTGAGGTCCAGTCCTGACATCACTCCACCTACGAGCTGTGTGAGTGTGGGTACATGCTCTGTGAGGCCCTCTCTGGGCCTCATGTCCTTCATCTGCAAAGGGAAAGAGTAGTTTCATTGGCTAGAACTTTAGTTAAAGTGACAAAATCCTAAGCTTATGAGCTTCAGCAAAGATAAATTTCTGGTCTTTGGTAGGTTGACAAATAAGGCTTTATCTCACAGTGACTAAGAGAACAGGAAAGGAAATAATACCAACAAAATCATGGATGCTAGAAAGAAAGTGGATTGATGATATTGATGATAACTGTCTTAGCAGACCAGAAGAAACAGCCTCGCCTCAATTGTGGGGGAATGTAGTCAGTTAGCACCATACATCTCTAGAAAGGCTCATGAATTTAAGGCATCAAGTACCTCAGACAAAGATGTGAAGGTGGCACTTACAACAGAGGACTAGTGGAAAGTCTGTCTGAGACAAAGATGGAATCAAATGATTAAACTTAGTACCACTGATATAGGACTTTCTGAGATTATTATAATAATAGGACTTTCAAAAGAGGTACACAGCTTATATTACCAAGTCTTCTTACCACTATATTTAACATGAATGTAATAAACCTTTAGACTGAGCTTTCAGTCCACAGGGAATTCAGGAGAGAGAGGAACAAGTCAAGTAAGATTATCAGCAAACCTAGACTGTGGGATATTTTGCAAGACAGACAACTGGTCTGGCCTCTTCGGAAAGTCAATGTTCTAGATTTTAAAAACTAGATGACATATAAACATATATGACAACCAAATACCATGGATCCTGGGTTTTTTTTTAAATAGGCTATAATTAAAAAGAATGAAATAATTCCATTCACAGCAACATGGATGGACCTGGAGATTGTCATACTGAGTGAAGTAAGTCCAAGAAAGATAAATATCATATGACATCCCTTCTATGTGGAATCTAAAAAGAAATTATATAAATGAACTTACAAAACAGAAAGACTCATAGACTTAGAAAACGAACCTATGGTTGCCAGGAGGAAGGGATGTTTAGGGAGCTTGGGATGGATATGCAGTGTGTACTGCTGTATTTAAGACGGATAACCAACAAGGGCCTGGTGCGGAGCACGGGGAACTCTGCTCAATGTGGTGTGCAGCCTGGGTGGGAGGGGAGTGGGGGAGAATGGATACATGTACATGCATGACTGAGTCCCCTCAGTGTTCACCTGAAACCATCACAACGTTGCTAACTGGCTATACCCGAACACCAAATAAAAAGTTTTTAAAAATAGGCTGCATGGAGAAGTTTGGATACAGATTGAATATTAGATGATGAGGCAGCCAGCCTCCAAGACAGTTGACATTGATCACTTCCTCCACACCTTAATTAGGGGGCCCTAAGAAGTCCCCTTTCATATTATGCCGGGGTTGATCTGATGTCTAACACTATACTGCAGAAGGGACGTAAGTCACTGCCACAGTTAGGTTATAAAAGGTTACAGCTTCCATCCTGGGTGCTCTCTAGCACTCTCTGGCCCTAAGATCCCCTGTTTTGGGCAAAGCTAACTGCCACGCAGGACACTTAGGTAGGCTATGGATGGGACGGTGAACAAAGACCTGAGGCACCCAGACCATGCAATGAATTTAAATGTGGATTCTTCAGCGTCATTCAAGTCTTGAGATGACTGCAGCTTCAACCAGCAAGTTTACGACAACCTCATGAGAGACGCTGAGCCAGAACCACCCAGCTAAGCTACTATCAAATTCCTAAATTTAGAAAACAATTCTATTTATAATTGCATCAAGAATAAAATAGGTAGGAATAAATTTAACCAAGAAGGCAAAAGACTGGTACACTAAAAACTATTAAATGTTGCTCAAAAAACAAAAGAAGACACAAATAAATGTAAAGACATGCCATGTTGATGGGTTAGAAGACAATACTGTTAAGAGTACTACCAATGGTGATCTGTAGAGTCAATGTTTCTCTATCAAAATCCCAAAGCCTTTTTTATAGAAGTAGGAAAATCTGCCCTAAAATCCATATAGACTCTCAGGGAGCTCCAAATATTCAAAACAATCTTGAAAAGGAAAAACAAGGTGGAGAATGCACACTTTCTGATTTCAAAACTTACTACAAATATAAGTGAATTAAAACAGTGTGGTACTGGCATGTGTGTGTATGTGTGTGTGAAGTTACTCAGTCGTGTCCGACTCTTTGCAACTCCATGGACTGTAGCCTATCAGGCCCCTCCGTCCATGGGATTTTCCAGGCAAGAGTACTGGAGTGGGGTGCCATTGCCTTCTCCAGAGGATCTTCCCCACCCAGGGATCAAACCCAGGTCTCCCACATTGGAGGCAGACGCTTTACTGTCTGAGCCACCAGGGAAGTCACTGTGGTACTGGCATAAATACAGGCATACAGACCAATGGAATGGAATAGAGCACCCAGAATAAATCCTCATATTTATGGTCAAATAATTTTTGACAAGGGAGCCAAGATCATTCAATGGGAAAAGTCTTTAAAAAAAAATGTTGGTAAAGTTGGATAGCTATGTGCAAAAAAAAAAAAAAAGAAAAAGAAAAATGAAGAAACTCTTAGATGAAAACATAGAGGGGAAATCTTAATGACCCTGGATTTGTCTGATTTCTTGTATACATTACCTAAAGCACAGGCAACAAAAATAAAAATAGGTAAAATGAATGACACCAAAAGTTAAAACTTCCATGCATCAAAATACACAATCAGCAGACTGAAAAGCAACCCATGGAATGACAGGAAATGTTTGTAAATCATATCCATTATAAGACATTAGTATCCAGAATACATAAAGAACATATGTCAATATATAAAGAAAATATGTCAACAACAACAAATACAACAACCCACTTTAAAAATGAACAAAAAACTTTATTATGGACTGAACTGTGTCCCACCCAAAATTTATATGTGAAGTCCTAACTTCCAATGTGATTGTACTTGAAAATTGGCTTTTAAAGAAAATAATTAAGGCTTAAATGAGGTCATAAGGTGGAGCCTTGATACAATGTAACTGGTATCACACACAGAGAAGAAGGTATGTGAGGACATAGTGAGAAGGTGACTGTATACAATTCAAGAACAGAGTCTTAATCAAAAACTAAATTTTCTAGCACCTTGATCTTGGACTTCCATCTTCCAGAACCATAAGAAAATAAATTTCTGTTGTTTAAACCACCCCATCTGGGGTATTTTGTTATGGCAGTCTGAGAATATTAAAATAATAGACCTTTGAACAACACAGGCTTGAAGTGCATAGGTCCACTTTAACAGCATCATCTTTTACGATTATAAGTAGCTCCGCTGGAATTCTGTCATTTCCACTAGCTTTGTTCATAGTAATGCTTCCTGAGGCCCACTGGTTCTACTGAGTGACCACACCATCATGGTTATCCAGGTCATTAAGACCTTTCTAGTTCTTCTGTGTATTCTTGCCACCTCTTCTTAATCTCTTCTGCCTCTGTTAGGTTCCTTATCATTTCTGTCCTTTATCGTTCTCATCCTTGCATGAAGTGTTCCTTTGAGATCTCTAATTTTCTTGAAGAGATCTCTAGTCTTTCCCATTCTATGGTTTTCCTGTTTTTCTTTGCATTGTTCTTTGAAGAAGGCCTTCTTACATCTCCTTGCTATTCTCTGCAACTCAGCATTCAGTTGGGTATATCTTTCCCTCTCTCCCTTGCCTTTTGCTTCTCTTCTTCCCTCAGGTATTTGTAAAGTCTCCTCAGACAACCACTTTGCCTTTTTGCATTTCTTTTTCTTTGGAATGGTTTTGGTCACTGACTCCTATACAATGTTATGAACCTTCATCCACAGTTCTTCAGGTACTCCATCAGATCTAATCTCTTGAATCTATTCATCACTTCCACTGTAAAGTCATGAGGGATTGGATTTAGGTCATACCTGAATGGCCTAGAGGTTTTCCCTACTTTCTTCAATTTAAGCCTGAATTTGGCAATAAGAAGCTCATGATCTGAGCCACAGTCAGCTTCAGGTCTTATTTTTACTGACTATATAGAGCTTCTCCATCTTTGGCTGCAAAGAACATTATCTGATTTCAGTATTGACCCTCTGATGATGCCCATGTGTAGAATCATCTCTTGGGTTGCTGGAAAATGGTGTTTGCTATAACCAGCATGTTCTCTTGTCAAAACTCTGTTAGACTTGCCCCTGCTTCAGAGTAATGATCAACTCATACCCACAAGAAAAATACCTGAGGCTATGGAAAGAACCATCTAAAAGTGTGGAAAGGAATAGAACCTGGCACTCATATAAGCCTGAAAACAATGCCTCTTGCCTAAAATTTCATGGAGCATTAGGTAGAGCAATCATAAGGGTCTTCCTTTAGTTATAGAGAATAATTCATCCTAGATTAAGCACTGCCCTAACAATGCTTAGGGCATTATTAGACCTTGTCAGATCTTCCTAACAAATCACAAAAGCAAGAACCAAAAAGATCAAGCTGTTTCTGAGTAACTTAACTATATTCCAGATTAAAGATTAAGAAGATGTATACAAAAATATCCAACACCCACCAGGTAAAATTCAAAACATCTAGGATCTAATGAAAGATTACTAGACATGCAAAGAGGTAGGAAAACACAAACCATATGGAGGAGAATAATTAATAAATCAAATCTGACCAATAACTGACATTAATTCAAAGAAATACATTAAAAGCTATTTTAAAACACACAGGATAGGATTAGGAGCAAATAAAATTGCAGGATTAGAAGCAAATAAAATTGCAGAAATAAAGATTAGTAAACTTCAAGATATTGCAATAGGAACTATTCAAAATAAAACACAGAAAGAAAAGGGGGAAAACATTAAGGGTATCAACAAATCTGTGCCGACAAAACTGATAACTTACATGAAATGCACCAATTTCTTGAAAGACACAATCTGTATTAACTCATTCAAACAGAAATAGATAATATGAATAAGTCCAGAAGACTAACACACATATAATTTAAGTCACCGAAGGACTGGAGGATGTGAGGAAACAAAAATAATTTTGAAGAAACAACAACCAATTTTTTCCAAATTTGGTAAAACCTGTAAAACCACAGATTCAAGAAGTTCAAAGAGCTCACACACACACACACCCTACTTTTGAAGAAAATTACACCAATGTACATTATAATAAAATTTATCATAATCAGTAAATAAGAGAACTATTTAAAGCAACTAGAGATAAAAGGCACACCATATTGCAAGGAACAAAGAGAAGATGACACAGATTTCTAATCAAAATTATGGCAACTAAGAAGACAGCAGAGCAATATCATTAAAGCACTCAGGGATCTTGTCAACAAAGTCTATACCCAGTGAAAAAATTTTGCAAAAATGAAGATGCATTAAAGACAAAAGCTGAAGGAATTCATCCCGGCAGACCCACATTACAGGAAAAGTTAAAGGAAGACTTTTAGGCAGCGTGAAATAATACCAGATGGAAATATGAATCTACACAAAGGAATGAAGAGCAATAGCAATGGTAACTATAGGGGTAAGTACAAAATATTTTTTTCTTATTTTTTTAAATATCCTTAATAGATATTTTACTATTTAAACAGTAATAATAATATATTCTGGAGTTTAAAACATAAGCAAAAGTAAGATGCATGACATTAACAGCATAAAGAATATGAAAGGAAAAGTGGAAGAACACTAATGTAAACTTTTTATACTATACATGAAGTGATATAATAGTACCTGAAGATAGACCATGATAAGTTAAAGATGCATACCTATACACACTGAAACGATCACTAAAGTAGTAAGACAAAAAGTATAGCTAGTAGCCTAGTAACGTGAATTATATAATTCATTCATTTGCATTTGTGAATTATTTTAAAATTTATCCAAAAGAAGTCAGGGGGAAAAATGATGAAAGAACAGATAAAAAATAGAAAGCAAATAGAAAGATGATGAACTCACATGTAACCATACTAATAATCACACTAAAGTGTAAGTGGTCTAAAACTAAAATGCAGGGATTATCAGATTACATTTTACAAAAAAGCACTCTAGACTACATGTTATCTACAAATAACACACTTTAAATATGAAGACACCAATAGGTTAAGAGTAAAAAGATAGAAAAGATACAGTATGCTAACACAGGTCAAAAGATACCTGAAGTGGCTATATTAATATTAGGCAAGTAGATTTCATAGCAAAGGATATTACAAGAGAGAAAGACCATTTAAAGTAAAGGGGCCAATTAATCAAAAGAACGTAACTACCTCAAACAGTTATGCACCTAATACCAGAGTCTTAAAATACATAAAATGAAAACTGATAGCACTGCAAAGAGAAATAAACAAATGTACAATCTTAGTCAGAGACTGCAAATGCCTCAATAGTTAATGGAACAGTCAGACTGAAAATCAGCAAGAATATAGAGGACTTGAGCAACACGTAACAATCTGACCTGACTAACATTTACAGAACCCGCCATCCAAAAGCCACAGAATGCACACCTTCTTAAGCTCACACAGAATGTTTACCAAGACAGACCACACGCTGGGCCACAATGCAAGTCTCAACAAGTTTAAAAGGAATCAAGCTATAAAAAGTGTGTTTTCTCACCAAAATAGAGTTAGATTAAAAATCAGTTATAAAATGATCTCTGGGAAAAAAGACCCCAAATATTTGGAAACTAAATACTCTGTTTCTAGGTAACCCATGGATCAAAGAAGAAATCAGAAAGATATTAGAAAGTATTTTGAACTGAATGAAAATGAAAATACAACATATCAAAATCTGTGCAAGGCTGCTAAACCACTATTTGGCATGAAATTTATAGCACTAAATGTCTTTGTTAGGAAATAATAAAGATTTTTAATTAGTGAGTTCAACTTCCCCTGGTATAAAACTAGAATAGGAAGAGAAATTAAACCCAAAATAAGCAGAAGAAATGAAACAACGAGTGGAAATCAATGAGCTACAAAATGGAAAAAGAACAGAGAAAATAAAAGAAAAAACTAGTTGTTTGAGATCAATAAAATTTATAACTTCTAGCCAGATGAATTAGGGAAAAAATTAATTTAAACAAAAATTGCCAAACTTATAAAAGAGAGAGGTGAGATTATTATAGATTCTATAGGTATAGAAAGGATAGGAGAATAATTTTATAGCAATAAATCTGAAAACTTAGGTGAAACAAATTAATTAAAGGACACAAACACAAAAACTCAAGAAGAAACAGTTAAGAGAATAGCTTCCGACATAGTTTAGAAATTGAAATTGTAGTTAAAACCTTCCCACAAAGAATACTCTAGGTCCACAGGGCTTCATTTGTGAATGTTATAAAACACTTACAGGGTAAAAAAATGCCAGTTCTATACTAACATTTCCAAAAAATTGAAGAAGAGCAACGTTTTCCAATTCATTCCATGAAGCAAGCATTACCAGACACCAAAACCAAAAAAAGACATTATGAGGAAACTACAGGCTGATAACTCTCAATAAGCACAAAAATTTTTAAAAGCCTAAACAAATTTTAGCAATTTGAATCTAAGAATATACTAAGTGGATAATATATTCTGACCAAATGGATTTTATGCCAGGAATTCAAGGTGGGTTTAATGTTTAAAAAGCCAATCAATGTAACTCCCAATATTAACAAACAGAAATGCTGTGCCTCAGCATTTAGTTAAGGTCCTTAACTAATTCTCACTGAGACAGCTTGGTACCCCCATCTCTGGCAATTTCTTTAATGGAGGAATGGATGTGCTGAGTGGCCTAGCCCAGGCCAAGTGTTCCCCTCTGGAATCAGGCTGTAGGGGTAGGCAGTGTGTCCAGAGCCACAAAGCTCTCTAAATGAAAATCAGGGCTTTGGGAAGGGAGAAATGGAGAGATGCCATTAGAATCTCCCATTTTCCTTTGCTTCTACCTGCATATCTGTTTAACTCTTCCAGTGTCTCGGGCTGAAGAATGTGTCTTTCAGATTATAGTTAGACATTACGCTAAGAAGGTAAACAGAGTTGTCAGCTCCAGTTTTTTAATCCCAGGAAGAGAGGTGGTTGCCCTGGTTTGGGTCGCATGCTCATGCCTGGCACCAGCAGTGCTGCCCGGGAGATGGGCTGCATGCCGGGCACGGCGAGCTCCACACAGCTACCCTGAGCCAGGAAAGGCGCTAGATTCACAGCAGCTGCTTGGGTAGACAAGATAACAGGAGTCTGGCTGTTGAGACAAGGTACACGACGTCTCTTCTTCGGCAGTGTGTCTGTAATACCTCATTTCTCTCCCAGCCTCCTGCCCCTACCTTGCTCCAAGTTTGCCAAACTGAAGGGCAGACCTTGGGAAAAAATAAACCAAAAACCCTTGGGTGACTTCTGTGTGAGCAGGTTCTGACTCCCTCTGTACGTCTCTCATCCCTCTCATTTAAAATAAAGAAATCGAATCAGAAAGTGCTTAGGGGAGCCACCACATCCCTGAGACTCAGATTCCTCACCTGTCAGATGGGGTTAGTGATAGTCCTCAACTCGGAAAGTAATTGAGCGTGATATGAACTGAGTCAATGCATGTGAAACAGATTCTGAGCATACAACAGGCACTTAACAAATGGTAACTATTATGCTCCATTCCACACTTTAAAAAAATTCTCAAAAGGGAATCTCACTGAAAATAAATTGCCCAAGAACATTCCAAAGCCCTCGCCAGGGCCAGGAAAAGACATCGCTTTTTTCCCAAGGAGCACCTGCCGGGGGTGTTACCCTCCGGTGTCCCCACCTGCACCTCTGCACACCCACGCCGAGTCCCCTTCCCCCAGTTTCTCAGAGCTCCGATCTCCACGTTTGCCTCCCACCACCTCCATCCCCACCCTCCAATCATCTGTGCTGCCCACCCTGACAAGCTGTCTCCCTAACACCTCACCTACTCACGTCTTCATTATTTCATTCCTCTACCTTTGTTTCTCACGCAGAGGCAGGCGGGAGCAGGGATGATCACACAGGCAGGGATGATCACTGGCTGGAACGCAGCCCTGCCCCCTGCTGCCACATCTGCCACACAGGCCCGGTGGCCCCCTGATGCTCCCTTCTCCCCCCAGCCCTCTCAATCACCCTGTCTGGCAGGGTACGTTAGCTGGGGGACAGTCCCCGTCTCTGAGGCGGGTCAAGGAGAGGTGCAGTAAGAAAACCACTCACAGAATCCCTGACCCTCTCCTGCTCCTGGCTCACTAGCCCTGTGACCTTGATCCCATCTTTTTTTTTCTCCTCGTTCCCCAAAATACTTTTAAAAATATGACAATACCAACCCTTACTTCACATGGCTCTGCTTCACCTCCTGGGAACTACAAGGGCAGCACTGTAGAGGAATGTGGCTTGATCTTTTATAGCCTGGGTGACTTTGGACAAGTCTCTTCACCTCTCTGAGGCTCAGTTCCCTTATCCATGAAATGGGGGTGATCTGACACCCATCTCACGGGCTTGCTTTGAGGGTCAAAGCAATCTCAGGATGAGGAGAACACAGCCTGGTTACGCTGTTTGTTGTGACAAAGGAAGATTGCTTCAAAGGAGGGTTTTGAAAGAAACATAATAGAATAAAGACGTAATGGACACTTCTGCTTCCAGCCAGATGAGGTAATGGAACAGATTTACCCTCTCATCTGATACAACTGAAAAATAAAACCCTGAAAAATGTGGAACAACAGTTTTCAAGACAGTGAGGGCATAAGGCTACAAAGGGTAATGACCCCCACAAGAGACAGAAAACAAAACGGAGTGAGTCCTGCAACTGCCCTACCTCACGGCCTGGAGAGAGAGTCCCGGCTGTGGTGTGAGGAATGGGAAGGAAGGCGGAGGCTGGCAAACAGCTGAAAGACCAAGCTGAGAGTTGAGAGACAGGGCTGTCTTCAGTACTCAGCGCAGAACACCCACGAGGAGAGACAGCACCAGAAAGAGAGCTCTCAAGGCCTCTGGAGCGTGTAGCAGAGCGCAGAGCAGGGCCTGCAAGCACGTGAGGAAACTCCGTGAGGCCAGGGAAAGAACGTCCAGCGGGTGAGACGGACAGGCCCGGCCACACGCGGGGACATGGGGCTGGAAAGAGTGCTGTTCCTGCCAGCCAGACTGCACAGCTTGCCTTTACAATGAGGAATGCTAAACCCTTCACGCTCCACGCTCCAGTCCCATGAAGCAAATCTGGAAAGCAAGACACACAAAAGAAACTAGTGATTTAGATGCTTTCCAAAGTAAAGTTGAAGAATATTTTTTTGTTATTAAAATAGATTAAAATAGCCAGAAACCAACAAGGTAAAATTCACAGTGTTTGGCATCCAGCAAGAGGTTAATGTGCATGAAAAGAGGCAGGAAAATATGACCCATAAAAAGTAGAAAAATCAATTAAAACCAATCTAGAATTGACACAGCTGTTAAAATTAGCAAAGAAGGACATTAAAACAACTAATATATTACATTAGAATAATTTTAATATAATACTACATTACAATATATTGTACTATATATTTAAAATATTCCATATTTTAAAAAGTTAACTGGAGCCATGTAAGATATATTTTTTAAAGAGACCCCAATTTTTAGGGATAAAAACTACAATGTCTAAGATTAAAAATATACTGGTAGAATTAATAGCAAATTTGTTACTGCAGAAGCAAGTATTAGTGAACTTGAAATAGCAACTGCCTAAAATTAAACACACAGAAAAAAAATCAATTTTGAGAATTAAAAGAGTACCAGTAAACTACAGAACAACTGAAAAGGCCCTAATGTATATGCAGTTGGAGTTTCTGAAGAAGAAGGGGGTAGACAGAAAAATAAAGAAATGACATCCAAAATGTTCTAAATTTGATGAGAAGATAAGCTCACAGATTCAAGAAGCTCAACAAACGCCAAAAATAAGAAACAGCAAGAAAACTACACCAGGATACATAATAAAATTGCTCAAAACCAGTAGACAAGAGAAAATCTAACAGAGGAGGGGAAAAGCATGCCGCATATGGAAGAACAAAGATAAGAATAACACAGCCTTCTCATCAGGAATAATGCAGGCAAGGAGGAAGCTTGTGGGGCAATATATTTAAAGTAAAATAGTAAACCTAAAAGTGGGCTTCCCTGGTGTCTCAGTTGGTAAAGAATCCTCCTGTAATGCAGGAGACCCTGATTCCATCCCAGAGTCGGGATGATCCCCTGGAAAAGGAAATGGTAACCCATGCCAGTATTCTTGCCTGGAGAATCACATGGATAGAGGAGACTGATGGGATACAGCCCATGAGATTTCCCATGTACATGGGATTCCCAGAATCAGACACAACTGAGCGACTAAACCACCACAACCAAACCTAAAAGTACACTTTGTTGTTGGGTCAGAATACTTAATATTATTAACATGTCAGTACTCCCCAAATTGATCCATATATTCAACACAAGCTAAATCAAAATGTCAGAAAGCCTTTTGTACAAACAGGCTACCTGATTCTAAACTTCATATGGAAATGCAAAGGAAATCCACACACACAACTCTGAAGAAAGAAGAACAAAGCTGAAGGGCTAAGACCACCTGCATCCAAGAATTATTATAAAACTATATTAATCAGGGGGCTTCCCAGGTGGCACTGGTAGTAAAGAACCTGTCTGCCAATGCAGGAGACCGAAGAGACACAAGTTCAATCCCTGAGTCAGGAAGATCCCTTGGAGAAGGGAGTGGCAACCCACTCCAGTACTCTTGCCTGGGAAATCCCATGGACAGAGGAGCCTGATGGGGTACAGTCCATGGGGTCACAAAGGGTCGGACATGACTGAAGCGACGTAGCATGTACGCATATTAATCAAGACAGTGTAGTATCAGCATCAGAGTAACCATACAGATCAGAGGAACAGAAGAGAGGGCTGAAAAATTGGCCCACACATGTACAGGTTTTGACAAAAGTGTAAAAGAGATGCAGAGGAGAAAAAGATAGCCTTCTCAACAAGTGGTTCTGGGACAACTGGAAAGTCGTATGTGAAAAAAACAAACAACAACAACAAAAAAACCTTTGGATCCATACTTGTCACATCTATAAAAGTTAACTCAAAAATGTATTAAAAATTGAAATGTAAAGACTGAAACTACAAAACTACCAGAAGAAAACATAAGAGAAGAAACTTTGTGGTCTTGGATTGATAGCATATCAAAGACTTAGAGATGACACCAAAAGCATGACTTGTAAAAGAACAAATTGACAAGTTGGACTTGATCATAAGTAAACACTTTTGCTCTTTGAAAGACACTTTTAAGAAAATAAAACTAACAAACAACAAGCAAAAAATGTTTGTGAAACCTATTTCTGATAAAAGACACATCCAGAATAAAGAACTCTCAAAACTCAACATCAAGAAAACAAACAATTCAATATTTTAAAACATGGGGAGAACATCTGAACAGACTTTTAACAAAAAACAATATCAAGATGGCAAAAAACACTTCAGTTCAGTTCAGTTCAATCGCTCAGTCATGTCCGACTCTTCGAGACCCCATGAATCGCAGCACGCCAGGCCCCCCTGTCCATCACCAACTCCCGGAGTCCAGTCAAACTCATGTGCATTGAGTTGGTGATGCCATCCAGCCATCTCATCCTCTGTCGTCCCCTTCTCCTCCTGCCCCCAATCCCTCCCAGCATCAGGGTCTTTTCCAATGAGTCAACTCTTTACATGAGGTGGCCAAAGTATTGGAGTTTCAACTTCAGCATCAGTCCTTCCAATGAATACCCAGGACTGATCTCATTTAGGATGGACTGATTGGATCTCCTTGCAGTCCAAGGGACTCTCAAGAGTCTTCTCCAACACCACAGTTCAAAAGCATCAATTTTTCGGCACTCAGCTTTCTTCACGGTCCAACTCTCACATCCATACATGACCACTGGAAAAACCATAGCCTTGACTAGATGGACCTTTGTTGGCAAAGTAATGTCTCTGCTTTTTAATATGCTATCTAGGTTGGCTATAACTTTCCTTCCAAGGACTAAGCATCTTTTAATTTCATGGCTGCAATCACCATCTGCAGTGACTTTGGAGCCCAAAAAAAGGAAGTCTGACACTGTTTCCACAGTCTCCCCATCTATTTCCCATGAAGTGATGGGACCAGATGCCATGATCTTAGTTTTCTGAATGTTGAGCTTTAAGCCAACTTTTCACTCTCCTCTTTCACTTTCATCAAGAGGCTTTGTAGTTCCTCTTCACTTTCTGCCATAAGGGTGGTGTCATCTGCATATCTGAGGTTATTGATGTTTCTCCCAGCAATCTTGATTCCAGCTCGTGCTTCTTCCAGCCCAGTGTTTCTCATAATGTACTCTGCATATAAGTTAAATAAGCAGGGTGACAATATATAGCCTTGACATACTCCTTTTCCTATTTGGAACCAGTCTGTTGTTTCATGTCCAGTTCTAACTGTTGCTTCCTTACCTGCATACAGGTTTCTCAAGAGGCAGGTCAGGTGGTCTGGTATTCCCATCTCTTTCAGAATTTTCCACAGTTTGTTGTGATCCACACAGTCAAAGGCTTTGGCATAGTCAGTAAAGCAGACATAGATGTTTTTCTGGAACTCTCTTGCTTTTTCGATGATCCAGTGGATGTTGTCAATTTGATCTCTGGTTCCTCGGCCTTTTCTAAAACCAGCTTGAATATCTGGAAGTTCACAGTTCACGTATCGCTAAAGCCTGGCTTGGAGAATTTTGAGCATTACTTTACTAGCGTGTGAGATGAGTGCAATTGTGCAGTAGTTTGAGCATTCTTTGGGATTCCCTTTCTTAGGGGTTGGAATGAAAACTGACCTTTTCCAGTCCTTTGGCCACTGCTAAGTTTTCCAAATTTGCTGGCATATTGAGTGCAGCACTTTCACAGCATCATCTTTCAGGATTTGAAATAGCTCAACTGGAATTCCATCACATCCACTAACTTTGTTCATAGCGATGCTTTCTAAGGCCCACTTGACTTCACATTCCAGGATGTCTGGCTCTAGATCCGTGATCACACCATTGTGATTATCTGGGTCATGAAGATCTTTTTTGTACAGTTCTTCTGTGTATTCTTGCCACCTCTTCTTAATATTTTCTGCTTCTGTTAGGTCCATACCATTTCAGTCCTTTATCGAACCCATCTTTGCATGAAATGTTCCCTTGATATCTCTGATTTTCTTGAAGAGATCTCTAGTCTTTCCCATTCTGTTGTTTTCCTCTATTTCTTTGCATTGATCACTGAGGAAGGCTTTCTTATCACTTGGAAAGATGCTTTTCGGTTGCTAAGTCGTATATAATGCTTTGCAAGTCCATGAACTGCACACGCCAGGCCAAGGTGCTCTACATCATTAGTCACTAAAGGAATGCTCATAAAACCACAGTAAGGCACCACTGCACACCCGTTAGTGGGGTTGAAATTAAAGGCTGACCACAGCAACTGTCAGTGGAAATGTGGAGGAACCAGAACTCTAAGGCCGATGAAGTTAAACATATACTTAAACATACATTTACATATGATCCAGTCATTCTGCCTCTAGGTGCTTCTTCCAAGAGAAAAGGAAATATATATCCACACAAAGACTTATATATAAATGTTCCTAGCAACTTTGCTTCTAATAGCCAAAACCTAGAAATGATGCAAATGGCCATCTACAGGAAATGGATAAACAACTCATGGTATATTCATCTGATGAAGTATTTTTTAGCAATGAAAAGGAAAATAACTATTTATACAAGCAATATCATGGATGAATCCCCAAATAAGAATGCTTTTTGAATGAAGTAAGACAAAGAGAGTATATGCTGCATGATTCTATTTATATGAAACTCTAGAAAATGCAGTCTAATCTTTAGTGACACAAAATAGATCAGTGATCACCTGGTTTGGGGGGAGGGGGGGAGGGGGAGAGAAAAGTGATAAAGAGACATGAAGAAATGGTTATAAGAGGTGAGTATGTTCACTACTCTGACTGTGGGAATGGATCTCATGACAGACTGCATATGACAAAACCTACAATCCATAGACTTTAAATATGTGTATTTATTATATGTCAATATGAACATCAAGAAAGCTATTTTAAAAGGGTGGGTGAACCTAGAACCTATTATACAGAGTGAAGTGAGTCAGAAAGAGAAAGATAAATATCATATTCTAACACATACATATGGAATCTAAAAAAAATGGTACTGAAGAATTTATTTACAGGGCAGCAGTGGAGAAACAGACATAGAGAATAGACTTATGGACATCGGGAGAAGGGAGGAGAGGGTGAGGTGTATGGAAAGAGTAACGTGGAAACTTACATTACCATGTATAAATTAGATAGCCAACAGGAATTTGCTGTATGGCTCAGGAAACTCAAACAGGGGCTCTGTATCAATCCACTTGGGTGCGATGGGGTGGGTTATCAGAGGGAGGTTCAAAAGGTAAGGGATATATGTATACCTATGGCTGATTCATGTTGAGGTTTGACAGAAAACAACAAAAAGCAATTATCCTTCAATAAAAAATAAATTAATAAATATTAATAATAATCAAGATATTGCTTAAATATGACAGCAATCTAGTCTATGAACCTCTGTGCTCTGAATGAGGTACTTAGGCAGTTCTAGAAAAACAGAGTTTGATGAATACAAGCCAGAAGTGAGTCTGCGATATTACACAGACGTGCCAGACAGGCAGTTAATACAAATATTATGTTATTTTCTGAATTTTGTGATGTTTGTAACTACTGCTTTTTCCATTCTTAATAAATGTTTATTTTCATGCCTAAAACAAAAGGTATTGCTTATATTATGATGCATCTGGTACAATCCACTTTAGGTCTTTTTCTTAACTTTTATTTTGAAATCATTTTACAGTTTGGAAGGGTTGCAAAGACAGCACAGATAGTTTCCAAATACCCTCCACTTCACCCAGCTCTCCCTAATGTTAAGAACTTGGGTGGCCTTGATACAATTACCAAAACCTGCAGTCTAACCGCTCCCCTCCTCGCTCTACGGGACAGTTGGCGGCAGTCCGGCCGCTTGTCCCCCGCAGTGAGCAGGTCTAAGCCCCAGCCTCTCTTCCAGCTTCATGTCTGCTGCTCTATGTGCAACTGACACTCCACACTCAGGACTGCTCAGCACGTCCAGCCCCAGCCCCGGCTCTCATGTAACACATATGAGATCTTAAACTAACTGCACTCTGCATGTCTAAAACAGAACATATTATTTTCTCAAAATCCCCTTCCTCCTGTGATCTTGAACTCAGAAGATGGCATTGTCACCTGGCACCCGGTCAGACATCAGTCTTCTCTGATTCACCTCTCACTCTGAAGGTCTACATATGGTAAGTCACCACTCAAGTTCTTTTCATTGTTCCTCCATTTGTTGCTCAAAGCCCACCCATAGGTCCCAGGTCCACTGTCAACACCTTGAATTAGGCCACAATGTTAGGGCTGTTAGGACAGGTTTTAAACACTCCTGTACTTCTGGTCTCCAACTTCCAACCCAACTGCCCTGACAGATCTTTCTAAAATGTACACTGACCAAAATCACTTCCTGCTAAAAAAAAAAAAAAACAACTCTGCAAGTTTCCAAATGCCCAAAGGGTGACATTCTAGCTCCAGGGATTTTATCCAAGGTACTTTTAAAGAACCTTTGACGTCCTCTTCCCAGGGGGTAAAGAACCTGCCTGCCAACACAGGAGACGTTAGAGACGCGGGTTTGGTCCTGGGTCGGGAAGACCCCCTGGAGAAGGCCGTGGCAACCCACTCCAGTGTTCTTTCCTGGAGAATCCCATGGACAGAGAACCCTGTCCATAGGGTCGTGAAGAGTCCGACATGACTGAAGCAATTTAGCACACATGCTCCTCACTAATAACCATCCAGCTCACTCCTAGAAGGGGTTACCAAGTGCAATGGAACTCCTCTTCCTCCTGAACCCACCAGACATCCTGCCTTTCCCTCTCAGCCTAGAAGGTCCTTCCCCATTCCTCCCACTGGAGACTCCTATACAAAGTGCAGCTCTGCTTTCACCCTCAGAATGAAGCCTCCTCAAAAACAACAGACAGAAGAGAATTCTCCTTCTGTGTACAGAGCCCTGCATTCATACTTTAGCGGCAGCTTTCTGTGTGCCTTCCTCCACGATAGGGGGAAACCTAAAGAGCAAAATTTTTACTTATCTTGGTCCCCAGCAGCAGCCTAGGACTTGGGGCTTTACAGAGGCATTGACGACTGGATGCACAGATAAAGAAATAAGGAGATGTATTCATGGATGGGTGGAAAGAGAAGTAGACTGGTGAAAAGATGCATGAAGGGTGGATGGATGGATGAAGAGATCATAAGCAGTTCAAGGGCAAACAATTTTTCTTATTCAACTTACTTTCACATGCTCAGTACATAGGGCCTGGAATACAGTAATAGATATTCAATATATATTATTGAAGGAGAGAATGAATGATGAAGGACCAGGTTATTGTGGTAAAAGTTTTCAGACTGAGAGTCAGAAGGCCTGATTTTCAGCTCTATTCATATCCTCAAGTTATCTATGTGAACATGAGCAACTTAACAAAATATCTTCAATTTACTCTCCTGTAAAATGGGTAGACTGGGTTAAATTATTTCTAAGGTCTTCTCCAAACAGTCTTGTGTTCCCTGATTTGAAGCCATGCAAATCTAAGATAAGGCATGGGAGGAGGGGCCATATTAGATCAAATGCGTGTTTACTTACAACTTGTCCTAATGCAGAGCAGATACTCGATCTCTGCCAGCAACGGGGGAGAAGAGTTAACACACTCCAGATGAGATTCTGTTCAAATTGTCTGGCTGAAAGCCTGTGGTGGAAATGAAAGACAGGCTGAGAGGAGAGCCTGAGGGGTAATTAAGAGAGAAACATGAACCTCTCTGAGGCTGTACTCAGCCCAGGTTGAAAGGAAGGCGGGAAGGGCCAGGCTACAAAGCCTCCTGTACAAAGCCTCCCAGGGCTCTTGGCTGTTGGCCAAAAGCACCCTTTATCCAGAAGGATGGTTGTTTGTTCTCAGAGCATGTGGTCTGTCCTCTGAGAGTTGCACCTGGACTCCTAGGGTACTCTGGAGTAATAATTGTACTGAGAAGGCGTCTACTGTTAGTTACAGAACAATATGTGCCAGGCACTGTCTACACATCACCTCATCACTTCTCCCAATAATGCTGGCAGGCAGGAATGATGACCTTCACTTCATCGAGGAGAAAAATGTAGCTAGTAAGGGGCTGATTGAGGACTTGAACCCAGGGGGCTTTGGCTACCTGTGGTCAGGTGCCCTGGAACTGGTCAGGTAAAAAATCAGAGACTTCGGATTTCATTTACTTTTTCAGTTCAGTTCAGTTCAGTCACTCAGCTGTGTTCAATTCTTTGTGACCCCATGAACTGCAGCACGCCAGGACTCCCTGTCCATCACCAACTCCCGGAGTTCACCCAAACTCATGTCCATTGAGTCAGTGATGCCATCCAACCATCTCATCCTCTGTCGTCCCCTTCTCCTCCAGCCCTCAATCTTTCCCAGCATCAGGGTCTTTTCAAATGAGTCAGCTCTTCCCATGAGGTGGCTGAAGTATTGGGGTTTCAGCTTCGGCATCAGTCCTTCCAATGAATAGCCAGGATTGATCTCCTTCAGGATGGACTGGTTGGATCTCCTTGCAGTCCAAGGGACTCTCAAGAGTCTTCTCCAACACCACAGTTCAAAAGCATCAATTCTTCAGCGCTCAGCTTTCTTCACAGTCCAACTCTCACATTCGTTCATGACTACTGGAAAAACCATAGCCTTGACTAGATGGACCTTTGTTGGCAAAGTAATGTCTCTGCTTTTTAATATGCTATCTAGGTTGGTCATAACTTTCTTTCCAGTGAGTAAGTGTCTTTTAATTTCATGGCTGCAATCACCATCTGCAGTGATTTTGGGGCCCCCAAAAATAAAGTCAGCCACCGTTTCCACTGTTACCCCATCATTTGCCATGAAGTGATGGGACCGGATGCCATGATCTTAGTTTTCTGAATGTTGAGCTTTAAGCCAACTTTTTCACTCTCCTCTTTCACTTTCATCAGGAGACTCTTTAGTTCTTCTTCACTTTCTGCCATAAGGGTGGTGTCATCTGCATATCTGAGATTATTGATATTTCACCTGGAAATCTTGTTTCCAGCTTGTGCTTCTTCCAGCCCAGCGTTTCTCATGATGTACTCTGCATATAAGTTAAATAAGCAGGGTGACAATATACAGCCTTGATGTACTCCTTTTTCTATTTGGAACCAGTCTGTTGTTCCATGTCCAGTTCTAACTGTTGCTTCCTGACCTGCATACAGGTTTCTCAAGAGGCAGGTCAGATAGTCTGGTATTCCCATCTCTGTCAGAATTTTCCACAGTTTATTGTGATCCATGCAGTCAAAGGCTTTGGCATAGTCAAAATTTAGGTATATTTGACACTGGTTTTTCTGCCTTTTTAAAACCCAACTTGTACATCAGGAAGTTCTCAGTTCACATACTGATGAAGTCTAGCTTGAAGGATTATGAGCAGAACATTACTAACAGGTGAAATGAGCCCAATTGTGTGGTAGTTTGAAGAGATAGGCATTGCCCTTCTATGGGATTGGAATGAAAACTGACCTTTTGCAGTCCCATGGCCACTGCTGAGTTTTCCAAATTTGCTGACACATTAAGTAAAGCACTTTAACAGCAACATCTATTTGGGATTTGAAATAGCTCAGCTTGTAACTCCATCACCTCCACTAGTTTTGTTTGTAGTAATGCTTCTTAAGGCTCACTTGACTTCACACTCCAGGATGTTTGGCTTAGGTGAGTGATCACACCATTCTGCTTATCCCAGTTCATAAGATCTTTTTTGTATAGTTCTGTGTATTCCTGCCACCTCTTCTTAATCTCTTCTACCTCTGTTAGGTCCATACTGTTTAATGCCCACCCTTGCATGAAATGTTCCTTAATGTCGCCAAGATTCTTAAAGAGATCTCTAGTCTTTCCCATTCTGTTGTTTTCCTGTATTTCTTCACATTGTTCATTGAAGAAGGCCTTCTTATCTCTCCTTGCTATTCTCTGGAACTCTGCATTCAGTTGGGTGCATCTTTCCCTTTCTCCCTTGCTTTTTGCTTCTCTTCTTTTCTCAGTTATTTGTAAAGCCTCCTCGCAACCACTTCGCCTTCTTGAATTTCTTTTTCTTTGGGCTGGTTTTGGTCACTGCCTTCTGTACAATGTTATGAACCTCTGTTCACAGGTTTTTCAGGCACTCTGTCTACCAGATATAATCACTTGAATCTATTTGTCACCTCCACTGTATAATCATAAGGGATTTGATTTAGGTCATACCTGAATGGTCTAGTGTTTTTCCCTACTTTCCTCAAGTTAAGTCTGAGTTTGGCAATAAATAGCTCATGGTCTGAGCCACAGTCAGCTCCCAGTCTTATTTTTACTGACTATATACAGCTTCTCCATCTTCAGCTGCAAAGAATATAATCAACTGATTTCAGTGTTGACCATCTGGTGATGTCGGTGTGCAGTCATCTCTTGTGTTCTTGGGAAACGGTATTTGCCATGGCCAACGTGTTCTCTTAACAAAACTCTGTTAGCCTTTGTCCTGCTTCATTTTGTACTCCAAGACCAAACTTGCCTGTTACTCTAGTAATCTCTTGACTTCCTATTTTTGCATTCCATCCCCTATGGTGAAAAGGACATCGTTTTTGGTGTTAGTTCTAGAAGGAGTTGTAGGTCTTCATAGAACAAGTCAACTTCAGCTTTTGGCATCAGTGGTTGGAGCATAGACTTGGATTACTGCAATATTGAATGGCTTGCCTTGGAAATGAACCAAGATCATTGTGTCATTTTTGAGATTGCACCCAAGTACTGCATTTCAGGCTTTTCTGTTGACTATGAGGGCTACTCCATTCCTTCTAAGGAATTCTTGACCACAGTAGTATATATAAAGGTCATCTGAATTAAAGTCACCCATTCCAGTCCATTTCAGTTCACTGACTCCTAAGATGTCGATGTTCACTCTTGCCATCTCCTGCCTGACCATGTCCAATTTACCTTGATTTATGGGCCTAACATTCCAGGTTCCTATGCAATATTGCTCTTTACAGCATTGGACTTTACTTTCACCAGAGATCAAATTGCCAAAATTCGTTGGAACATAAAGAAAGCAAGGGAATTCCAGAAAAACATCTACTTTGGCTTCATTGACTACGTGAAAGGCTTTGATTTTGTGGATCACAACAAACTCTGAAAAATTCTTAAAGAGATGGGAGTACCAGATCATCTTGCCTGTCTCCTGAGGAACCCATATGCAGGACACAAAGCATCAGTTGGGAATGAACACAGAACAATTGACTGGTTTCAAAATGGGAAAGAAGTACAATGCTGTATATTGTCACCCTGCTTATTAAACTCATATGTAGAATTCAGTTTAGTTCAGTTCAGTCACTCAGTCATGTCCAACTCTTTGTGACCCCATGGACTGCAGCATGCCAGACTTCCCTGTCCATCACCAACTCCCAGAGCTTGCTCAAACTCATGTCTATCCAGTCAGTGATACCATCCAACCATCTCATCCTCTGTTATCCCCTTCTGCCTTCAATCTTTTCCAGCATCACGGTCTTTTCCAGTGAGTCAGTTCTTCACATCAGGTGGCCAAGCCATTGGAGTTTCAGCCTCAGCATCAGTCCTCCCAATGAATATTCAGGACTGATTTCCTTTAGGATTCACTGGTTTGATCTCCTTGCTGTCCAAGGGACTCTCAAGAGTCTTCTCCAACACCACAGTTCAATTCTTCAGTGCTCAGCTTTCTTTATAGTCCAACTCTCACATCCATACATGACTACTGGAAAAACCATAGCTTCGACTAGACAGACCTTTGTTGGCAAAGTAATGTAGTACATCATACAATATGCCAGGCTGGATGAATCACAAGCTGGAATCAAGAATGTCAGGAGAATTATCAACAACCTCAGATATGCAGATGATACCATTCTAATGGGAGAAAGAGAAGAGGAACTAAAGTGTCTCTTGACGATGGTGAAAGAGGAGAGTGAAAAGCCTGGCTTTAAAACTCAACATTCAAAAAACTAAGATCATGGCATCTAGTCTCATCACTTCATGGCAAATAGAAGGGGGAAAAGTAGAAGCAGTGACAGATTTTATTTTCTTGAGCTCCAAAATCACTGTGGATAGTGACTTCAGCTATTAAATTAAAAGACACTTGCCCCTTGGAAAGAAAGCTATGACAAACCTAGACAGCATATTAAAAAGCAGAGACATCACTTTGCTGACAAAGGTCTGTATAGTCAAAACTATGGTTTTTCCAGTGGTCATGTATGGATGTGAGAGTTGGACCATAAAGAAGGCTGAAGAACTGATGCCTTTGAACTGTGGTGTTGAAG
The DNA here is from genome assembly GCF_963930625.1 of Muntiacus reevesi. NCBI lineage: Eukaryota > Metazoa > Chordata > Mammalia > Artiodactyla > Cervidae > Muntiacus > Muntiacus reevesi. The sequence goes on along the minus strand of NC_089255.1, from coordinate 5,475,755 downwards.
AAGACTCTTGAGAGTCCCTTGGACAGCAAGGAGATCAAACCAGTCATCCTAAAAGAAATCAACCCTAAATACTCATTGGAGGAACTACTGCTGAAGCTGAAGCTCCAATACTTTGGCCACCTGATGCGAAAAGTCAACTCACTGGAAAAGCCCCTGATGCTGGGGAAGATGGAAGGCTGGAGAAGAAGGGATAGGAGAAGATGAGATGGTGGGATGGCATCACCAACTCAATGAACATCAATCTGAACAAACTTTGGGACATGGTGAAGGACAGGGAAGCCTGGTGTGCTTCAGTCCATGGGGTCACAAAGAGTCAGACATGACTTAGCAACAGAACAACAACATAATTGGCATATAATATTATGTTGACTTAAGGTGTGCTACATGATTCAATATTTGTATACATTGCAAAATGATCATCACAGTAAGTCTAGTTAACATCTGTCACCAAACACAGTTATAATCTTTTTTCCTTGTGATGAACTTTTAAGATCTACTCTGTTAAAAACATTCAAATATATTTAACACAGTGTTGTTAACTATAGTCACCATGGTGTGCATCACATTTCAGAGCTTATTTATTTTATAACTGAAAGTTTATACCTTGGACCCCCTTCAACCATCTGGCCCACTTCACCCACCCTCCACCTCTGATAACCACCAATCTGTTCTCTGTATCTACGAGCTTGGTTTGGGGTTTATTTTTTTAATCCATGTATAAGTGAGACCGAACAATATTTGTGTTTCTCTGACTTATTTCATTTAGCATAATGTCCTCAAGTTTCATCCATGTTGTGGAAAATGCCAAGATTTCATTCTTTACTGTGGCTGAAATTCATTGCATGTATTGTGTGTGTGTGTGTACATATATACCACATTTCTTTACCCATTCATCCATCAGTGGACATTTAGACTGTTTCCATAGCCTGACTATTGTAAACAATGCTGCAGTGAACATGGGGTACAGATATCTTTTTGAGTTAGTATTTTGATTTCATTTCCTCTGATTAAATACCCAGAAGTTGATTTGCTGGATCAGAGACCTCAGACTTCATGCCACACCAAGTCGCAGCAACACGTGCTGGTGCCTCCGCCGTGTGCTTTCACACTGGTTCAAGCCCAGAGTGCTGGACCATCGCCCCCAATTTTAGATGGGGACACTGCATCACAGACCGACAGATGAAGCGACCCAGCCATGGTCACCCAATCTGTAAATGGTGGGAGTGGGATTCCATCCTTGGGAACTGGAGTGCCAACCCAGGACTCTTAGCTGGTGGATTATTCTGTTCCCACGTGGCAGTCATAGCGGTCATCTGTATATTTCATGTAAACATTGACTCTTCCACTCTCCGGTGACCCCATCTGAATTTTCCTTGGGGAATCACACCCCCCACAGCCCATCACCACCACAACCCATGTGATTTAGGCAGCACTGATGTGCCCTGTCCTCTCCCCATCCTGTGGAGGGTGGACAGATGACCTCCCTGGTCACAGTGAACACACATGACCAAGGCTGTCCAGTGAGAATTTCCTTTCTGCTTAAAGCAGTCAGAGCTGTGTCTTTCACCTGCATCTGAAGGGCTCCAAGTCAATACTGGTCCATCATGACACTGAATTTTCACCACTTGCTTCCTGCTCACCCATTAGGCCCAGGTCATGTGAGGGCAGCAGAGACTGGCTGAAAGCCATCACTGTGCCTGATTTCAACCAGCCCAGATGAATAGTTGTTGAATGAATAAAACTCCAACTTGATTCAATGGTCCTTTGTTGAAGTTTGAGGCATATTGGGTTCAAGAAATCTTGAATTCTCTGGCCCAGTCCACCCTTTCGTCCTTCTCCTCCACCATCTTTCAAGGCCTAATTCAAAGCCTGACGCCTCTGAAACTGGCCCCCAGCCCCATCCCCACTCCAAGAGTGCTCTCACCCCCATCAGGGCACCCATGGAATATTTCTGCCTTGTGAAATAAATTAGCATGCTGTCTGACTTCTCCTATTCCACTGAGAAGGCCTGAGGACAGGGTTCAAAATGGAGTCATTTATGTATCAAGCCAGCACCTGGCATCCTCCAGGGCTCAGAAAATATTTTTCTGAATCCAAGGGCTTATTTCACTCAGTAAACATTTGCCAACCCCTATGTGCCAGGCACTGAGAATACAGAGGTGACTACGACATGATGGCTAAAAATGATGAGAATAAGAGGTAACATTTACTGAGCTATTACTTCGTACCAGGCAATAATCTAAGCACGTCTGTGTGTCCACGCACACACACATATTAGTTGCTCACTTCTGTCTGACTCTTTGCAACCCCATGGACTGCAGCCCGCCAGGCTCCTCAGTCCATGGAATTCTCCTGGCAAGAATACTGGAGTGGTTATCCGTTCCCTTCTCCAGGGGACTTTCTCAACCCAGGGATCGAACCCAAGTCTCCTGCATTACAGACAGATTCTTCACCATCTGAGCCATCAGGGAGGCCCAGTCTAAGCACTTACATGTATGAATTCATGTAATCCTCAGAGCAAGCTAGTAAGGGAGCTATTACTACTCTTCCCATTTTATAAATACTCAGATGTCAAAGAATTTGCTCAAGCAAGGTCACAGAGATGGTAGGCAGCAGAGTCAGGATCTAAACTCAGGCAATCTGGTTTCATATCCATGTTCTTAACTAGTCCACTAGGTCATGTGGGGTCATAAGCTGCTTTGTCATAAGCCTAACCTTCTCCTTCCTAAGATCTATATACCTCACTTCTAGAAAGAGCTGGGTTAAAAGTAGAATTGGCCATGTCCAATACTGCTGACTGGAGAAGGAAATGGCAACCCACTCCAGTATTCTTGCCTGGAGAATCCCATGGACAGAGGAGCCTGGCAGGCTACAGTCCATGGAGTCACAAAGAGTCAGACACAACTAAAGTGAGTTAGCAATACTGCTAACAAAAAAGAGTTTGGATTTTGGAGTGAGACACTGGTTTCCATTTCCACCAGCACTGATCTCTGGCTCTATGTACCCTTTTGTAACCTCTCCAAGTCTCAGTTTCTCCAGAATGAACTCCTGTGGGCAGTTATGAGGATTGAAAGACCTAATACGCGAAAACCAGCACAGGGCCAGGCTGCTGTCACTGGTACCTTCTGTCATTCTCAATGAAAAAAGCAATTCATCGATGGATAGGGCTTGGTACTGGATATACCACCAAATATTATAAACATGCTTCCAGTACTTTTCCTTCCCTCACTACATTCTGTGACCTTGAAAGAGCACCCACACTTCTCTGAAATGATTCAACCAGTGCTGTTTACCAGCCTTCAAAAATGGATTAAAGATTTGGAATTCCCTTTATTTCTCCACCCCCACAGGATCAAAGGGTGCAGGCAAGGGATGGGGAGCGGGGGAGGAAAGCAAGATGGAACAGGCCCCAAGTTCTGAACTGGCAGAAGAGCAACTGCAGTTCAAACTAGGCTCTGCTGAGCTGCAGGGTGCAGGCCCCCATGTTCTGCTCTGCCTTCGCCCTTGAGAAATAAACACAGCTGCCAGAAAGGGGGATGCTTCAGCCATGGCTAATCCTGGGCCACAAGATGAGCAGGCAATGAGAGATGCCCTGCGATGCGAAGTGTTTTTCAAAAACGTCAGCAAGTACACAGAGCAAGGAGAGAGGAGACAGTGCAATGCAAATACACAATTAGGCTTCAGGATAGGAATAAAGGCTGAAAGCACAGACCCACGCCAGCCTTCCTGGCTTGCTGCCTTCCTTTCGCAGCCTTGGCTCCACTGCCCTCTAGTGGCAGGACAGGGACTAGCAGGCAGGTTTTAACCTGGAGCCACGTCCTAGCTCAGGGCCACGTCCTAGCTCAGGGCCACGTCCTAGCTCAGGGCCACGTCCTAGTCCCAGTTCCATTGGTGGTAAAGAAGCCACCTGCAATGCAGGAGACCTCGGTTCGATCTCTGGGTCGAGAAAACCCCCTGCAGAAGGAAATGGCAACCCACTCCAGTATTCTCACCTGAGAAATCCCATAGATAGAGCAGCCCGCTTGGTTACAGCCCATGGGGTTGCAAGAGTCAGTCCTGACTTAGCAATTAAACAAGTCGTAACTCACAGGGCTTGGAGCCTCTCAAAGAACCTAGATCCCCTCCTCTCCACCCCTCAACCAATGGCCGGGTCCAGCCCCTCCTTCAGCTCTCCTTGGGCTTCCACAGCAGCCTCCTCACTGGTATTAATAAAAGTAATAAAAACAACCTCCTGAATGCTGACCACAGGCACTGTGCTAAGTGCTTACACACTGGGTGACTGCATTCTTACAGCCACCTTGAAATTGGGTAGGATCACATTTACAGGTGAGGAAACAGGCTCACAAAGGTTAGAGAACTGGCAAAGGCCACATGGCCAGCTACATGTGGAAGATCTAAAGTTTACACCCAGCAGCACCCTGGATCAGGCTCTACAAACATATACCTGTCAGCTTGAAAAGCATCAGCAGTAGCATCCCCTAGGGATCTCCTAGAAACCCAAGTTCTCAGAAACCTGATCCCTTGTAAGGGAACTAAAAACTCTGAGGATGGGAGCAAGGAATGTGTCTTAACAGGCTGTACCCTCAGCAGCACGCAGCCCAGGCCTGGCACAGGGTTGGGTACTTGGTGAACGGATCTTTTTGCCCTTCATGTGTCATTTCAGTTCACTAAACGAAACTTCTCTTCTCTGGTCTCAGCATCATGACAACTTTGCACAAAGCTCCAGACAGACCCCAGTGTGGATGGATGAGTCTTCGAAGGCTCCCAAGTCTTCACGGTGTGGCCTGCGCTGACCTTCAAGCACTGGGACTGAGGGTCCACACGCAGGGCATAGCGCAGTGGAAAACAGAAACTTCAAACTAGCGTGCTGACCCGGTGACCCTGGGCGAGTTCCCTCACCTCCCTGCACCTCGGTTTTCACCTGAAAAATAGAGGCCCAAGGTACAGCTGTCTGACAGTCCCTTCTCTCTTGTACCAGGCTCAGCACTCAGAGGAAGCTCTGACGTTTGGTCAACCCGACAAAGATTCCTCTCTACACAGAGAACAAGGGGGACTCCCTCTGCTCCGTGTTGATCACAGCACCTCGGCCACCACTGCGGAGATGCATCAGAAATGTCCAATAAATCTTCACAGGCCTGGTCATCATCCACCGGAACTCCATGGTGAGATCTCATTTCAGAGAGAAACCTTTCTCCAAGTTGACTTTAATCCCCACTCTGGGTACAGTGATGACCAGGGACGAATCGGCCTGTGCCCCGCCCAGATCTCCTTTGGTCCTCCAGGAGATGTTCTGACAGATTCTGTGCTGTACCCACACCACTGCCTGTCCTGTATCCCAGTAACTCTCTCAAGAAGGGAACGGGAAACAAGCGAGTTTAGCAGCTTGTTCCTGGCAAACGCACAGGGACCCCAGGGACGTTCCTGCCACTCCAGCCAAGGCGAGCTCCAGCCGGTGACTGCGCTGAGACACTGCCGGTCGGCGAGCAAGCTTTCACACTCAGCCTGCTGCCCCTAAGGGATGAGGGACGAGATGTTGGATGCCTTGTGAAGTTCCACAGCGTATGGATCCATGTCAGCGACAATTTCAAACAAGTGCACTGCGAGTCAATTTGCAATCACTGGCTGAGCACGTCTCAGTTTAGTGTCCCTAAACGTTAACAAAGGGCCTTAGTTCAAAAGAGGGCATTTTAAGGTGCATTAAATATTCATTTTCTCCAAATCCTTGCCCATCCAACACCACCTTTTTTTCTACAAAATGTGATGAGCTTAAGAGACAAGAAGGCTCTGTAAGGTACAAGGGTTTATACAGATGTGGTATGAATACCTACATAACAAGAGCAGCTACTTACTAAACATCTACAGTGTGCCAGGCATTTGACATAGGCCAATTCATTTAACTCTTAGAAACTGTACAGCCATTCAGTTCAGTTCAGTTCAGTCGCTCAGTCATGTCTGACTCTTTGCAACCCCATGAATCACAGCACATGCCTGTCCTGTATCCCAGTAACTCTGTCCCAGGCCTCCCTGTCCATCACCAACTCCCAGAGCTTACTCAAACTCATGTCCATCAAGTCAGTGATGCCATCCAGTCATCTCATCCTCTGTCGTCCCCTTCTCCTACAGCCATTACAGACATACAAATGTAAGCAAACTGCAGCTATGGAGGTGAGGCAATCTGACCAGTCTCCCAGTTAGTAGTAACAGAACAAGAACTTCCCCCAACACCCATCAGACTCTGCCCTACTCATCAGGCAACACTACCAACCAGTCCAAACTGAAGTTATCCACCCTCCCTCTCTTCTCCCTAAAGGGAAAGGGAAAGTCGCTCAGTCATGTCCAACTATTTGGGACCCCATGGACTATACAGTCCACAGAATTCTCCAGGCCAGAATACTGGAGTGGGTAGCCTATCCCTTCTCCAGTGGATCTTCCCGACCCAGAGGGTCTCCTGCATTGCAGGTGGATTCTTTACCCACTGAGCTACCAGGGAAGCCATAGCCCATCTCACATTCCACCAACCCACCCTACATCCCAGGACCCTCCACCACCTCCAACCCACAGCACCCCATCTCCCACATCCTCTGCCCAATATTCACACCCTCCATAGTGAAGATTTGCACGGTGTCCACCCCCTCCTCATCCAATCCCTTCCAGAAACCTCAGCTAACAGAGCTTTACCCTGCCCTGCTCTTCCTTCACTGTCACACACGCAGTCCTCACTTCTGCTCCACTTGTTCACAGGCATACACATCCATCATGAGCCCCAACAGATGCCGCAGGAAGCAGATCTAACATTTCTCCTCTGGACCTCCCGCCAGGCCCAGACTGTGATGGATAAGCCTCCTCCCTGCCCAGCACCTACTCCTGGAATGATGAGTTGGCTTGTGCAGCGCCGGCATTTAGAGCTGAGAAAGCTGACAGACTGATGGCCTCTCTCTGCCGGCCAGGTGGCCCGTGTTCTCGTTAGAAGCTGCTCCACCTCACAGGGCAGGGCTGTGTGAAGCATCTCCATGGGCCAGGTGCTGTGCTAGGCGCTTCACAAACCCTTTGCCTCCTCTCATTCTCCTAACAACCCCAGGAGAAGAGGACTGATGGTCCCTGCTTCATGGATGAGAGGCATGGTTCAGATCAATCCCTGCTGGAGCTGGGATTCAAACCTCCTTCTGCTCAGGTGTGAAGTCGCCTGATTTGCAGAGCAGCAGTCGGGGGAGGAAAGGAGGTGCTGTGTTACCTACACGTGGGACTTCTGAGGGTGTGCTGCACCTCCGCAGGTACACCCTCCACACCTTCAAAGACAGGCTTACCTCTTAATTCCATCCGCGTGCTTTTCTCCTTACAATGAAGGCAGACATCTCATGGTCCCTTTTGTGACTAGAACTCTTCAAGAGTAGAAAACACACCTCTGACAGTAACGAGCTTAAGTGTGTAAGGGGAACAGCTAGAAGTCATTCTTGGTCTTTCTCAACTGAGCTCACCCACATATCACACACCAACCAGCTACACACACGCGCGCACACACACGTACACACCCGAGCTCATCCACACATCACAACTACATACACACACACACCCCGAGTTCACCCACACATCACACCCCAAACAGCTACATACACCCCCCCACCCCCTCTGGGAACTCCCAGAATTGGCCTCTTCTGATCCGCCCTCTGGTCCTCCACATCTCAATCTCCTGACTGGAGAGCACAGCCTGCTCCTGACTGCCTGCTCCTTGGATCTAACCCTGCTCCAGCCTCTCAACACTCTGCCAGGAACCTTCCCGCTCCCACCGCTCCCCCACACACAGCTCCTTGCACAACCCTCCCCCTCCACACATTAGGGTGGAGGGAACAATCCTCAAGGCACACACGCACACCTCACACAAGCTTAACACTTGGTAAATTCCATCCTTCCCTGGCCCTCATGCCACAGAAAATCCAGGATCTCAGCAAGAGACACCCTAATCTCAATCTGACTTGTAATTCTAGTCAATGTAGCAATGGGTCATCAACACAGCAAATCTGAACTTCTTACACAATGAGGTGGCTCGTTGGTTTGCAACTAAAAAAACCACTCTCCAGGGAAGGTGGAGGCAGAGGCTGTCCCAGGCTACAGGAAATACTACTGAGCCTACAGATGGAGCCCAGTTGATTATCTGCTAACCTGCGCCAAGACTTAACAGCTCAGAGCCAAGGTTTATTCAGCAGTCAAATGGGAAGCACAAATGGAACCAGAACAGCCATTGCCAATAGAAGGTATATGGGCCTTTAAGCAAACCTAGATCTGAATACTGTCACTTAATAAGTAACACTGAGTTGAACTCCCTGAGGTAGTATAATGGTGATAACACCCAACCTCTGAAGGCTGTTGCAAAAATTGAGTGATCATTACAATACCAGACACACAGGATATGTGCAATAATTAAAAATGGCTATTAAGACTTGGTGACTTATATATTGCCAAACATGGTGCTGAGCACCTTGTATGCTTTTATCTGGTCATACTTGATTTGTCTGCTCCTCAAGATTTTTACAAACATGTTTTTATATAAAAAACATGAATACAAGAAAACTCCTAGAAGCATATATATAAAAATGCTTATTAGCAGAAAAATGGTTAACTCCTGGTGTTAGAAATAGGGGTTTTCTTTTTGCTTACTGGCTTTTTCCAAATTTTTCCACAAACATCACTTTCTGAGGTATATTTGATTTGGTTTTTCTTTTTAAAGCTGAAATCCATTAAAACACAATGAAATCAAGATGCTGCTCACAGGTAACAACCCCCTACATGAGCCATTTTTTCTGGTGGTAAGAGCTATTAAAAACTGTGCCTTCCCTGAGGGAGCTGGCATGTGCTTATTTTAATAAGAATTAGCTGACTTAGCCCCCTCTTCACTTTGCCACAGGGGAGTACAGAGTCAAATTTTAGTTCAATCATTCAATTAGGTTCTTATTCTCTGCAGGTTTCTATTTTGATTCCCCCCAGTCTTGACTTCCTATTCTAATTTATAGGTCATACCATAATTTTGTATTTCTTACTTATATTTTTAATACATAAAAATTATATATTTTACTATTTTTCCTCCCAGTTTATCATAAATCTGTGGTCTACAAATCTTTGCAGAATGAGGCCAGGTACACATAAACAAGCAATGACTTAACATGTTATCAGAGTGCTACTGTCCATGCATTTCATGTTACAAACCATCGAGTTCTTGCTTATGACATTAAATGATAGGATTACAACCTTTAAATCCTATCTGAAACTTTTTATAAATACAGTACTACAACATCTCCCTATAATGACATAAGAAAATAATAAGGATAATATTACCATAATTTTTAAAGTCCTAGAAGTCCCATAATTAAAAAGTCAGTTTTATTAAATGTTCAATTCTCAAAATTATTAATATGTACTTCTTTATTATAAAAAATCTCCAACTCCATCTCACCCTTCCTCACCTACCCCTCCAAACTACGTACTGTCCAAGCAGAACCAAGCCCAACAAATTCCACCATACGCCCAAAAGCAGGAAGACAGGAGGTCCCCAGAGGACAAGGTATGCTGGCATCATCACTGCAAGGGGCAGGGAAAGAGAACCATACCAAACACAAAGGAAATTGGAATGGGCAGCCTAACAAAATACTGATACAATTTATACCAATTTATAAATATTTCAGGTGCCCACCAACCCCCAGAGAACAGACCAAACTAACTATATAATGGAAGCCTCTGCCATACACTGGGTCCTCCTATCAGGAATCATTGGGAAGCCCAAACAGCTTCACAGTTCCAGCTTCCCGACTGCTGTCATATTTGCCATCTTTGTCATCACAGGCAAACGCCAGCAGAGGCCTTTTGGGGTGCCACGCCACGGTGAAGGTCGGGGACTCACACTGAACCTCCCACAGCTTGTCTCCTATAAAAATCAATAGAGGGATCTCAATCAGAATGTTAACAGTAGACCACACTCATTAAGTACTTAACTATGTTAACTCATTTAACTGCATAATAGTCCTATGGGATAAGAACAATTCTACCCCATTTTACAGAGAACACGGAGGTCAGAGGGGTCACAAGGTAGTCTGGTGGTGGAGCGGGATCTGAACCCAACAGCCCATGCTCTGAGCCCTATCCTACACTTCCTGAAAAACTGCAATGGCAGCTCTTTGTTGAGCACTTCTTATGAATCAGATGCATTACACTTATCTTAATAAAGTATGACAACTTTATCCATCAATGCAAGTAATGGATTTAAACCCCATTTTTATAAAGAAACGGGTAACTAAAGAGTTAAGTCACACCTCAAAGAAGCAGAAGAGGGAAAAAAAAGGGAGAGAAAGAACAGAGTCAGCACAGAAAGTCAGTCTGTCCGAAGCCACAGATCTTTCTACTCAACCACACTTGCCTTGCAAATAAAATTATTTTTCCAAAATTTTTATCCTGTCTGCTTTTGAAATTAAACATGGTTTTTCCAAAGCCACTTTTTTAAGTTGGATTGATGTAGTAAAGTGTTCACAGTGTGGTATTGATTTAAAAATGCAGGATACACAGAATTATATACTTTAAATTGGTCAATTAGATGGTATGTGAATTTTTCAATAAAGCTGTTTTTATATATATTGTTTCTACACACACACACATACTTTCTTTGAAGTTTTCTATATAGTTTGAACTCTTTTACTAAAGTATCATGTATTTCCAAGAGCAATAAAGTTACATTGAAAATAACCCTGAAGAAATACTTTTGTAGAATGAATACTTGCCTCTCATTTTTCTATTTTCAAGTTGTCTTGTTGCTTTTTAAAACAAATCACATGCGCTTTGATAATTTCTTAAATTGTAAAATATATAAGTCAACATACAGGCAAAAGACAAAAAGAAATATACCATATTGCTAAAAGAGGCTGTATATAAATGGTAGGATCACTCATCCATCCATCCATCCATCCACTCATCATTCTTCCTTTCTGTATTTTAAACATTTTGGGAAAAAATTATTATAATGGAAAAATTAAGAGTGAATAAAAAGCAAACTATTTTCTTTAACCACTTTCTTTCAGACCTGCCCTTCTCTTTCCTAAATCTTTGCTCCCTCATTACCTGACAATAGTCATAATAAACAAACTTGCCTCAAGGAGGCAAATGCATTTATGCTAATACTGGCAAAGTAGTAAGGAACAGAGATGAAAACGCATGATGGCCAAGGATGAATGACAGTGAGGGTTTAGTTACCTGTCTCTACTTCAGCAATGTCAATGAAGTGATCTTCTGAGGCTGATGCCAGCATTTTCCCATCATGGCTAAAACTGAGGGTCCTCACAGGCCAATCCAGCCTATAGCACAGCAGACCAGACAGAGGAGACATTAGAATAATCCAAAGAGGAGGGCCCAACTTCACTCAAAATGAAATAAAACTAACTTATCCAACAAGCAAAGTGCTGGCAGAGTTGCTTACCTGGAAAAGCATCGAACACACACTAACTCATCTACATCCCAAAGGCTGACCAAAGCATCTGCACTTCCTGTTGCAAAGTACTTCCCCATGGGGTCAAACTTGATACAGATACAGTTGGAAGGATGGGCGTTGATGGACTGCACAGGCTTCAGCTCTGGGTAGCTGAAAAACAAAACAGACATCAATCAACCTGGGGGAAATGACCCTGGTACTAAAATAGAAATAGGAGACGCTGAAGAAGAAAACCAAAGACAACAGAATAAGTATCAAAGACTATAAATCAAGGCATTCCTGAAATAAAAAGATTTCAAAAGTATACTGAAACAACACACTACATACTTAAGAATATGAACCCAGAATATGAACCCATTTTGTTGTTGTTCAGCAGCTAAGCAGTGTCCAACTCTGCGACCCCATGGACTGCAGCACATCAGGCTTCCCTGTCCTTCACTATCTCCTGGAATTTGCTTAAACTCATGTCCACTGAGTTGGTAATGCCACCAAACCATCTCATCCTCTGTTGTCCCCTTCTCCTCCTGCCCTCAGTCTTTCCCAGCATCAGGGCCTTTTCCAATGAATCAGCTCTTCCCATCAGGTGGCCAAAGTATCAGAGCTTCAGCTTCAGCATCGGTCCTTCCAAAGTATATTCAGGGTTGATTTCCTTTTGACTAGTTTGATCTCTTTGCTGTCCAAGAGTCTCCTCCAGCACCACAGTTCAAAAGAATCAACTCTTCAGTACTCAGCCTTCTTTATGATCCAACGCACCCATCTATACATGACTGCTGGAAAAACCATAGTTTTGACTACATGGACCTTTGTCGGCAAAGTGATATCTCTGCTTTTTAACACACTGTCTTGGTTTGTCATAGTTTGTCTTCCAAGGAGCAAGCGTCTTCTAATTTCATGGCTGCGGTCACCATCCACAGTGATCTGAGAGCCCGAGAAAAGAAAATCTGTCACTGTTTCCATTTTTCTCCATCTATTTGCCATGAAGTGATGGGAAGGATACCATAATCTTAGATCTTTGAATGCTGAGTTTTAAGCCAGCTTTTTCTCTCCTCTTTCATCTTCATCAAGAGGCTCTTTGGTTCCTCTTCACTCTCTGCCATTAGGATGGTATCATCTGCAAACCTAAGATTGTTGATATTTCTCCCAGCAATCTTGATTTCAGCTTGTGATTCATCCAGCCCAGCATTTCACATGATGTACTCAGCATATAAATTAAACAGTTAGGGTGACAATATACAGCCCTAACATACTCCTTCTCCAATTCTGAGCCACTCCTTTGTTCCATGTCCAGTTCTAACTGTTGCTTCTTGACTTGCATACAGGTTCTCAGGAGGCAGGTAAGTTCAGTTCAGTCACTCAGTCATGTCCAACTCTTTGCGGCCCCATGGACTGCAGCATACCAGGCCTCCCTGTCTATCACCAACTCCCACAGTTTGCTCAAACTCATGTCCATTGAGTCAGTGATGCCATCCAACCATCTCATCCTCTGTCATCCCCTTCTCCTTCTGCCTTCAATCTTTCCCAGCATCAGGGTCTTTTCCAATGAGTCCATTCTTTGCATCAGGCAGCCAAAGTATTGGAGTTTCAGCTTCAGCATCAGTCCCTCCAATGAATATTCAGGACTGATTTCCTTTAGGATTGACTGGTTTGATCTCCTTGCAGTCCAAGGGACTCTCATGAGTCTTCTCCAACACCACAGTTCAAAAGCATCAACTCTTTGGCACTCAGCTTTCTTTATAGTCCACCTCTCACATCCATATTTGACTACTGGAAAAACCATAGCTTTGACTAGATGAAGGCAGGTAAGGTGGTCTGGTATTCCCACCTCTTTAAGAATTTTTCACAGTTTGTTGTGATCCACACAGTTAAAGGCTTTGGCATAGTCAATGAAGCAGAAGCAGATGTTTTTCTGGAATTCTCTTGCTTTTCCTATAATTCAACAGATGTCGGCAATTTTATCTCTGGTTCTTCTGCCTTTTCTATATTCAGCTCGTACATCAGAAAGTTCTCGGTTCACATACTGTTGAAGCCTAGCTTGAAGGACTTTGAGCATGACCTTGCTGGCATGTGAAATGAGTGCAACTGTGTGGTAGTTTTAAACATTCTTTGGTATTGCCCTTCTTTAGGACTGAAATGAAAACTGACCTTTTCC